>NW_024870864.1:11492500-11842500 GCF_019054845.1 Dipodomys spectabilis | reverse complement strand
TGGCCTTGTTTGTGATCATTTGGGTAAATGCTCAAAAGTGGGATTGCTGGGTCATTGGGGAGCTCTATGTGGAGTCTTTTGAGGAACCTCCATACTGCTTTCCAAAGTGGTTGAACAAGTTTACATTCCCACCAACAATGAAGTAAGGTTCCTTTCTGTCCACATCCCCTCCAGCATCTGTTGTTGTTAGAGTTCTTGATTTTTGCTGTTCTAACTGGAGTGAGGTGATATCTCAATGTTGTTTTGATTTGCATTTCTTTTATGGCTAGGGATGTTGAACATTTCTTCATGTGTCTATTGGCCATCCTTCTTTCTTCTTCAGAGAAGCTTCTCTTTAAGTCTTTCGCCCACTTACTTATTGGGCAGTTGTTTCTTTGAGGATTTGTTGTTGGGTGGTTTAATTTTTTGAGTTCCAAGTATATTTTAGATATGAGACCCTTGTCCGTTGTATGGCTAGTAAAGATCTTCTCCCAATCCGTGGGCTTTCTATTGCTCTTGCTAGCTATGTCATTTGCCCTGCAGAAGCTCTGCAACCTTATACAATCCCATTTGTCCAACCTTTCTTTGATTTGTTGTGTTTCCGGGTCTCTATTCAGAAAATTTCGGCCTGAGCCGAGGAGACCCAGGGTTTCTCCTATTCCATCCTGTAATGTTTTCAGAGTGTCTGCTTTGAGTTCAAGGTCTTTGATCCATTTGGAGTTGATTCTGGTGCAGGGTGATATATAAGGATCTAGCTTTAGTTTTCTACATGTAGTTAACCAGTTTTGCCAGCACCATTTACTGAAGAGGCTGTCTGTCTTCCATTCTATTGTTTTAGCTCCCTTATCGAAGATTAGATGGCTATAGGTCTGTAGGTTCATTTCTGGGTTTTCAATTCTATTCCATTGGTCCTGAGGTCTGTTCTTATGCCAATACCAAGCTGTTTTGATTACTATGGCTTGATAGTAGAGTTTGAAATTTGGTACTGATATTCCTCCAGCAGTGTTCTTTCCGTTGAGGAGCGTTTTTGCTATTCGGGGTCTTTTATTGATCCATATGAATTTTTGGATTGCCTCTTCTCTTTCCTTGAAGAATGAGGGTGGAATTTTGATAGGTATTGCGTTGAATTTGTAGATAGCCTTGGGAAGTATTGCCATTTTCACAATGTTAATCTTTCCAATCCAGGAGCATGGGAGGTTTTGCCATTTTTTAAGTTCTGTGTTGATTTCCTTTTTCAAGATTTTAAAGTTTTCATCATAGAGGTCCTTCACTTCTTTAGTTAAGTTAATTCCTAGGTATTTTATTTTTTGTGGGGCTATTACAAATGGAGTTGCTTTCCTAATTTCAGCCACAATTTTCTCATTGTTGGCGTACAGAAAAGCCATGGATTTTTGGGGGTTAATTTTATAACCTGCTACTTTGCCAAAGTTTTGAATCAGCTTGAGTAATTTGGGAGTGGAGTCTATGGGATTCTTTAAATACAAGATCATGTCATCTGCAAAGAGGGAGAGTTTTATTTCTTCTTTCCCTATTTGGATCCCCTTTATGTCTGCATCTTGTCTTATTGCTGTAGCTAGGCATTCTAATACTAGATTGAAGAGGAGTGGAGAGAGTGGGCATCCTTGTCTTGTTCCTGAGTTAAGAGGAAATGGCTTTAGTTTTTCACCATTGAGTATAATGCTGGCTGTAGGTTTGTCATATACAGCCTTTATTGTATTGAGGAATGTTCCATGGATTCCTAATTTTTCCAAAACCTTCATCAGGAAGGGGTGTTGGATCTTGTCGAATGCTTTTTCTGCGTCTATTGAGATAACTTTGTGGTTCTTATTCTTGCTCCTGTTGATGTGATGAATAATATTAATTGATTTGCGTATATTGAACCAGCTTTGCATCCCTGAAATGAATCCTGTTTGATCGTGGTGTGTGATTTTTTGGATGAATTGTTGAAGTCGGTTGGCCAAAATTTTGTTGAGAAGTTTTGCATCAATGTTCATCAAAGAAATGGGTCTATAGTTCTCTTTCTTTGATGAATCCCTGCCTGGTTTTGGGATGAGGGTTATGATGGCTTCATAGAATGTGTTCGGTAGTGAGCTTTCTCTTTCAATTTCATTGAAGAGTTGGAGGAGAATTGGTGTGAGCTCTGCTTTGAAGGCCTTGTAAAATTCCGCTGTAAAACCATCTGGTCCTGGACTTTTCTTACCTGGGAGGTCTCTTATTGCTGTTTCTATTTCAATGCTTGATATGGGCCTGTTAAAATAGTTTAACTCATCTTGGTTTAGTTTTGGCATGTCAATATTTGCTAGGAAGAGGTCCATTTCTGTCAAGTTCTCAAACTTATTAGCATACAGTTTTGAGAAGTATTCCCTTATAATGTTCTGAATCTTGGTTGTTTCCGTGGTGATGTTTCCATTCTCATCTCTGAGTTTATTAATTTGGGTGTGTTCTCTTCCTTTTCTGATAAGATTTGCTAAGGGTCTGTCAATTTTGTTAAGTTTTTCGAAGAACCAACTCTTTGTTTTGTTGATTCTTTCTATAGTTTTTTTGGATTCTAGTTCATTTAATTCTGATTTAATTTTGATTATTTCTTTCCGTCTACTGGATTGGGGTTTATCTTGCTGCTCTTTTTCAAGGAGGTTTAGATGCGTCATTAAATTGCTAGTTTCAGATCTCTCCAATTTGTTGATGTAGGAGCTCAGAGCTATAAACTTGCCTCTGAGTACTGCCTTTGCTGTGTCCCAGAGGAGCTGGTATTTTGTGTGTTCATTTTTGTTGAATAGCATGAACATTTGAATTTCCTTTCTAATCTCTTCCATGACCCACTCATGATTCAGCAGTGTGTTGTTCAGCCTCCATGTGATACCGGACTTTCTTTGGTGGCTTTTGGTGTTGAGTTCTAATTTTATTCCCTTGTGGTCAGAGAGAATGCAAGGTATAACTTCAATGTTTCTGAATTTAGACAAATTTGCTTTGTGGCCTAAAGTGTGGTCTATTTTAGAAAACGTTCCATGTGCTGCTGAGAAAAACGTGTATTCTGATGCTGCTGGGTGAAATGTTCGGTAAATGTCTGTTAAGTCTAGTAGATCTATGCAGCTGTTTAGATCTGTGGTTTCTCTGTTGAGTTTTTGCCGAGTTGATCTATCTAGTGGGGAGAGTGGTATGTTAAAATCCCCAACAATTAATGTCTTTGGATCTATATGGGATTTGAGGGAAAGTAGTGTTTCTTTGATAAATTTGTGTGCTCCATTGTTTGGTGAATAGATATTTAGAATTGTAATATCCTCCTGAAGGAGAGATCCTTTAATTAGTATGTAGTGACCTTCTTTATCTCTTTTCACGAATTTTAATTTGAAGTCTATTTTATCTGATATTAGGATTGCAACTCCCACCTGTTTATGCGGTCCATTTGCTTGGTAGATTTTGTTCCAGCCTTTAACATTGAAAATGTGTTTGTTTTTACAGGCAAGATGTGACTCCTGCAGGCAGCAGATAGAAGGGTCTTGTTTTTTAATCCAACTAGACAGTCTATGTCGCTTAATTGGAGAGTTCAGTCCGTTAACATTAAGAGATAGGACTGAGAGGTATTTGGGAGTTCCTGCCATATTATCTAACTTCTTGGGGGCTCCGAAACCTGGGTTCTTCCTATGGTTCTTGGATTCTCAGTTTGGGTGCAGTTTCTTGGCATTTATTGCGGTCTTGTTGGTTTTCTATGTGTAGGACATCTTTAAGAATCTTTTGTAGGGCTGGTTTGGTGGAGATGTATTGTTTCAATTTTTCTTTGCTATGGAAGGTTTTTATTTGGCCTTCAGTTATGAAGGAGAGTTTAGCTGGGTACAGTATTCTTGGTTGATAGTTGTTTGTTTTTATTGCATGGCATACATCATTCCAGGCTCTTCTTGCTTTGATTGTATCTGCTGAGAAATCTGAGGTGATTCTAATTGGTTTCCCTTTATAAGTGATTACCCTTTTCTCTCTGACAGGTTTAAGGATCTTTTCCTTGTTCTGAGTTGATCCTGTGTGGATTATAATGTGGCGGTGGGATGTCCTATTCTGGTCTGGTCTATTTGGGGTTCTAAAGGCTTCTTGTATCTGGACAGGCCTATCTTTTTGCATGTTTGGGAAGTTCTCTGCTAGGATCCTGTTAAACAAATTTCCTAGACCATTAACTTCTGTTTCTAGGTGCTCCTCTACACCCATTATCCTTAGATTAGGCCTTCTGATGGTGTCTTCCAGGTGTTGGATAGATCTATCATATTTCTTGGACTTGTCTTGGATGGTTGTATGTTCTTTCTCTATAATATCTAGGCTGTCTTCAATCCCTGAGATTCGATCTTCTGCATGGTCTAACCTGCTGTCAAGACTCTCTACTTTGTTTTTTATCTCTTTTCCTTCTAGTTGGTCAGCTTTGATGGCTTCAAGTTCTTTGTTGAAGCTCTGTTTTAGGTCTTGTATGAATTTCTTTACTTCCCTAATTTGGTGTTCAGTGTTTGTCCTCAAATCACTTAGTTGATTGGTTATGGTTTCTTTGGGCTCCCATTCCTTCTGTTGGGTTCCATTCAGCATTCCCTTTGTGGTCTCCCTGACTTCCTTCAGCTCTTTGTTAATGGATTCCATGAATGCCTTTAGTGATCTTTGTGTGTTCTCTACCTGTTCTCTCAATTCCTGTATTACTCTTTGATTAGCTTCCTCCCGTTCGTGGGATTCCTGCAGATCTCTTTGAGTGTTCTCAGCCTGCTCACGCCATTCCTCCCTTTCTCTTTGAGTATTCTCAAGTTGTTCACGCAAATCCTGTATCAGTTTTTGAGTAGCTTCCTCACGCTTATGATATTCCTGTATAAACTTCTGGGATGCCTCCTCTCTCTCCTTGTCACGCTCATACAGAGTCCTTTGTACATTGTCAAACTTTTCATTTATCATGTTTGCCAGCAGTGTTTGTAGAGCTGTTTGGGAACTCTCCTCTGGGTTATTCATTATCTCTTCTAACCCCTGATTATCAAGATTGGGAATTGAGATACCCGAATTTGCCATTTTTCTTGTGTTTTTCTGGCTTACTCTGCCCGTTTGAGATGAAAATAGCACCAGTTTTGTGCTAGAACACTATCTTAAGGCAACCATCAACCAAAGTTTGCATTTGTACAGCCAATAGTCTACAGATACAATCTAGTTCAACAGATACACATCTATTCGACATCAAACAACTATATGTTAAAGGGCTTCGAATCGCAGAGAAGAATTTGGAAAACCAGAAATTATTAGGGTTAGGGAGAGATGTGGGTAAAAAATAGGAATAGATTGGTGTGGGGAGGCACAGGGAGAGTTAACTATGTCCTAATCACAATGCAGGAAATAGGTTGGGTAGGATGCAAGTAGAGAGAGAGAGAAAAAGAAGAAAGGGAAAGGGGAATGAAAAGAGACCAGAAAAAAAAATAGAAACGTAAAAATTAATGTTATTTTAGAGATTAAAAGACCATCTATTTATAGAGGAATATGAATATGTTGAGAGAAAGGGAGGGACATAGAGGAGATGTGAAAAACTTTAAAAAAATGCTTAAAATATTATATAGGTATAAAGAGGTAGTACTGCTATTAATGAATTTAAGTCTCAGAGGTTTTGAATTGAGTAATAAGTTTGTGGATTAAGTGTGTACACAATGGGGGGTAGGGTCTACTGGTTAACTACGGGTTTATCTGAGGATGTGCAGGACAAGAGTTAAGTCACATAAAGAAGAACAAAGAGGAAAAGATGGAAAGGATAGGAAAGTGAGAAGAAAAGATCAGAAATTCAGTAGAGCTAGACAAAAAACAAAAAGATAATTAAGAATGAAAGAAAAAGAGAAAGAAGACAAGAAAAGAAAGGAAAACACACATTCACGTATTCCTAAAATAAAAATTATAAGAGGAGAAAAGAAAAAAAAAAGTTAATGGAAAACAATTATTTTTTCAGAAGAGGCAAAAATTAAAGATTAATAAAAGTTTTAGAAAAGCAAAAAAAATTTTTTTATATATATATAAGGTAACAAAAAACGAAAAAAAAAACAAAACAAAAAAAAAGAAAAAAAGAAAAGAAGAAGAAGAAGACAAAAAAAAAGTTCTTTGATTTTTTTTGGGGAGGGGTGGGAAGAGTCCTGTATCTCCCTTTTGTCTGTAACCAGAGTGTGGTTGGAGTCTCTGGTCAGCTTGAAGTCCTGTGGCTTGATTGGTTTCTTAAGTCAGTTTGTTGGAACAGGCAGAAAAATGCTCTGCTTTACCCAAGATTTTGAGATTCCCCCTCCCAGGTTAGTTTACTGGGAGGGTGATCTGCTTTGAGAATCACAAAAGAGGGGGATGCAGTGATGAGGCTAGGTTCTGGGTAGAGTTGAGGCCTTTCAACAAACAGTAGCTTTTCCCTGGGGCTATTTTGTGAAAAAAACTCACAGCACCCAGCCTGGAGCCATTCTCAGGGTTTCTGTTTTTCAATTGATTGTGGTGGCTGCTAGAGGGAGGGGCAGCCTCTGGCTCTGGTTACCCAGTGAGGAGAGCCACTCCAATGGCTGGCGCCTGAGCTGGGTGACTTTTCCCTGGATGGAACTGAGTCTGTGAGGTCACTTCGCTGTTAAGTTCTTGTGACCTGCTAAATGACTCGTTTTATTCCAAGGCCTGACCTGGAGCTAGCCGCTCCTCCGAACTTTGTCGGTATCCAAGATGGAGATCACTGGTGCTGGGTGGGGGGAGGGGTGGCCTTCCCTCCTCTGCTCCCTGGGAAGGAGTGAGGAAGTGGGGCTTCTACTCACGCCGAGTCTTGGATCCTGGGTCGTCTCTGGTCTGCAAAGTGCAGGATGAAGTTGTCCGCTCCTTGTCGGTTCTTGCTGGTGTTGAGTAGAATCCGCTCGCCCGCTGCGTCTGGCTCCTTCGTCCCGGACTCTCTGTGTGAGCGCTCAGGTATGGCCGCGGCTGCAGTCGCCGCTGCGACCCTGCCGCCGCAGCAGCAGCAGCTGCTGGCAGGCGCTCAGATGTGTCTGCTTGGCTTCCCCTCTCTTGACTAACTCTCTGTCCTGTGATGGCACACTTGGTGTGATTCTCTGGCTTGGGACTGTTCACTGGAACTCTGAAACTGTTTTCTATGCAAGAGCTTGTTCAGATTCCAGCTTCTCCTCCGCCATCTTCCCGGAACTCTGGACCAAAAATTTTAATGTAAGATGAAACTTTGAATCAACTACAGGAGAACATAATAAAGACACTGCACTTATGACACAGGCCAAAACTCTGAATGGAACTGCAATAGTTCAGCAAATAAAAGCAAGTATTGAGCAATGGAATCCTACCAAACTTAAAGGCCTGAGCACTGCAAAGATCAGTTAAACAAAGAGAAAACCTATAGAATGGAAGGTAATCTTTGCCAGTTATATTGGATAGATGATTATAAAACAGAATATATAAGGAGTTCAAAAAATAAACTCTCCAAAACCCAACAGCCCAATTAACAAATGGACAACTGAACTGAACAGACAATTTCTGAATCAAGAAGTAACCAACAACTATAAGAAGTGCTCAAATGCCTTGCCATAAAGGAAAAAGAAATGAAAATGACATTAAAATTTCCTTTCATTTCAGCCAGACTGGCTATTATCAAGAACAAACACAACAATATATATTGCCAAGGAAATGGAGAAAAGGAAACATTTTTTGGGGGAAATTAAGATGTTATTAAAAGACTTTAAATAAATAGTGTATTTTTATAGTATTAAAATGTGGAAAAGAGGTTTTTTTTTCTCCTGACAAAAAATAAGTTGTCCTGATAGAGACAGACACAATAGGTCTCTTCATTTCTAGTCAGCACTTTAAGTGGGTTTGGCCCACATATAAGTACTAAATGGTTCAGAGCCTTGGGATTTGAATAAAAAGGAATCTTTAGACACTGTTGATAGGAATGTAAACTAGTGCAACAACTTTTGAAAGCAGTATGGAAGTTTCCCCAAAAAATATTATATGATAAAACTATTATATGATCCAGTGATACCAGTCTTGGGAATATACCAGAAGTGAATCAGGATAGAATAGAAAAATTTGCATATCTATAATAATTGCTACACTATTCACAGTGATCAAACTATGGAAACAACTTAGATGTTCTACATCTAGAGAAAATGTGGTGTATATACACACATTGCAATGTTATTTGGTCACAGGAGGAATGAAATTATGTCACTTGCTGGAGAATGGATAGAGATGGAGATTATCATGTTAAGAAAGTAAGCTAGGCTCAGAAGGACAATAGTTGTGCATTTTTCTTCAATGATTTTCATGTTAAAACTCTGAAGAAATTAAAAACAGAAGCAATAACAAATATCTAGCAATATATAAAATTATAGAGAGAGATAGTGGCTTTTCTGTAAACCAACATTGATCAGGATAGAAAGAAATCAGGAAAAAAACCTCCATTCATAGTACCTGCAAAAATAATAAAATAGGTTTCTGTTCTGTCTCAAGAACTATTGCAGAGATGGAGGTCTGGAGGAAGATGGCGGAGGAGAAGCTGGAGGCTAAACAAGCTCTCCCATAGAAAGCAGTTTTAGTGTTCCAGTGAACAGTCATAGGCTAGAGAATCACACCAAGTGTGCCATCACAGTACAGGGAGTTTGGCCAGAGAGGAAAAATCCAAGCAGCTTGCTCAAGGAGACAGATCTGAGCACTTACTGGTGTCCATGGTGGGGGTGGCAGCTGCTGTGGCCGCCATATCAACAAAGACACCAGACATGGTGTGTGAGTGGATTCTACTCACCACCAGCAAGAACCGACAAGAAGCAGAAATGTTCATCTTGCTGATTGCAGACCAGGGATGGCCCAGAAACCAAGAGGCTAGCGTAAACATAGCGAAGACATCCTCACTCCTCATGGAGCATAGGTGGGAAGATAGCAGATATCCCCTCTCCCACCACCAGAGAAGAACTCCATCTTTGATACTAACAAAGGCCCAGCCAAACAGCTAGTTCCAACTCAGGCCTTGGAAGAAAACAAAAAGAGCCATTCAGCAGGTCACAGGAACCTGACCTGACCTGCAAGGCTCAGCTCCACCCAGGGTAAGTTGCCCTTCCCAGGCAGAGGAAGCTCCCCCCAAGAGGAGCGACTTTCTTCACTGGGTAAACAGAGCCAGAGGCTGACCCTCCCCACTGCAGCCTAGACAGTAGGAGGGGTAAAAGACAAACAATTGAAACTCAGTAAACATAAATCCAGAGAATGGCTCCAGGCTGGGCTCTGTGAGTATCTCAGGAGCTAGACCATCAAGGAGAAGCTACTGAATGCTAATAGGCCTCAACCCTACCCAGAACCTAGCCTCATCACAGCAACTCCAAGCTAGAGGAAACAGCTATCTTGCTCTTTTATGATACTCAAAGCAGATCTCCCTCCCACTGAACTAGCCTGGGAGGAGGGTCAAAACTCCTGTGTAAGGCAGAGCATTTTTCTGCCTGCTCAAACTGACTTAAGAAACCAATCAAGCCACAAGAAAACCAAACACCACAAGCAAACCAGAGACCCCACCAAGAGACTGGTTACAGACACAGGGGAGATACAATATCTTCCCCCTCCCCCCAAAAAATCAATAACAAATTTTTTTTCTTTCACAATTATTATTTTATGTGTGTGTGTGTTTGTATATGTCTGTGTGTGTTTATCTCTTTTAACCTTTTGGTCCTTTTTTGTGTGTGACTTAATTGCTGTTCTGATCATCCCCAGATATATAACTGATGTCGATTATTAGACCTTATCCTTCATTATGTACGTACTTAATTCAGAAATTGATTACTCAATATACAATCTCTTAGGCTTAACTTCTTTAATAGTAGTATTATCTCTTTATACCTATATAAACTTTAAGTATTCCATTTTTAAATTTTTTATTTTTTTATTTTTTCTCTCTCCTCCTCTAGTCCTATCCTTTTCTTCTATCAGTATTATTTCTTTATACTTACATACTTTTTGAGTATTTAATTTTTTAAATTAAAATTTTTGTTTTTTCATTTTTTCTTGTTTTTTATCTCTGTCCTTTCATTCTGTTCTATCCATTTCCTCTAGGAGATTAGGACTAGGTTAGATTCATTCTTTCCTTTTACCTGTAAACATCCCTCTAATCCTATTATTCCCCACATTTCCCCCTAAACCTATTAATTTCTGGTCTGCAGAATCCCTCGTTGATGGTCTTAGTCCATTAATCCATAGTTGTTTGATGTTGAATAGCTTGTATCTGTTGAACTAGATTGTATCTGCAGCCATTTTGACTGTGCAACTACCGGACTCTGGTTGATGCTTGCCTTAAAATAGTGTTCTAGCATGAAATTGGTGTTACTTTCATACCAAATGGGCCGAACAAGTCAGAGAAATACAAGAAAAAAAGCAAGTCCAGGTATCTCAACTCCCACTCATGATAAACAGGTGACAGAACAGTCAATGAATAATCCAGAGGAGAGTTCCCAAAAAGCTCCACAAACACTACTGGTAAACATGGTGAATAAAAAGATTGAAAGCCTGCACAGGACTCAGTGTGAGTGTGATAGGAAGAGAGATGAGGCTAACCAAAGATTAATACAGGAACTTTGCGAGCATGATGAGGCTAACCAAAAATTAATACAGGGTTCTCATGAGCATGAGGAAGCTAAACAAAGCTTAATACAGGAATTGTGGGAGCAGGATGAGCAAGCGTGAGCTTGAGGGAACAAATTAAAGAGTAATACAGGAATTGTGTGATCGGATGAGAATAGACAAAGATCAATAGAGGTATTCATGAACCCATAAACAGACAGCTGAAGGAAGCCAGGGAGACCACAAAGGGGCTGAATGGAACCCATCAGAAGGAAAGGGAGTCCAATGAAACCATCACCAATCAACTAAGGGATTTGAGAATAAATACTAAACACCAAATTAAGGAAGTAAAGAAGTCCATACAAGAGCTAAAACAAAGGAAAATTAGAAGGAAAGGAAATAAAAAACAAAGTAGAAAATCTTCACATTAGGTTAGACAATGCAGAAGATCGAATCTCAGGGATTAAAGACAGCCTAGATATTATAGAGAAAGAACAGACAACTATTCAAGACAAATCCAAGAAAGGTGATAGATATATGCAACATTTAGACGACATCATCAAAAGGCCTAATATGAGGATAATGGGTGTAGAAGAGCACCTAGAGATAGAAGTTAATGGTCTAGGAAATTTATTTAACAGGATCCTAACAGAGAACTTCCCAAACATGCAAAAAGATAGGACTGTTCAGATACAAGAAGTGTTTAGAACCCCAAAGGGACCAGACCAAAGCAAGACATCCCATTGTCACATTATAATCCACACAGGATCAATCCAGACCAAGGAAAGGATCCTTAAAGCTGTCAAGGAGAAAAGATCAGTCACTTATAAAAATCGCCTCAGATTTCTCAGCACAGACAATTAAAGCAAGAAGAACCTGGAATGATATATGCTATGCCCTAAAGACAAACAATTATCAACCAAGAAAACTGCAACCAGCTAAACTCTCCTTCATAATGGAAGGCCAAATAGAAACCTTCCATAGCAAAGAAAAACTGAAACAACATATCTCAAACAAATCAGCCCTACAAAAGATACTTAAAGATGTCCTACACATAGAAAACCAACAACAGCACAGTAAAGGCCAGTAAACTGCACCCAAACTGAGAATCCAAGAACCATAGGAAGAACCCAGTTGTCATAGCTCCAAAGAAGGTGGATAACATGGGAAGAACTACCAAAGACCTCTCAATACTAACTCTCAATATTAATGGACTCTCCAATTAAGTGACATAGACTGTCTAATTGGACAGTCTAAGCAAGATCCTTCTATCTGCTGCCTTCAAGAGTCACACTTTGCCCATAAAAACAAGCATATTCTGAAAGTGAAAAGCTGGAATAAAATCTACCAAGCAAATGGCCCCCATAAACAGGCAGGAGTTGTAACCCTAATATCAGATAAAATAGACTTCAAATTAAAATTAGTGAGAAGAGATAAAGAAGGTCGCTATGTACTAATTAAGGGACCTCTCCATAAGGAAAATATTACAATTCTAAATATCTATTCACCAAACAACGGATCACCCAAATTTATCTAAGAAACACGACTTTCCCTCAAATTTCACATAGATCCAAAGGCATTAATTGTTGGGAACTTAAATACACCACTATCCCCAATAGATAGATCAACTGAGAAAAAATTCAGCAGAGATAACACAGATGTAAACAACTGCATAGATGAACTAGATTTAACTGACCTCTACTGAATATTTCACCCAGCAGCATTAGAATAAATGTTCTCAGCAGCACAAAGAACATTTTCCAAAATAGATCACATTTTAGGTCACAAAGCAAACTTGTCCAATTTCAGAATCATTGAAATTATGCCCTGCATTTTCTCAGACCATAAGGAATAAAATTAGAACTCAACACCAAAAGCCACCAAAGAAAGTCATGTAACACATAGAGGCTGAACAATACACTGTTGAACCACCAGTGGGTCATAGGAGAGATTAGAAAGGCTATTTAAATGTTCATGATATTCAATAAAAAATGACCACACAAATTACCAGCTCATCTGGGACTCAGCAAAGGCAGTACTCAGAGGCAAGTTTATAGCTCTGAGTTCCTATATCAACAAATTGGAGGGATCTAAAACCAACAATTTAATGAGTTATCTGAGCCTCCTTGAAAAAGAGCAGCAAGCTAAACGCCAATCCAGTAGATGGAAGAAATAATTAAAATCAAATAAAAATTGAATGGATTAGAATCCAAAAAAAGCCATAGAAAGAATCCTCAAAACAGAGTTGGTTCTTTGAAAAAATTAACAAAATTGACAGACCCTTAGCAAATCTTATCAGAAAAAGAAGAGAACACACCCAAGTAAACAAGCTCAGAGATAAGAATGGAAACATCAGAACAGAAACAACCAACATTCAGAACATTATAAGGGAATACTTCTCAAACCTTTATGCTAATAAGTTTGAGAATCTGGAAGAAATGGACAATTTTCTAGCAAAAATTGACATGTCAAAACTAAACCAAGATGAGTTAAACCAACTTGACAGACACATATCAAGCTTCAAAACAGCAATAAGAGACCTCCCACCCAATAAAAGAAGAGGACCAGATGGATTTACAGCAGAATTCTACAAGTACTTCAAAGCAAGATTCACACCAATATTCCTCCAACTCTTCAATGAAATTGAAATGGAGCGTTTATTACCAAACTCTTTCTATGAAGCCATCGTAACCCTCTTTCCCAAACCAGGCAGGGACTCATCAAAGAAAGAGAACTATAGACCCATTTCTCTGATGAACTTTGATGCAAAACTTCTCAACAAAATTTTGACCAACAGACTTCAACAATTCATCCAAAAAATCATACACTACGATCAAAAAGGATTCATTTCAGGGATACAGAGTTGGTTCAACATAGGCAAATCAATTAATATAAATCATCACATCAACAAAAGCAAAGAGAAGAACCACATGGTTATCTTAATAGATGCAGAAAAAGCATTTGACAAGATCCAACACCCTTTTATGATGAAGGCTCTGGAAAAATTAGGAATCCATGGAACTTTCCTCAATACAATAAAAGCTGTATATGACAAACCTACAGCCAGCATTATAGTTAATGGTGAAAAACTAAAACCATTTCCTCTAAATTCAGGAATGAGACAAGGATGTCCACTCTCTCCACTTCTCTTCAATTTAGTATTAGAATGCCTAGCTACAGCAATAAGATGCAAACATAAATGGGACCCAAATACGAAAGCTGTAGTAAAACTCTCCTTCTTCACAGATGACATGATCTTGTATTTAAAGAATCCAGTGGACTGTACTCTCA
Organism: Dipodomys spectabilis; assembly: GCF_019054845.1. Taxonomy (NCBI): domain Eukaryota; kingdom Metazoa; phylum Chordata; class Mammalia; order Rodentia; family Heteromyidae; genus Dipodomys; species Dipodomys spectabilis. Next base: position 11,828,679 of record NW_024870864.1, on the reverse strand, counting down.
AATTACTCGAGCTGATTTAAAACTTTGGCAAAGCAGCAGAGTATAAAATGAACCCTTAAAATCCAATGGCTTTCCTGTATGCCAACAATTAGAAGAGCATGGCTGAAATCAGGGAAACAACTCCTTTTGTAATAGCCCTATAAAAAATAAAATACCTAGGAATTAACTTAACTAAAGAAGTGAAGGACCTCTATAATGAAAACTTAAAAAAAACCTGAAAAAGGAAATCAAAGCAGAACTTAGGAAGTGGCAAAACATCCCATGCTCCTGGATTGGAAGGATCAACAGTGTGAAAATGGTGATACTTCCCAAGGCTATCTACAAATTCAATGTGATACCTAGCAATATTCCAACTTCATTCTTCAATGAAATAGAAGAAGCAATCATAAAATTCATATGGAATAATAAAAGACCCCGAATAGCAAAAATGATCCTTAACAGAAAGAATAGTGCTAGAGGAATATCAATACCAAATTCAAACTCTACTACAAAGCCACAGTAATCAAAACAGCTTGGTACTGGCACAAGAACAGACCTGAGGACCAATGGAATAGAATTGAAAACCCGGAAATGAATCCACACTCTTATAGCCACCTAATCTTTGATAAGGGAGCTAAAAAAATAGAACAGAAGAAAGCCTCTTCAGTAAATGGTCCTGTCAAAATTGATTAATCACCTGTAGAAAACTCAAGGTAGATACTTATATATCGCCCTGCACCAGAATCAACTCCAAATGGATCAAACAACTTGGAGTCAAAGCTGATGCTCTGAAAACATTACAGGAAGGAATAGGAGAAACCCTAGGTCTCCTAGGCACAGGCTGAAATTTTCTTAATAGAAACCGAGAAACACATGGAGTTGCATGAAGCTGCAGAGCTTTGCATGGCAAAGGACATAGCTAGCAAGATCAATAGAAAGCCCACGGATTGGGAGAAGATCTTCACTAGCCATACAATGCATAATTGTCTCATATCTAAAATATACTTGGAACTCAAAAAACTAAATCCCCCAACAACAAATCCTCAAAGAAACAACTGCCCAATTAATAAGTGGGCTAAAGACTTAAAGAAACTTCTCTGAAGAGGAAATGAGAATGGCCAATAGACATAAAGACTTAAAGAGAAACTTCTCTGAAGAGGAAATGAGAATGGCCAATAGACATAAAGACTTAAAGAGAAACTTCTCTGAAGAGGAAATGAGAACGGCCAATAGACATATAAAGAAAGGCTCAACTTCTCTAGCCTTAAAAGAAAGGCAAATCAAAACAAGATTGAGATTCCACCTCACTCCAGTTAGAATGGCTATAATCAAGAACTCTAATAACAACAGATGCTGTAGGGAACGTGGACAGAAGGGAACCTTACTACATTTTTGTGTGAGTATAAACTTTTTCAACCACTTTGGAAAGCAGTATGAAAGTTCCTCAAAAGACTCCACATAGAGCTCCCCAGCAACTCCACATTTGGGCACTCACCCAAATGATCATAAACAGGACCATCTTAAGCTACCAGCACATCTATGTTTACTGCTGCATTATTTACCATAGCTAAGATATGGAACCAACCCAGATGCCCCTCCGTAGATGAATGGATCAAGAAAATGTGGTAAATATACACAATGGAATTCTATGCCTACATCAGAAAGAATGATATTGTCCCATCTGTTAGGAAATAGAAAGACCTGGAAAAATTATATTAAGTGAACATATGACCAGATAAGATGATGTTAAGTGAAATGAACCCCTAGATAGGGACTTGGTTTCTATTGTTTCTAATTCTATTTATAATGTACCATGTTATTTTTTTTTCTGTTGCTTTGTATGTTCCCCACAGTATAACCCCTGTTTTCACTGATATCAGTGAATGTGTTGATGTCAGTGCCCTGCATCTTGTATATCCACTTCTGTAATTTGGGGAGGGAAAGGGAATAAACAAAATGCTTAAATAGGGATACAGGTTGACCCATTGTAACAATGAGATGTACAAGATCCTATGTTGCAAAACAAACTTCACAATTTAGGCGGGGGTGGCGGGGAGAGTATAGTTGTGGAGGTGGGAGGGAAAGGATGGTAGGGGAAAAACAAGGAGGTAACAATGCTTGATAGGAAATACACTCATTACTTTGTTCATGTAGCTGTAACCCCTCTGCACAGTATTTTTATAGTAAAAACATATTAAAAATAATAAAATAAAATAAAATTCAATGCTTAGAAATAAACTTAACTAAGGAAGTGAAGGACCTCTACAATAAAACAATCAAATGGTAAAATCTTGAAGACAGAAATCTAAAACATGAGAAGATGCAACACTCTCTCATGTCCTTGTATTTTCAGTATTATGAAAATATCCATACTCTCGAAAGGCAATCTGCTAATTTAATGCAATTCCCAGCAAAATCAAAATGCTACTCTTCACAGAGAACAAAAAGCAATCATGAAATTCATATGGAAATAACAACAACCACGAGAAAATGACCTCAAATATAGCCAGAGTTATTAATCGTCGGGAAAATAACACCACTGGTGGAATAACAGTACCAGACTTCGAATTATACTATAAAGCCATCATAACTAGATGGGAAGGGGAAACAAAGGAGAAGGCAACAATGCTTGATAAGAAATATACTCATTACCTTGCCCATGTAATTGTAACCCTTCTGTACAGTATTTTCACCAAAAAAAGCTAAAATAAAAGCCATCATAACTAAGACAGCTTGGTAGTGGGACAAAAATAGATGGAAGTGCACATGTTAAACATGTCTTAAATTGGGAGGGAGCAGCAGCTAGAATGGATGAATGGGAAAAGGATTTATGCGAATATAGTCATAATTCTCAATGTTCTTAGGTGAAAAAGAAAACATGATATGAAAGATATGAGGAGAAGGTGGGAGGGAGGAAATGGAATAAGTGACTCTAATCAAGATAAACCACATGTAGAAATGGATATCATGTCTAACATAATATCTTTCCTCAATTTCTTTAGCTTTGCTAACCCAAAATTTAAAATTCAAGCTGTCAAATGAAAAAGCTAGTACAGTAATCATTATACTCTAGGTTCTCTAAAAGGTTGGGTTTGAATGACTTGGAATTTTGCCTAGTTCCTTGTAAGTTTCTCTGGAGAGCCTCATCAAAAACAAACAAAAATATTGAAGACATGTGAGCAGTCATTTAAAAGGACAGTAGCTCTCCACACCTTTAATCGCTCCAGTGGTCTTCCTACTGAGAGCATTCTGTTTTGATCTCCTCTCACCTCAAATAACTCCCCTTCTCCCTTCTGTCAGTCTCCTCAAAGCGTCTTGAAGTCTGTGTCCTGTCCAGATCTGCATGTTTTGTTCTCAGGCCTGAAGTTTAGGGTGCATGTAACATTAATGTTCTGTTTACGTACATGTTGATGATTACATAAAGAAATATGAAACCTACTGATATAGGAGGAATTGGGTGATCATTTAAAAGGTTTTAAATAGATATTCAGGGAAGATCTAACTGGTAACACTGCTAAATTTGTTGCGAGATTTGAAGGAGGAATTGGAGGAATCTCTTTTTAAGGTTGGATATAGAAATGTGAGCATGCTAGCTATAGATGTACTTTAGTACAAAGCTTTGGTTGACATTTGTTTTCTTTCCTGTTCTTTTTTCTTCTTTTATTTCTCTTCGCTTCATGTTTTCCTTTCCTTTCCTTTCCTTCCCTTCCCTTCCCTTCCCTTTCCCCCAGTCTCCCTCCCTCTCTCTTTGAGCTGGTACTTGAATATAAACTCAGAAGCTTGTACTCTTGACTTGTTCATTCACAGTTGGCATTTTACCAAATGAGACACATTTCCAATTTAGTTTTTGTTGTTGTTGTTGTTGTTTTGTTTTTGCTGGTTAGTTGGAAACAGTCATTTCACAGACTTTTCTACCCAAGCTAGCCTTGAATGGATGAGCCTCAGATTTCAGCCTCCTGAGTAGCTAGGATTAGGATGTGAACCACTATCTTGGGACAGATATTGGGCAAAAAGAGGAGTTAAGAGCAAGCCTTTCGCCAGAAACATTTAGAAATACAGCAGAGGAAAAGCCAACTAAAAAAAGGTCATCCAGACTTATAAAAATTACAAATGTGGGCTGTCATGGGAGTCCTAGGAAAAGACCTAACCATGCTGACAAATACTCTATGGGTTTAGGACCGCTTTACTATAGGATCAGGAAGCTGGGTGCAGCAAGATGGGAACACATGGAATGTGATAAGAGAGATATGTAGGAGCAGTTATGTAATCTAGTTTTTTTCAAAAACAATTGGATGTAAGGTGAACTGAAGAATGTGGCAATAACTGCAGAGTTGTCAGAATCACAATTCCAGCACAAGGGGAGAGAAAGCTTTTTAATTGACTTAAAGATGGGTGATTCTGCCCTATAATCTGAGTAAATTAATATGGAGAAACTGATTGCATAAAAATCAATAGAAAGAATGGAGGAACAAGAGCCATGGGAAGGTAAGAGAGGATGGTTTCTACTGTGTAGTGAAAAATAATTTGAACATGGACACTGTCCCTTTTACAGGAGGGGTGGAAGATGTGTCCCCTTCAATTGGCTTCTATTTCATGAGAGAGCAGAAAAGTCATTTCATGGGAAACATGTGGTACTTACGGCAACAAGTCATTAATTAGTTTGAGTAGACCATGGGGAGAGCAAATGCACTGTAGAACTGCCCTGCAAAAGAATCAAATCATGATATGATCCCACAGGAATTGCTTTTCCTATAAAAGAACACCAGCCATTTCAATCACTACCCTCCTTCTCCCAGCCATGTTCTCCCGCCACTCCATACCCTCACTGCAATGCAGAGAAGCACAGCAGCAGAAAAGGGGGAGAGTTTATATGAAAACACAATTTCAGGATACTGTTTCCTTTCTAAGATGCATGAAACAATGATCCTAAAACCATCAGCAGAACGCAGCCAGAAATGTATATTCTGGCCCTAAGTTCTTTTAAACTAGGTGATTCATACAACGCACTTTCCAAAAAAAAGTTTTAAAATTTGTTTGACCTATTTCTCCTCTTGATCAACACTGTCTGGTTATCAAGGAAGTCTGTAAGATGTATCTCTGTTATGGTTTTTCTTCATACTGGCTTTACCTATTCACCCGATCACTTCCTGACTGCAACTTGCCACAGCACTATTAGTCATGGGGATCTACCATAAGACACAGTGACTCCATGGCAAAGAACTGGGCAATGTCAATGCCATGGGAGGATGGCTGTCATGATAAATGCAAATGAGAGTGGCACTTGGAGACAGTTCAAGGGCATTACATTGACAAGGGCACCCAACCATACAGAGAGGGCCAATTTGGGTGTTCACCTGGGTTTAAGTGATAAATGGGAGTGAGCCAGGTGGAGTGGTGGGGGAAGACTCTTCCAGGCACACAGTCAAATGACTGCCAATCTTCAGAACATATGGGAACATAGCAGGGGTGGGGATGCAGTCAGTTCCATATGTTTCAGATGCACCATGATGGAGAGACAGCCTTCAAGCTAAGACTCAGCCTCAGCTGGAAAACAAAGGCCCTTCTGGAACTCACCAAGGAAGCTGGCATTCATCATCAGGACCATGGGTTGCTGTTTAAGAGATGTGAGGTTAAACATATTGACAGCTTTAACAACGTGAAGAGAACAGGACTACTCAGATTTGCATTTTGGATATTTAAAGGCCGTTCTTCAAGGTAAAATTTTTTATCTATTTACAGATTTTGAAAATGACTACAGAACCTATCTATCCAGCCTGCTCTTAGCGCTATACTTCAATTTAAGCTCTCTGAGATCATTTGAGAAGAAAAGACATGCACAGTGAGTGCGGTATTGAAGTCATTGCTCAGATTTATCAGCTGAGGAGAGCACTTAATGTGTCATGCAGGGACGAGCTAAGTGAGATGAAGCTAACATCATTAAAAAATATTTGCGTGTTGAAAATGCTTCTGCCATAAAAATGTCCAGGGATTATCACTAGGTTTCTCAATTTCTTCTTTTGTAAGTGTGATCTAGGGTATCCCATGAAAGCTAGAATGCCATTTTCCCATGCAACCATGGTATGAAGATGTCTCTGCCACCTGCTGTAATTGACCCAGATGGAGGCCTTACATGCTGGGAAGCAGCAAGCCACATGGTCTGTGGGGTCTCTGTTATTATTTATTGCTTTCAGCAAGTCTAGCTTCCTGAGTTTATCCTCAGTTGAAATTGTTTATCACTGTTCACAGCTCCTGGCTACACCCCCCCACACACACATGTGTGATACATATATGTATAGAGGCACACAGGCACACACACACACACACACACACAGGCACATAGGCACACACACCTCCACTCATTTGTCATTTCAAGCTAACCTTGGCTCTGCTGTCTGAAGGAGGATATTGTTAACAGCTTAACCAAGAGATGATCAAGCCTTTACCCATTTCCTGCCTAATGAACTTTACTGATCTCTCCCTCCTCCCCATCTGTTTATCTGCCTTCCTCTCTCAGTGTTGCCGCTGCTTTTGTAGCCAGCATTTTCTCTTGCAACCATGAGTTTATGGTGGGCATGGGTTTCTTTCTGTGGAATCTACTATATAAGTACTACAGCTCGTTGAGGAAGAAAGCAAGCTTCTTTGGAGGAAAATTTGAATAATGATTTTAATAAGCAGCGACAAACAGCATTCTAACAATTTGTACAAGGAATTCCGCAACCCAATTTCTAAGGAGAATGGCTTATTTCTGGGGGGGGATCTGTGCTTGTCTCTAGCAACCTGTCAGGTTTCTGCTATTTGACCTCTAAATAACATAATCCTGCAAGTCAAAGACTTGCTGCAGTACCGGGGTGGTGCGGAAGAGGGCGCTGCTGAATTTGAGAATGAGGCTTGAGAAGTGTCCTTGGGAACCTATTGGTGTTTGTCTTTTGGATTAATCAATTTAGCTTCATAAGCTTTACTTCAATTAAAAGTCAGGTGATAATGACTTGCGTACATGTTCTCTTTGAAGTCACAAAACTACTAACATCAAATATACAAGGTTTATTATTTTCAATTCTCCAGAAACTGCTGGCGCCCTTTAGCTCAGTGCAAAGTTGGCAATAATCACTTAGCATTAGTGAAGATTCCATAAGCAAAGCTCAGGTCCACAGATCTGCTTGACTTCAGAGGTCACCCCAAGTTCTATGTGGCCACCTGTAGTTTTTTGTTGTTGTTAGTACTAGGATTTGAACTCACAGTTTTGCACTTGCTAGCCAGGAACTGTAACACGAGCCCCACCCTCAGACTGATTTTACTTTAGTCATTCTTCAAGAAGGGCTTTCCATTTTAGCCTTGCAGCCCTGTCCTCCTATCTATGCCTTGTGCATAGCTAGGATAATAGGCACTAGCCTCATACCTGACTTATTAGTGGAGATGGGATCTTGCAAAAATTTTGCCCTAGCTGGACATGAGTTTTGATCTTCTTGATATCTGCCGTCTAGGTATCTTGGAGTACAGGTATGAACTACCACATGCAGCCTTGCCATCTATATGTCTGACTATGCATTATAAATTTAAAAATTAGTTTAATGGTGTGTGTGTGTGTGTGTGTGTTTGTGTGTGTGTGTGTGCATGTGCACATGCCAGTACTAAGGTTTAAAATCAAGAACTGTCCTTTATCTTTTACACTCAAGGATGAGGCATTTCCACTTTGAGCTGAAACTTCACTTCCGGCATTTTGGTGGGCAATTGGAGACAATAATCTCATAGATTTACTTGCCTGGACCTCCTGAGTAGGTCCAGTAGGATTACAGGTGTAAACCGCTGGTGCCTGGCCAAATTAGAGGCTCTCATGACCAATTGCTTATGCCGGAGAATTTGCTACAGTGTTTCACTGGACTGAGGAAAACAGTTTGGTTGCCATGAAGAGATCATTACGTTGATTACAGCTCAGTACCAGATAAATGAACAAAGGCAGAGGTTGAGATGTAGTATTCCCAGGTTACTGGGCCTCCATCCTCAACCCAGGAGTGTCCCCTCCTAGATTCTCATGTATTCACCAACCAGAAGCTTATTGAATCTGCTGTTTACGAGTTTATAGATAGCATCCCCAGTCTAGTTCCCCAATCCTCCCTAGAGATCTGAGCTGAGGCCACAAAGTCAGTTCTTTCAAATTTCCTGGTGTTGCTGGTGACCTATCTAACTCTGAAGTCTTAGAGGCCTCCCCATTAGTTGTATCATCAACATAAATTCAAATGCAATTTAGGAATAACAACATGTTGCTACCACTCAGAAAACTCCAAGGGATTTAGGAGCTCTGAGCCAGGAATGTGGAACAAGTAAATTTATTTTTAAAAGATAGCATACTATACTATACAGGATCATAGGGCATATTAAATAGGTATTTTGCTGGTGATTGTTTTATAAATTCCAAGTTGACAGATGATGTAAGTATTTAGAACATTTTCTATAATGACAGTGTTTATGCAACACTAGAACAGCAGGCTGGCTCCATTATCGAGTTTACTGAGTCTAATGAGAAGGATTTGATTTTAATGTCTTTAATTTTTCTGATCTGACATTTACTTTCTCTACTCTCCATCATTTGGGAGAATGAGTATTATTCATGAAATCTGAACATACTGATGTTTAAGAAAGTTGGAATAGCCGAATAAATAAGAGATAAATAATTATCTGTAACAACCAATGGCCTGCCAAAGACCAATCACTTTCATTACCCTGAGACTGGAAATGAATGAGCCAATCACAGTGGGTGAGTGATATGCTTTGTCATGAAGATAATAAAAATGTACACAAATTTGTACCTGGGCCACTATACCTCACATTTCGCCATGGTGGAGAAAATGTAACTGAACACCCACACATTTATCAACTGTTCAGCTATTTGTAAACATTATGGAGAGTGGTATTCACATGGTATTAGTTAATTCGTTATATATATAAGCTTCAACAGATCCACATTTATGGAAACCAAGGGTCAAGTCTTTCCTTTCTGCCTCATATCGAAGCTCTTTGCATCCTTAGCTATTGTTCTGTGTTAATTTCTTTTTTTATTACTTTGAAAATCACTATTCTTGAATGGTTTTGTTTAAATCATAATTTAAATCTCAGCTGAGGATTATAAGCATTTTTCAATCATTTGATAGAGTTGTTAGGACCAACCCTATTTTAGCATAAGTTTAGGAAGAATTCACTGTTTCTTTTAGAATTACTTTTTATTCTTCCATTTCTATTAGACCTATGTAGGCCTTCATGTGTCTTGAAACAGACAGCGTGTATTTGCCTACAGTCATCCACTGAATAGATTTTCTGACTGAACTTGTACTTCTTTTCTGTTTCCGAAGGGTTTGGATGACCTGAGATCATAATGGAAGCCTACATCCCACCTGCTTCTTCCTTCTGACAACCCCTGCAGACAAGGAGTTGAAACTGTTTTGTCTTAAGCTTACTATGTTTATCTTCCTATTTTCTCAGTCCTTTTTGAGAGAAAACAGCATTTTCCTGTTAAGTTTAGATTTCTCTTAAATTCCCACTCTAAAGTAATAGCACCCAAGGGGATCTCTGTATCTAAATTGTGGTAGGGAAGGGGGATTTTTGTCCTCTTTGGCTCTAATGAAGAGCTCTGTAGTCTTTTCTAGGTCTACTGAGAGCTTTCTGGTCATTTCTAGGACAGTGGGGAGATTGTGGCCTTTCCCAGCTTTGTGGAAGCTATGCAGCCTCCTGTAGCTCTGTGAAGATCTCTATAACTGTGTCAAGTTCTCTCCATTCCTCTTTTGCTCTGTAATCTTTTCAAGCTAGCTGGGGAGATCTGTGGCTATACCCAGCTCTCTGGAGAGCACAGAGGCCTTCTTCTGGGTTTCTCCATCGAAGGAAGTCAGGCCTTGATTCCACTTCCTCTGGTTATCAATGGACTGTACAGCCAGTACCACCTATATCTGCCATGGAAAGATGTACTGGAAAGAAACATGGACCCAAAGTAGGACACACAAATTCTGACCTGTTACTTACATTAGACAACTATGAGACTATGAAGAAGTCATATGCTCAGCTTTCACCAACTTGTGTTGAAAATAATAGATGATCCTGAGGGCCTTTAAGAGTCTTCCCTCATAAGGACTAATGCCTAGAAAAACTTGATGTTCCAGGAGAGTGTTTGCTAAGCCTCCCCTGAGATTTCTAGCTGCTGTCTTTCCTTGTCACACTAGGATTGTCTGAGTCGTAAAGTCCACAGAGTTAAGGGTCTGAATATTAACCTTCTGATGCAATTTAGCCTCAAGCTTCACTGATTTCCATAGACTGACAACATGGAGATCAAGGGAAACTGTTTTGTGATTCACAGCACTGTCAAACTCACCCTGGATCAGATTCTTTAAAAATAAAAACGTTCTTCCAATTATGGTGGAGTGATTGAGGGACTCCTAAATAGACGCAGGCTAGCACTTTTCTCTCAATGACAAAATATATGAAACTCTCTCCATCACTGAAGAACTGAATTCTAAATTTTTTTTTTTTTTTTTGTCGGTCATGGGGCTTGAACTCTGGGCCTGGGCGCTGTCCCTCAGCTCTTCAGCTCAAGGCGAGCGCTCTACCACTTGAGCTACAGCGCCACTTCCGGTTTTCTGGTGGTTTATTGGAGATAGGAGTCTCACAGTCTCTCCTGCCCGGGCTGGCTTTGAACCGCGATCCTCAGATCTCAGCCTCCTGAGTAGCTAGGATTACAGGCGTGAGCCACCAGCGCCCGGCTCTGAATTCTAAATTTTAACTACAGAAGGAAGTTGTTTTTTTTTTGAAATCAGTCGTGGGTCTTGAACTGAGGGTCTGGGCCCTATCCTTGAGCTTTATTGCTCAAGGCTAGCACTCTATCACTTTGAGCCACAGCTCCGCTTCTGGTTTTCTGGTGGTTAACTGGAGATAAAAGTCTCATGGACTGATAAGAACAGATACTACACTTGATCTTAGCCAAAAGGCCGAGTCAAGCGGAAAAAGTCAGATAATGTGATGTTAGGAAAACGAAACCTCAAATATGTATTTTAATGTTTTTGTTTCTTTCATGCATGTGTTTCTAACGCATTTATAAGATTATTTCTTTGTTGCTTTGTATGTCCCTCCCCCACAGTGTAACCCCCGCTTTCACTATATTTGATGTCAGTATAACATGTGGAGGAGATTTGGACAAACAAGTCATTTAAGGATTCAGGTGGACCTGTTGCAACAATGAGCAGTACAAAATGTCATGTCAAAACCAGCTTTACAATGTCGGTGGGGGGGGAAGTGGGGGTATGAATGGGTGGGAGGGAGGGGGGAGGCTGGGAAGGGAGGTGAAGGGTAAACAAAGGAGGAGGCTGCAATGCTTGGTAAGAAATGTATGCATTATCCTGCCCATGTAATTGTAACCCCTCTGTACAGTATGTTCTCAAATAAAATAAAATAAAATTTAAAAAAAAAAAGTCTCATGGACTTTCCTTCCCAGGCTGGCTTTGAACTGCTGTCCTCAGATCTCAACTTCCTGAGTAGTGGGCATGAACCAGAGGCACCCAGATGAAGCAGTGATTTTTAAATTATTTTATTAGCATAGAATAATTGTGATTCATTCTAATTCCATTTGTGCATGTTTTGTATTTTGAAAAATCCACCCCCTTCACTACACTTTCTTAATTGACTTTTCTTCCCTCTTTTAAACTTAGTGACTCCTTTTAATTTTGTGGATTTAATTGTGCTATTTTCATACATACGTATTTACCACTTATATTTATTTATATGTGTATATTTTTATTTTTATTATATATATACTTCTATATTTACCACTTATACTTACCTCCATTGCCTTTTTTTCTTCCCCTCCTTAATGTTTTTTCATCATGTTATGTCATTGTTATCATCATCATCATCATCATCATCATCACTATTATTATCATGACCATCATCATCATCATCATCTTCATCATTTTAGGGCATGATTCCACATAGAAGTGAAAATATACAATTTTTTGCCTTTCTGAGTTTAGATTATCTCACTCAACATGATGAACTTCAATGCCATCCTTTTTAAAAAATCTTTTTACACATTAAATAATTTAATTCTTCTTTTTGGGTAAGTAATGTTCCATTGTGTAGATGTGCCAAGTTTTCTTTATTGGTTATTTGGCAACTAGGCTGATTCTACACCTTGGCTACTCTGGATAGTACTAGATATTCTGATCTCTATTGTATGTTGACTTGTATATTCTTCTGAATATATGTCAAGAATTTCCATACTGACTACCATAGTGGCAACAGTAATTTACATTTCCACTCACAGCATACAACGGTTCCTTACTCTCCCCTTATATCCTCATCAACATTTGTTCTTGACATTTCCTTTAGCATTAAAGATGTTGAACATTTCTTCAGGTATTTGTCAGTGTTTTATATTTTCTTTTGAGAACTATCTGATCAACTAATTTGCCAATTTATTAGTAGGATTATTTCTTTTGGTGCTTGATTTTTGATGCTCTTTGTATATTTAGGATATTAATCCTTTGTTAGATGGATAGCAAAAATTTTAGTCTGTTCATTCTCATAGTTGCTTTTAAAATATGTACTTTGTTTTACTTGGATGCAATCTTACTTGTTAATTCTTGCTCTTTCTTCTTGAGTAATTGGAGTTCAATTCAGAAAGTCCTTGCCTATGACTATATCTTTGTTATCTTTATGTGGTTTAAAATGTTGAAGTCTTACATTAATATGATGCACTTTGAGCTTCTTTTTGGGATCTATTTTCAGCCTTCATACATCTGGATATCCCATTTTCCTAGCATCATTTGTAGAAAAGATTGTCTTTTCTCCAGTGTATGTTTTTAGCTCCAATGTCGTGAATCAAGTGGTTGTGGCTGTGCAGATTTATTTTTGAGTCTTCTATTCCATTGAGCTCTGGGTCTATTTTGCTGCTAGTACCATGTGGTCTTTGTTACTATGACTTTGTAGAATAATTTGAAGTCAAGTATTATGATAGTTTTAGCATTACTCTTTTTTTTTGCCCGAGATTGCTTTGGCTAATCAGATAGGTTCTATGAATTGTATGATTAAGCTTTCTATTTCTAGGAAAAATTTTATTTGAATTTTGATGGGAATTTGATTGACTCTGTCAATCTCTTCTTTCATGAACATGGAAAGCCCATCTTCTAGTGTCTTCTTCACTTTATTACTTCAATGTTTTATAGTTTCATTTTAGAGAATTTTTCCCCTGCTTAATTAAGTTTATTCCTTTTTTTTAAAAGGTTTTTATGAGCAGGACTGATTTTCTGGTTTCTATGTCAGTTTGTTCATTGTTGATATATAAAAAGCTACTGCTTTTCTTATGTAGATTTTATATGATGCCAAATGTGTTTCTCAGATCTAGGTTTGTTCTTTTTTTGTAATATTTAGGGTCTCGTAAGTATAGGATCATATCAACTACAAATAGGATATTTTGTCTTCTTTCTTTTATTTTTTTCCTCTTTCCTAATATCTTAGGTTAAGAATCCAAGCACTTAATTGGAGAGCATGGATATCCTTGTATCAGCCCAGATCTTAGAGGAAATAAATGGGTTTCAGTTTTTTCCCTATTTAATTGGCTATAGGTTTTTATATAACCTTTATTATATAGCCTATTATATAGCCTTTTATATAGCCTTTATTATGTTGGTACATTCTATATAATCCAAGATTTTCAAAGCATTTGTCGTGAAACAATTTAGAATTTTATCAAAGACATTTTCTGTACCTGTTGAAATTTTCGTTATTCATCTTGTTTATGTGTTGTATTTTTGCACATATTGAATATGATTTGCATATGTTGAACCATCTTTGTATCCCTGGAATGAAATCAGCTAGAGCATGGTGAATGATCTTTTTAATGAGTTCTTGAATTTGGTTTGCAAGTATTTATTATCGAGAATATTGTTGTCTATGTTCCTCAAGAAACTTAGTTTATTTTTTTCCTCTTGTTGTAATCTTATGGAGTTTTGGAATCAAGATAATGGAATGAGTTATGCAGCATTCCTTTCTTACCCATTTTATGCAAAAGTTCAATTATCATTCACATTAGTCCTTCCTTGGAGGGTTGGTAGGGTTTGGGTGAATCTGGTCTGGATTTTTCCTTGTTAGGATACTCTACAACTACTTTACTCTTGTTGCTCATTTTAGGTAACTTTAGTAGTTGTTATGTTTTGGGATCAATTTACATAGGCCATATACTTTTAAAATTTTATCTCATTTTTTTCTCAGATTATCAGAATGTAAGTTTGGGAAGTATTCCCGAAAATTCCATTTAATTTTACTAGTATTTGCTGCAATAACTCCTCCTTTATCTCAAAGTTGTTTCTCTTCTCCTTTCCCTTGGTTAGTTTACTAAATGTCAGTCAAAACTGGAATTTTTGTTTCATTGTTTCTTTGTCATTTTTAACCACAGTTTTTTAATTTCTTCCCCAATTGTTATTATGTCTTTCCACCTGCATTGTAATAAATAGGGTATAATTCATTATGGATAAAAACTTACAAGTTTGGTAAAATAAATTATTAAAAGAATTGCTCTTATTTAACACATGTTAGATTTTTTAAAAATAGAAATCTTTTTCTAATTTGGGATTTAAAAATCCCTCTCTGAACTTCTCACCATTATTCTCTGGTTGTTATCTTTGAACACACCTGGATTGAATCTATTTTCTCTAGGTGAATTTATATAGAATGCATAAATCTTCTGAGTCCCAATTTTAGCAGGTACTTTTGAAATCGGTCATTATAAATAGTCCCGGAGCCCATGTACTTCACAAGGTGATACATCCAGGCTAAAAACATGGGATTACCATAGGGCCCAGTTGAAAATATTGGATCTGGAAACTGAAATGTGAGTCTTTTTCCAGTCAACAACACAGGCATTTTTCACTTAAATAATCAGAGAAAATTCTGACGGTTTCAATGAAGCCTCAGTCTGTGTCAGTGTTTGTTACATGTAATAGGCACTTTTGTCTGGCCAGAGGCCTTTGGGCAACCCCTACAGTTTGGGGTTCGGTCAGTAGGTGGCGCTATCTTCTTCTAGAAGGTATAGGCAAACACCTTGCAGGAATGATGGCAGTTACCTCTGGCAACATTGTGTCAAAGGTGAACTGCTGGGGGTTCCTGATCTTTATCTGAAGAATGTGATAGATAATGGCTTCCAGACACCTGGAAAGCTTGAGAGGATGCCCTGTATTTGGGTGGAAACGTGTGATGTGTCGTGATGGACTGCCTGCACAAATCTCAGAGATGTATTTCACTCTTTATGTTTCTTTTCACCTTTCTGATACAGCTCAGTCATAATGCTTTCCTGTTTCTTTCCCCCAGGATTCAACAGCAACAGCTACCATACTAAGCAATAGAAGAGAACTGAAAGAGGGGTTGGAAATTCAAAGGGCCAATGAGTGGAAAGGTGTTGGATGAGATAGCAAGACATAACAAAAATACTAGTTAAAATGAAAGAAACTGCAGTGAAGATGAGAACACACAACAGTATCAGTGTCCCATTCTCAGCTAGATGGCTACAGAAATAAGTAAAATCACTCGAAAAGCTATGCACATTATCAGGTCAATAAACCTATGGCCCAATAATTATTTGATTTTTAAGTATGAAGCTGAAATCTATCTATCTATCTATTTGTATGACTGTAATAGCCCAATGATAGAAATATCCAAATATGAATTAACAACAGAAAGGCTGTGTAAAGGACGGTTATTAAAAATACTATATAACAACAAAAATGAGAATGAACTCCTACAAGTGCCAGTATGGATGGATTTTATATAAACAATGATGAGTGACAGGATCTAGAAAGAAAATAACTTTTACCCTTTGATTCCACCGTTAGGATTATGCCAACTGGCAACATCTAGTGTCAAAAAAATAGTCATTATTGGGTTTAACTGTGGGGCAATGTAAGGAGGGAAAAAGGATTTTACTGAGGTGCTGGATTGGTTCTTTGTCTTTGATTACCCAGTTCATTTAATTTGTATTTGTTGGGCAGTATACTTAAGATTTGTGCATTGTTTGAACATGCATCATGTGGTAAAGGGTAAATAAAATTGTTTACATAAAATGGTACCTTGAGGTACCTCAGAGCTTCCAGTGTAATAAGCAAATCCTCTACCACTTAGACCACTTCCCCAGACCTTTTTTTCTCCAGTTAAAGCAAAAGGGACTGTGAATACCCTTCTTCCTCTCTCACAGATGGAATTATAGGTGTGTGCCACCTCATCTAACTTATTTGTTGAGATATGATCTTATTAACTTTTTGTCCCAGGCTAGCCTCACACCTGATCCTGTCCTGGATTACTGGTGTGCACTCCACCCCTAGCCTTTTTTATGGTTTGGATAAAGCTTACTTTTTGCTTATCATTTGCCTTGGTTGATAAATTAAATGTCTAGGTGCTATTGCTCAGACGTTTGCTGTGGGAGGAAATTCACTTTGCTTTTGTAAAGTTAAACGTATTTTTTAAATAAGAGGCTTTACTTGGTCAATGTAGAAAAGCTATCTATTATGTAAATAAAAAGTAGATGGAGAAAAGCTAGAGGACAGGAGGGGAAGAAAATAAAGAAAACGAGGGCATGAGCATGTGAGCTCCCTCCTTACTTTAACATGTATGAAATTAAACTACACTTCCATTTCTAAATCTATGAAATCTATTCAACTTGGCATATCTGCTGTTCTTTAGAGATGTGCCTGCTGCATTGGTTTAGAAAGCAAGTAGGAATGAAGTGTCCTGTAGCTATGGAATGTTATCTTCATGCTTTTCTTTCCATCCTGGAAGGAAGTGAAAGTATCTTCTGGGAAAGCTTACCTTATTATGGAGGTATAACTCTTACCATTTTCTTACTCAGTCCACTGTATAACTATGGTAATCTGGTAAATATTTAAAATAGTCCCCTTGTCCAAAAATTCATATGGAACAATAAAAGACCCTAAATAGCAAAAACACTCCTCAACAGAAAGAACGCTGCTGGAGGAATATCAATACCAAATTTCAAACTCTTCTATAAAGCCATAGTAATCAAAACAGCTTGGTACTGGCACAAGAACAGACCTCAGGACCAATGGAATAGAATTGAAAACCCAGAAATGAACCTACAGACCTATAGCCATCTAATCTTCGATAAGAGAGCTAAAAAAATAGAATGGAAGAAAGACAGCCTCTTCAGTAAATGGTGCTGTCAAAATTGGTTAATCACCTGTAGAAAACTAAAGGTAGATACTTATATATCACCCTGCACCAGAATCAACTCCAAATGGATCAAAGACCTTGGAGTCAAAGCAGACATTCTGAAAACATTACAGGATGGAATAGGAGAAACCCTAGGTCTCCTTGGAGCAGGCCGAAATTTTTTTATAGAGACCCTGAAACACAACAAATCAAAGAAAGGTTGGACAAATGGGATTGCATGAAGTAGCAGAGCTTCTGCATGGCAAAGAACATAGCTAGCAAGATCAATAGAAAGCCCACGAATTGGGAGAAGATCTTCACTAGCCATACAACGGACAAGGGTCTCATATCTAAAATATACTTGGAACTCAAAAATAGAATCCCCCAACAACAAATCCTCAAAGAAACAACTGCCCAATAAATAAGTGGGCGAAAGACTTAAAGAGAAACTTCTCTGAAGAAGAAAGAAGGATGGCCAATAGACACATGAAAAAATGTTCAACATCCCTAGCCATAAAAGAAATGTAAATCAAAACAGCATTGAGATACCACCTCACCCCAATTAGAAGGGCAAAAATCAAGAACTCTAATAACAACAGATGCTGGAGGGGATGTGGACAGAAGGGAACCTTACTTCATTGTTGGTGGGAGTGTAAACTTGTTCAACCACTTTGGAAAGTAGTATGGAGGTTCCTCAAAAGACTCCACATAGAGCTCCCCTATGACCCAGCAATTCCACTTTTGGGCATTTACCCAAATGTTTACAAACAAGACCACACTAAAGCTACCAGCACAACTATGTTTATTGCAGCATTATTTACCATAGCTAAGATCTGGAACCAACCCAGATGCCCCTCAGTAGATGACTGGATCAAGAAAATGTGGTATATATACACAACAGAATTCTATACCTCCATCAGAAAGAATGACATTGCCCCATTTGTTAGGAAATGGAGACTTGGAAAAAATTATATTAAGTGAAGTAAGGCAAGCCCAAAGAAACATAGGTCCTATGGTTTCCCTTATTTGCAATATCTAGTATATGTATAAGTCAAGCAGAAAAGGTCAGATAAGGTGATGTTAAGAAAATGAACCATAAGATATGTATTTAAATGTTTTTTTCTTTCATGCATGTGTTTCTAATGCATTTATAAGATTATTTCTTTGTTGCTTTGTATGTCCCTCCCCCACAGTATAACCCCTGCTTTCACTGTATTTGATGTAGGTATAATTTGTGGAGGGGAAGGGGAAAAACAAGTCGTTTAAATAAGGATACAGGTGGACCCGTTGCAGCAATGAGAAGTACAAGTTGTCATGTCGAAAACGAACTTTACAACTTTGGTGGTGGGGGGGAGGGTTGGGTGGGGGGGCCGGGGGAGGCTGGGAAGGGATGTGAAGGGTAAACAAAGGAGGAGGCTACAATGCTTGATAGGAAATGTACTCATTATCTTGCCTATGTAATTGTAACCCCTCTGCACAGTATTTTCACAATAAAAAAATATAAAAAAATAAAAAAAATAGTCCCCTTGTTCAAAATTACATCATGGAAATAATATTTAACTCTGGAACCTGTCACCTCTGCCAGTTAGGTGTTAGAGTATTCCTAAATAACCTAATGTTTGATACAGATAACAGAAAAATTTGTCTTTCTTTTTCTCTTACCCTCTTTAATGTCTAGAGGTATTAAGAACATAATTGAGATCACACTAAAGGATTTCTAAAGACTTCAACAAAAATAAAAGGTCCAATTTACCCATTGACTAATGAAAGAGAGAAATGGATTCTTTCAATAAAATAGTGAAAGAAAAATTCAAATCCTCTATCTAAAGATTTCTAAAGAAGTCACTACTTCATTGTTTTGAAGAAAATGAATCTGAGCTACATCATTTGCATAGCCTGTGATACTTTTCGCAGTACATTGAAATCCATCTTCTCCCAAGCCCTGTTTCAAATATGGCAATTCTTGAACGTACCAGCTAATTGTTTATACTATTGAAAGGAACATGACAGAATAACAGAATTACTCTGGAAACTGTACCAGAGATTGTTGCCTCCCAGGGAACACTTACCAGATGATGAATCAGGTGGTCCCTTTAGGATTTCTGTAGGTCACAGAAGTTGACAGAAAAAATATTACACCATATTTTATTAACACAAAGCATGGATGAAGGAAAAGGGGGAAAACTTAGCAGGCCAAGCTTGGAAAGCAGAGGTACAGGATCAGTATAGATTATATATATATATATATATATATATATATATATATATATATATATACACACACATGTATATGTATGTATATATGTGTGTGTGTGTGTGTGTGTGAATTCAACCATTTTGGAACTCAACAATAATTAGGAAAAGCTACATCTTCACTAAATAGGTTCAGATTTCATTATCTTGTTAGGACTTTCCAAACAACAAGTTAGAGATGATGAGTATAGAAGAGTGTGTGGATTTTATGTAAAGGCCATTGTGTGTTTTGACTTGTGCATCTGAACTAGCATCTGTGGGGTTCTTGGAATTAGTCCTTGGATCAATACCAAGAAACATCCTTCTCCATGTTCCTTGTCTCTGGTTTCACCATCCCATGTCCATCCAATGGACACAATGTGGGTTTATTTTCAATGCAAACCTTCCTCCCCATCTATAGGGGGTCTTGGCCAGAGAGGAACAGAGCTTCTGGAGGCTGAATATCTGAATTTGGAGGCCAGCCATTTCTGGGATCTAGAAAGGCCAGATGCTCAGATCTTGGGGACATCGAACTTGGGGGATATGACTATATTTCCAGACAAAGAAAACCATTCACCAGTACCCCCATCCTGTAGACTTGTGGGTCAAATAAATCCACGAGTACCCATGGTTGAAAGTATCCAGGCTTATATGTGATAACTCACATTCATTACAAAGAAGCGATTTCGACTTCAGCCTTTTTGTTTTGATTGTTTTATTTATTTATTTATTTATGTCAATCATGGGGCTGAGCTACAGTGCCACTTCCAGGCTTTTCAGTGGTTAATTAGAAATAAGAGTTTCACAAGAACTTTCTGCCCAGGCTGGCTTTGAACTGTGATCCTCATATCTGAGCCTCTTGAGTAGCTACGATTATAGGCGTGAGCTATAGGTGCCTGGCTCTACTTCAGTCTTTATATGTGGTCTTTTGTCATTGAGCTAGAATCCCATATACTATTGAGCAATTTCTCAATCTTAATTTAATTATACTTGTTTCCATCTAGCCATCAGCAAAGCCCCTGCAGCTTTTGATGATCCTGGGATCCAAAGGTCATCCTGTGAGTGGGGCAGAAATTAGAATCCAAATTTGAAATCCCACTGAGGCCACTGAAAATTCAATTACCTCCAAAGAACAGCAGTGGGAGGCTTGGTGTGGGCTGATCTCTGTTGTGGTCAGTCTTCTTAGGTACAAGAGTCTGCTGTCTGTGTTCCCCAGTGCACACTGGGATTGTGGCATGTCTTGAGTCCATCCTACTACCCCGTGCCCCTCTATATGAATTCACGATTTCCTCTTTCCCATAGACATCTTTTAAGTTTCTATTTCAGGGACTTCACTAGCAGAAGGATATTCAAGGATTTGGACACAAATACAGGAGATAGGCACTTGATTTTCCTGGTGTTTTTAGTTGAATGGAGAGGGAAGTGAGAGCAAAGGCCCAGCCATGAGCACTGGGCACAGGAGCAATTTCCTCCCAGCCCCACCTCCTTCTGTATCTGCTTTGAGTACGTAGCTGTGGAGATACATAGTATCAACACTTTCCTTTCAAAATGAAAAAAAGGAGGGAGAAGATTTTATGAAGGAAAACCATCCGTAGGAAAGATGAATTATTTTTCTTCTCAATATGTGAAGGGGAATGAACTTAACTTCTTTTTCTTTTAGTTATTTGCTTACTCAATAAATGTCAGTGCTTACTCTGTGACTTGAAGGAAGGACTGGTGCTAATGTAGGAACTTGTGGTCTTGTGCTCACTAGGCTTGCTTGTTGAACTGACTACCACTTGCACCATAGCTATACTTCCAGCTTTTTGATGGTTAATCAGGGATAAGCATCTTATAGACTTGGCTTGGAGCTGCAGTCCTCAGATCTCACCTTCTGGAGTAGTGAGGATTATAGGCATGAGCCACTAGTGCACAGTTTCAACCCTTCTTTTCTCATAGTTATTTTAGAACTAAAACCTTATCTCCTGAACTTTTCTGCTTTGCCTGGCTTTGAACTACCATTTCTCTGGATTTCACTCCCTAAATTGCTAGCATTACAGGCCATGAGCCACTGAGAGCACTGCTTGCATCTGGGATTATGATAGGCCTATTTTTGTAGTCAAATAAGTTGATTCATTAGTTTCACATTTGTACACATGTCATACCCTCAGCCAAGCCCTGATTTACAATTCTGTGGCATGATCCCATGGCCACATGGTGCTAACATCCAGCAGGACCAGCAGAGAAGACTAGCAAGACGGAGAGCCCCACTTGCTGTGCCAGCTGGGATGCTGCCCTACTGCAGAGATCATGGCTTTTGAATTGAATGAGTCAAAGGATTATCTTAGACATGTAAAATAAAAAGGATTTCACCTATAATTTGCACTTAAAATAAAATATCCAGAGCACAGATTTCTTTTTTTCTTCTGGAGTTCTGCCTGTTAAGTCTGATAGGCAACAGGCCTTTAACTTGAGGTCCCAGCTCAGAATTTTGCTTGGCAAACATCCCAACTTACCTTCCACTTTCCCCTCAGCTGTAAGCCATTTAGCACACTATCTGGCCCCACAGCAAGCTACTCCCTTACCAACTTCCGTATCCACCCAAACATGCCCAGCCTGTAAACAACTGTTGGTTCTAGCATCTGCTAGAGACTCTCCATCCACTATCTTTTCTCGTGAAGAAACCTGGACTAATGTTGAACTATTGCCTTGTCTATTTTCTGTGCCTTATGAGCCTAACACTACCCAAGCCTGGGGAAGAGCAAGTGGTTTAGAAGAAGGATTTTTAACTCTGTTGTAACAAAACATCACTGGAGGAAGTAATGTACAACTTAGGACAAAAAGGCCTGTTGCCAAATCCAGCAAGAAAGAGTAGACACAAACTTTTCAGCAAAAATCGATGTCCCCAGAAATCCAGGTGGCTCCTTAGACTTGTATCACTCTTAGTATTGTTGAAGACACAAAAATATGTCTGAGTGGGACAGAAAATGATCCATTCAGCACACAGAGATGCTTGGATGCCTTCTTCTTAGGCTTCTTACTTGTGGGCTTTTCCGTTAACTCCTAGACTCTCTTGTCTTTGGAAGCCGCCTCTGGCTCTTAGATGAACTGAGTTAGAACCTAAGGGAGCTGGGATGTCTGAGAATTTCCTTCCCAGGGGCAGCCCTTACCAATGGCTGATGGGACTAAAAGGAGGCATATAAAAGCCCAGATTATTCGCAGCAAACCAAGGGACCTCTGAAACACAGTTTACACTGCATATTTCTCTTCTGGGTTAGACTCAAGCTCCCTGTGAGGACCCTGAACAATGCTGCCCATTTTTGTGGTTCTCCATCTTTCCCTTCTGCACCCCTACTTTCTTATCAGGCCTCTCAGGACTCTTCCTTCATAAATCACTTTCAGGAGATATGAAAGGTTGTGGTCTATTGAGACAAATTATCTAATTTAAAAGAAATAAATAAACCCATAACTAATACACATGCTCACATAACTCAATGCCTGAGTTATGGACCAATTATGACACAAAATTAAAAGGCTATATATTTCATTAGAATGGGTTATGATACTGTTAGCAAACCTCTTTACAACAGTTACAATAATTCTTAGTAGTCACTACTACTATAGTTTAGGTCCTAGATCCCCACTAAAGTCCCATCTTGAAGGTTCAGTCTCCAGCTGATTGGTACTATCAGGAGGTGATGAAATCTTCAGGATGTGGGACCTCGTGGTAGGAAGTTAGGTCATTGGTGAATGTGATCTTGAAGGCATATTAAATCCCTGGCTTTTGCTGTCCCTCCCTTTGCTTCCTGGCTCTGATGGAGCAAACAGCTTTTCTGCTCCACACACTCCTGTCATGATGGCCACAAGCCCGAAGCAACAGGGCCAGCCAGGGACAGAAACCCTGGGCCAAATTAGTCTTTTTCTTTTCAATGGTAAGCCCAGATGTGTCATCAAGGGAAGCATACTTCCATCACTATGGAGTGGAAGAGCCTCTAGACTCTGATGAAAGCATTAGAACCTTCTAATAGATGGCTCCACAACTCCCAAGTCATGTTTCAAGACTGAAGGGGTGAATGTGTAAGCTCTGTTATGTTGCTGACCAGATTATGCTCCATGCAATTCCAAAGGGAATACTCACACAAAGAGAGGCATGGAAAATGGTCTCTGATGTCTCTATTTCTGTCTTAGATGTCTATAAAATGTTTCCAAACAAGATGGATTGAACATGGGAATGCCTCCATTGACATTATCGCTAGCCCTAATGCTCAGACATTTGTGGGAATGTCAACAATATTGCTTCTGTAAGAATGCAGTCTCAGCCAGACAATGCCCCTTCCCCTCTAACTTGTGATTCCTGAAACAAACTGTATGGGGACCTTCTGGACAAAAACAACTACAACGCATCAGGGAACAGATCACAGCCTGAGGTCATCTCCGCAGGCAGGGTCCACAGTCTCAGCCTCATGCTCAGTCTCTGATGCAATCTGCTGGGCAGAAATGTACCGCTGAAAACACCTCTGGTACTATAAAATTGATAGTTTTCTGGGAAAAGACAAATGTATAAAAAATGTGCCAAATTTGGAAAGAAAGAGAAGTCCACCATGTAGATTTCACTGACGGGCATAAAAGGCACAGGTACTATGGTCGGCAGGAAAAAATTAGAGAAGATATTCTTGCTAGAGTCTCTCTGGTACACCTTCCCTCACAGAAAGACATCAGCTTTGAAGGTAAGGTTTATTGTGGAGTGTAAATTTTATTCGCTGATAGGTAATAAATTTGCACAATTCAAAATTCACCAGACATACAAAAGTATCCAGGGAACATATTTCTTCTAAACTTTAACTCTAGCTAGCACATTCTTCTCTAATGTCAATTGATGTAGCTGATTTATATATAGGCTTCTGTTCAGAGATATGTTATCCATCTCTAAGTTTTTTTTTTTTTGGTCCAGTCGTGGGGCCTGAACTCTGGGCCTGGGCTCTGTCCCTCAGCTCTTCAGCTCAAGGCTAGCGCTCTACCACTTGAGCCACAGCGCCACTTCCGGCTTTTTTCTTTTTGCTTATGTGGTGCTGAGGAATGGAACCCAGGGCCTCAGGCATGCAAGACAAGTGCTCTACCACTGAGCCACCTTCACAGCCCTATCTCTAAGTTTTTCTTATGTCTTTCATTACATACATATTACTTACACTTTACATACATATTACTTATGCTTTCTTTTTATATTCAGATATAACTAAGGAAGTCTGAAATTTGTAATATTAAGGTATTTGACTTAATGGCTTTAGTATATTGACAATATTACATAGCTATCATAACTTCATGATTCTTATATTTTCCTCACCCCAGGAAGGAAGTACATATTCATTAGCAGTTACTCCTGTCCAGTCTTAGATGATCACTAATTCCTTTTCAGTCTCATGCCCAGCGTGAGACTGGACATTTTCTTTTTCTTTTTTTTTCAGGTAAGGGGTAGGTTTATTCAGCAGACCTGCTGGGACCAGGCCAGGTTGGCATTCCATGCAGCTGGGAAAGGCCTGGGAAAGAGCTGGGAAAGAGATCTGGGAAAGAGAGCTGGCAAAGAGAGTGAGCTGGGAAAAAGAGCTGAGGAAGAGAGCATCTGGGCCTGAGCTAGGCCTTATCTAGGGTATGAATGGAGAAAGGTGTGGCCACATCAAATTCAGATGTGACCTCAGCAGATGCAGATGTGACCTCTTCCAGGTGTGCTGGTTGCCTAGGTAACGCAGGTACTGGGTAGAGACTTTGCTTCACCTGGGAAAGACCTGGGAAAGAGAGAGATGGGAGAGAGAGAGCTGGGAAAGAGAGCTGGGAAAAAGAGAGAGCTCTATGAGAGAGAGATGGGAAAAAGAGAGAGCTGGGGAAGAGCTGGGAAAGAGCTGGGCATTTTCTATAAACAGAATCTTATAATATTCACTTTCTTGTGTATGACTTCTTCACAAAGCATGAACAATGCCTCCAGGCTTATCCTCCAGTGACATGTGTTAGTTGCCAATTTTTTTTCTTTTTTGTTTGATGCCAGCCACCCAGAGATCGATCAGGCCTTGAACTCAGGGCCTGGATGCTATCCCTGAGCTTTTTGTCCTGTAGGCCAGAACTCTACTACTTGAATCACAGCTCTACTTCCAGCTTTTTGGTGTTGAACTGGAGATAAGAGTCACATGGAGGGATGGGAAGGGGAAACAAAGGAGGAGGCAACAATGCTTGTTAAGCAATGTACTCATTACCTTGCCCATGTAATTGTAACCCCTCTGTATGGTATTTTCACATAAAAAAAGAGTCTCATGGACTTTCTACCTGGGTTGGCATTGAGTTGCAATCTTCATATCTCAGCTCCCTTCCTTCTTCCTTTTTCTCTTCCTCCTTCATGATGTGGTTTGGTCTCAGATCCTCCACTACTCTAACACTGGAGCCACATCCCCTGGTTGTTTCTGGTTGTTTCTCGGTTAAGATCTCATGCTAATTTTTTTGCTTTCAAATAACAATCCTCTTGTCTATCCTTCAAACTGGTATTACCGTAGAATCATCATGCCCAACTAAGTGAAATATTTTATCCATTTGGAGCTTGTTACAGTATGTGTTATCAAGTGTAGACATCAATTTATATCTTTTCAAGTGGCCGTCTTTTAATCCTACTAACCATTGATTTTGTCCTGTGAGTTAAAACAAACTTTATTCCACACTGAAATTTCTTTTATCTTTTGTATATTCATATTATGGAGTTTCTTGATTATTCCACTGAAGTTTTTTCTTTTAATTTTTATTAGCATAAATTGATGATACAAAGCATTTTACTATGATATTTACAAACCAACCTATAATATACTTTGATCAAATTCATACCATCTATTTACTCTTTCTTAAAACCCTCCCTTTTCACAGTTTTTGGTTAGTTTCATTCTGCTATTTTCATGCACATATATAAGTAATCATATTTACTCCTTCTTTCCCCCTGCTTCTTTCCACTGGTTGCCCTTCAACAGCCTTGTTTTATAACTTTTTCAATCATGTCATCATTATCATCATCATTATTGTCATTGTGTGTCTAGATTTCCTTCATGAGTGAAAAATGTGATATTTGTCTTTCTGAGCTTAGCTTATCCTGCCTGACACAATGATCTTCTGTTCTATTTTTCCTACAAACAAGATAATTTCATTATTGTTTGTTGCTGAATAATACTCTCTTGTATATAAACTACATCTTCTTTATCCATTCATTGGTTGATGGGCTTCTAGTTTAATTCTATAGCTTGACTATTATGAGTAGTATGGCTTTAACATAGTTGTACATCTGTCTGTAAGGTATACTGACTGGGTCCTTTCAAATAGTGCTTAGGAATATTAGAACATGATCATAAGGGAGTTCTGCTTTGAGTTCATTGAGGAACCTCCATTCTGATTTCCATAGGGGGTGCACTAATTTTTATTCTCACCAACAGTGTATTAGGATTGCTTTCCCCCTGCATCACTACCAGCATTTGTTATTTGCATTCTTGATGATCACCATTCTTACTGGGGTGAGGTAGAATCTCAGTGATATTTTCATTTGCAATTTTTATGGTAAAAGATGCTGAATAGTTCTTCATGTACTTATTAATTAATTTGTATCCATTGGCTTTTTTATAGGTAATTTAAATATCAATACAACATTAATCACACTGATAGGGCAGTAAGTTTGCTTATACCTGCATCACTAAAAATACCTGAGTGATATGTTGGGCTATGATGTTAGGTACCTGCAAAGGAAACTTGAAATCTATTAAAATCCAGTGGGAGCACCAATCTGCTGTTGTCCCAAGCATTGTTACATGGTTATCTCTGTAGCTAATAATGTGTGTGTGTGTGTGTGTGTGTGTGTGTGTGTGTGTGTGTGCCAATCCTGGATCTTGAACTCAGGGCCTGGGTGATGTCTTTGACTATTTTTGCTCCAGATTAGTGCTCAACCACTTGAACCACATTTCTACTTCCTGCTTTTTGGTAGTTAATTGTAGATGAGTCTAACATACTTACCTGCCCAAACTAGCTTTGAATCATGATTCTCAGATGCCAGCCTCTTGAGTCTCGGTTACAAGCATGAGCCACTGGTGCCTAGCTAGTAATGGTTTTCAAGTTAAGATATCTCACATATTACAGAAATTTCACCATTAATACAATTTTGTATCTCACTGTTCTTCACCTTTTGTTCCTCTGCTTCCAGAAAATGTTAACATGTCAACAGTGGCTGACATCTTTGACTTTTCTTGATTTAAAAGGAAATATTTCTAATGTTCATTACTCATAAAGAGTAGGTACATTTTGTCACATTATATAAACACTGATTTACTGTTTTTGCATATTTTTTATTATGGAGGTTCAATGTTTTCAAATGTTTCTGTCATATATAATGATATTGGATTTTCTTCTGTTACACTTAAGATGTATATTTTATTGGTAAATTTCCTAGTATTTTATCATTTTTGATTCTATGAAGAAAATTCCTGACAGAGACATTGTTTGATGAACTATTTCTTACTGCTATGTTCTATTTTTGAGATCTTTGTATTGATATTTGTAAGTAAAACCAAGTATTTAAAGAATATTGTAAACGTGATGTACAGAGGGATTAGAGTTACATAAGTAAGGTAATGAGTACATTTCCCTCATTTTCTCCAATTTCCTCTGCCTCCCTCTCCCTGCCGCCACCCCACAATTGTAAAGTTCAGTTCCTGCATAGTGTCTAGTGAGTATCAGTGTTGCATTGGTTCACTCTTTGTACCACCATTTGTATGGTTCCCCTTGCCTTGTCCAAATCAGATAAACATATACAAGACAAAGCAGCAATGCTTGATAAGAAATGTACTCATTACCTTGCTCATGTAATTGTAACCCCTCTATACAGTATTTTCACAATAAAACAAAAAGGGTATAGAAATAAAAACAGTGACAACAGGGAATAAACCAAAGTGGGGGGGCAAAGAAAGGAAAAAGAAATAATTGCAAAAGCACATTAGAAAAACATCATCTTTTCAATTCTTGGAGTCCATTTCAATCAGCATTATCTTATATGGTCATATGCACATAGCTATTAAGTTGTTGTGACCCTCTGCTAATAATATCCTAGACACTCTAGTTATTACAAATGAAGAAGACCATTCAAAACCCAGGTAATTTTATGCAATCATACTTGAATGATGTTATTCACACTATGCTTAACACATACAATTAAATTTCAAGATTTTCTTATCCATAAGAACAATAAGAATAACATTGAAATTATGTACAAATGTTTTATTAGATCCCTCACCACATAAACTTACCTGAGTCTGATGCTGTTTCTTCCAAGGCAATCATTTTTGCATTTCATTCATAGAACTTTTAGAAAAGCTTAATTTTGCAAATTGAGTGAGCTAAATGTTTAGAGGTTCTATATGCTCCCCAATCCAGCCTGAATTCTATCTCTCCAAATGCCAGTGTTGAATTCCTAACCCTTGGTTCTCGAAGATGTGATTATAGTTCATGATGGAGTTGCTAAGGTGACAACTCAGGATGTCCTGTTCCCCTATGACCAGAGTCCTGATTACAAGAGAGGTCCAGGGCAACGGAGCCCAAACACAGAAAAACATGCATTTAAAGACATGGTGAGAAACTGTCCATGCAGAAGCCAAGGAGAGAAGGCAACCTTGTTACCATGTTTATCACGTCTTTCCAGCCTCCTGAACCATGAGAGAGTCCACATGAAGCTGTTGTATGATTCTTCCCGGTTGTGGAACAATGCCATGGCAGTTCCAGAAAATGAAGGTAGGACTTTCCTTGCAGCTAACTGTCTTCCATTTGAGAGTACACCTGTTATAATTATTGAATCATTATTGGTCTGTTATTATTAGTTGTTGCCACAATTTATGTTTTTTATAAATACATAACGTTATATATTCAGCATTACAACATCAAATAGGATAGCTTCATTTCCCTAAAACCTACCATCCTCACTTGTCCATCCTTCTTTTCCTACCCCCCCCCAAAGCCCAAACAACTGTGAATAATTTTACTCTCTCTAGAGTTACATTTTCTCAGAATATTCAATAGTTAGAATCATACCTTATGTCATCTTTGCCATGGCTTCTTTACCTTCACAATATGCATTTATGGCTCTGTCTTTTTATAGCTTCATAGTTCCTTCTTTACATTGCTGAATAAAGCTCATGGGATAACTATGTAGAGTTCCTTTACCCATTCGCTGAATGAGACACTTCTTGGTGGGTTCCAGTTTTTAGAGATTATGAATAAAGCTACTATAAACATTCAAATGAAAATCTTTGCATTGATAAAAGTTTTCTACTTAGGATAAATCTGACAAAGTGTGATTGCAATATTATATGGTTAGAACAGTGCTAGGTGTAAACTAGTTTTCAAAATGATTATGCTATTCTTCATCCTAGAAGCAACAAGTGAGGCCGTTCAGCAAAGCTTGTTTTGCAGTCTTGTAACATTGCCAACATTTGGTATTACCTTTTTATAACCCATTCTGATTTCTTTGAAGGAGACTCTCACTGATGTTTTAGTTCACAGTTCTTCCATGTCAGAAGTTGGGAGCATATTTTCATGTGCTTACTTGTCATTTGCATATTTTCTTTAGAGGTATCTTTCTTCAGTTTTATTGCCCATATTTTTAAAAGAAGGTATTTAATTTCTTACTTTTGAGACTTAAGAGTTCTTTTAGGGCTGGAGATGTAGTTCAGTGGTAGAATACATGCCTAGCATGAGTAAAAGAGTACCTGGATTTGATCTCTACCCCTGACCCCCAAATATAAGGTGTTTTTTTTTTTTTGTATTTTGGGTACTAGTGCATTATCAGGCATGATCTCAATTGTTTTCTTTGTTAAGATTTGTCTTTTCAAAATCTTAGCTTTATCTTTCCAGAGCAAAAGTACTGACTTCAATGAAATTTATCTTCCAATATTATTTTTCTCTCATAAATCATGCTTTTACTGTTGTATCTGGAAATACCTTGTCAAATTCAAAATTCCATCTAGATTTTCTCCTCTTGTGTTCTAGAAGTTGTGTAATTGATGTTGTTTAATCATATCTATGGCCCATTTTGAATTCAATGAAATTATTATTCAAAAATGTTTAATTATCCTTCCATTGCTTCCCGCCATTTTTCTTTTTCTTTGTTCAGATAACTTCTTCCTCCCTCCCTTCCTTTTTTTATTTCTTTCACAAATGTGCATTTAATTGTTCTAGCACCATTTGTTAGAAAGACTATACTATCCCCATTAATTTATATTACTTTGTCAAAGTTTAGTTGATCATTGATTTCTGGGTCAATTTCTGTGTTCTCCATTCTATTTGCTTTTGAGTTTTGTGTTTTTATACAACTTGAATGTACTTCATCAGAGACTACAAAATTGGAAATGTTCCACATCCCAAATTTTTGCATGCGGACATGACACCAACCACAAGTCAAAATCCCACTAGTGACTTCCTGACAAGTTGCAGCAAAATTACTGACACATGAAAATGTGACATGAGCTTGTATTCAAGTTCTATCTGTAACATAGATATGAAAAAAAGTGAGCTTTGCTTTTAGATTTGGGTTCTATTTATTCCCCATATCTCATTACATATATGTATATAATATGTATGCAAATACTAACAATCAAAACCATCTTTAACACTTCTGGTCCCAAGTATTTTAGATAAAAGATACTTAATCTGTACTAGGTCTTGGAATTGTGTAGTGTGTTTTCCAACTTTGTTGCCTTTTTCAGTGTTATATTAGCTTATTCGGTAGTTTTTGATGTATATATAAGGATATAATCCACCTGCTTAATCATACAACAATTGTTTGGAGTTTTAATTAGAATTGTGTTGAATTTATAAATGAAGTGAGAATTTATGTCTTAACAATGGTGAGCTTTCCTATCTTTCCTATCAATGACCATAACATCTTGTCAGTTATTTATTACCAGATTTTTCAGTTAGAATTTTGTGGTTTCCTTCATATAGATTCTGTGTAGATTTTGTTAGTTTTATGTCTAAGTATTTCAAGTTTCTTGTTGATTTTGTAAATAATAATTTTTCAACTCAGCTCAACATGGTTACTTTAAAGTTTCAGCTTGACTATAGTAAGGACTATGTCAAGAACTGTAAAGCATGCGTGTCTGTGAGGGTGTTGCGTGTAGATCTGTGGGATGAGCCAGAAAGGTCTTTCTTCATTAATGGCAGGACCATCTAAATGGGAAGTAGTCTCCATAGAAAGAAGTCAGAGAAAATGCAGACTCTTTCCTCTCACTGGGACACATTTCTCCTGCATTAACATGAATACTGGAGGCTCTGTAGCCTCTTGACTCGGGACTGACACCTGCAGCACTTGGCATCAGTCCCATAACCTTGCAGTGAGAGGCACAACATCAGCTTTAAAGTTCTCAGGCCTTTGGACTTGGTCTGAGCCATCCAGCATCCCAGGGTCTCCAGATTGCAGATGGCTTCTGTGGGACTTAGCCTATATAATTACAGGAAATTAATTCCTCTTGTATATACATACATTTATAGAAAAATATATAGACAGATACATGATAAACAGATATTTGGGAGAAGTTCAAACAACACAAATTCTATGTTTATTATATTGCAAAGTAATCATTCATCAAGGCCGATGTTAGCTGTATATTTTTGCAGATCATTTTTTTCAATCAGATTATAGATGTTCTCTCTAAGTTCACTGTGATATCTTGTCTTCAATGGGAGTTGGATTTCTTTCCTTGTATTAACTTGGTCATGTGATTTCTTTATGCCTTTGTTGATAAATTGTATTAATTTTAATTTCTTCAGCCAGTCTGCATATCTAGAATAAATAGCATTTAAACATAAACAGAATACTTCTTTGGATATTGCAGTGGAATAGATTAGGTAAGATGTTGTTGAAGATTACTGCACTTATATTCATAAAGATATTGGGATGTAATTTTCCTTTCTTGCAATATTTCTCCCTAGCTCTACTACTAAGGTAAACATCCCTACATAACAGGTGTTAGCAAGTACTCTTTTTGCTAACAATTTCTGGTTAAGAATCGACCTTAACTATTTGGTAGATGCACTAAAGAAACAATTTGTGTGCCTTCTTTTTGGAAAAGTCATTAATTATGAATTCAATATTTTCAGTAGATATAGGCCAATTAGAAGATGTGTCTCTCCTTGTGTGAAGTTTATATCCGTGGTTCGCACATATCTGGCAGGGGCAGGTTATCTTTCATTTTATCTAATATTATACAATCTGTGAAAATTGAGTTGTTGATTTCATTCTTTATTATCCTTTTTAAATGAGTTTGAGATCAATAGTGATAACCTCAACTTTAATAATTTGTATCTCATCTATTTTCTCTTAGCTATCTTGGCTACAGGTATATTAATTTTATCGGTATTCTTAATAAACCAGCTTTCAGGTTCATTCATTTATTACTTTGAATTTCATTGATATATTTTTCAATTTTTATTTCCTTTCTTCTACATGATTTAATCTTAATTTACATTCTCTGCTTCCCTAAGATAGAAGGGTATTATTTAATTTGCACATATTTTAAGATTATCTAGCTATCTTCCAATTATTTTTCAATTTGTGTGTTATGAGAGAAAACTATAAATTACTTCCATTTCAAAAATTTTGAAAATCCTATGGTCAACCTCAGAAATAACTAGAATTATAGTCACAAATCTCTGAATGCTCAGATATGTTTCCTTCTTTTAATCTCTCTTGTCTTTTTATTTAAAGCAAGATTTTTTATTGTGAAAATACTGTACAGAGGGGTTTCAGTTACATGAGCAAGGTAATGAGTACGTTTCTTATCAAGCATTGTTGCCTCCTCCTTTGTTTTTCCCCTACCACCCCTTCCCTCCCACCTCACAACTACATTCCCTCCGCACCCCCTTCCCCCCTCCCCCCTCCCCCACCTAAGTTGTAAAGTTCATTTTTCAATGTAGTCTTTTGTATATCTCATTGTTACAATGGGTCAAACTGTATCCCTATTTAAACATTTTGTTTTTTTCCTTCCTCTCCCCAAATTACACTGACATTAAATACAGTGAAAACAGGGGTTATACCGTGGGGGAGGGACATACAAACCAACAAAAAAAAATCACATGGTACCTTATAAATAAGGTTTTTCTTTAGGTATACTTGGGTTTTGATTTTTACAAAATACTTCAAATTATGTAATTTTACTTTTAATTATTATATTTAGATCATTTTCTTTTTTTAAATTGGTCCATACGCTTAAACTCTGGGCCTGAGCTCAAAGAAAACATTCTACTGCTTGAGCTACAGCTCCATTTCTGACCTTTTTGGTAATTTTAGTGCAAATCAGAGTCTCATAGCCTTTTTTCTGACCTCAGACTCCTGAGTAAGTAGGAATACAGGCATGAGCCACCAACACCCGACGATTATTTTTACTAGGATTTGAACTCAGAATTCCATGCTTGCTAGGCTAGTGCTCTACCACTGGAACCACACCTATATCCCTTTTTGCTTTAGTTATTTTTCTTATGGTGTATTGAATTTCTGCCTAGGTTGACCTCAGACAATGATCCATCTGTTTATGCTTTTGGCATAGGTATGTTATGAGTTTGTGCTATCCTGCCTCATTTATTTGTTGAGATGAAGTCTTGATGACTTTTACCACCCCCCAAGCCTAGTCTTGAGCCATGACCCTCCTGATTTCTATCTTTCAATCAGCTGACTACTCACATTTAACGTGATTTAAGTTGGAGCAGTGTTTGCTATTAATGTCTCTATGTGTTCCATTCATTTATTCTTTGTTTCTACTTTTCAGTCTTCTTTTATCTGTATTTTCCAACTTCAGTTGAGTAATTTATTAGGTGAATTTTCCCTCTAACAGCATTATTTATAAATAGTCTATGTGGACTTTCAAATGTAATAGTCCTGTTAAACTATGATTTAAATTACACACTTTTCATCAGCCATGGTCTACTGTGCTCCCAAAATTCTGACTGAAACTTGAGAGATAAACAATTCAAAAGTTTTAAATTCTAAATACTGAGTATATCATACACTTCCTTTCATCTCACCAGATAATCAATGTATCATCTCATATCAACGTAAGTACACCTCAATGCAATATTTTGAGAGAAAGAGACCACATCCACATGACATTTGTTACAACTTATCATTGGGATATGTCATTTAGTCTACCCAGTACAAATGAAAATAGAAACCCCTATACCATCGAGCCATACTACTTCTGTTTGTGTAATTCTCCACCCTTGTCTATGTTAGCACTATTCTCAATAGCCAATTATCAGGTCATCTCAACCAATTTTATGACTAAAATTGGATGGCTATATCTCAGTGGACCATGGTCCAAACCTTGCTGTATTATTTCCAAAGACAAACAATGTAGGGACCTTTTGGTCCTTGTCAGTACTGCCACTGTTCCATCTCAGAATCACATCACAATGACTATTCCTTTTTTTTTTAACCCTCAAATGATTATAGAATCAACTTTCAACTTAATAGGTGCATCTTGATTCATGTTCCTACATCATACACCCCCACCTTTCATCTAGCCCATCTTCACCTGTCTCAAGTTTTCCAATTACATTTTCACTTTTGTACATCTAGTATAATGACTGTATTTGCCAACTCCTCTTCTTTTAGCCCCTCTTCCCAGTCAAGACGTGCTTTGGCTTCCTTAACTCATTGTTAAATTGCCTGTTAATAGTCAAAAGTGGTTATACCATTTAGTTTCATGTATAGATTATATATATATATATTATACTATGTATATAGAATAAAATATATTTGAATATAATATATGAAATACACATTTATATAAAAGTACATGTTTTCATATTTACAATTATAAATTATGCATATATACCCCTGAGTTTGTAATCATATATATTTATCATGCATATATGAGAGAAAACATGTGCCTTTTGTGTTTCCAGATCTAACTTGCTTCACTCAATATACTTTTATCTAGGTCTATCTGTTTTAATGCAAATGACATAATGTTATTCTTCTGATAAATGAATAAAATTCTATTGTATATGTATATCATATTATTTTGATCAATTTATCTCATATAGGACATCTGGAATGTCTCCATAACTTGGCTATTGCATTCTGACTTGCTATCTTTTAGATAAATGCCTGAGTGTTATTTCTGGGTTGCAGGTTGCTTCTAGTTTTAGTATATTGAAGAACCTCCCTACTGATTTCCTCTGTGGTGGCACTCATTTCCATTCCTCAAAATAATGTATTAGGTTTTCTTTTTTGCCACATCATCATTAGCATTTGATGCTGTTTGCATTCTTGATGATGGCCATTCTTACAGGAGTGAGATGGGAGCTCAGGTTTTATAAAATTTAATTTGCATTTATTTTTTATTTTTATAGCAATTTTTATTGTGATTAAGTGCTTACATAAATTTCACAGTATTGTGGGATAGTGATACTTAGTTAAAGTCACAAACACATTCTAACCTTCATGGGGTAAATTGTCTTTATCATGGTCTATAAAGTTTATGAGTTTTATGAGCTTTGACAATACAGTTATTTCTTCTACATTGGGTGATAAGAACATTTCTTTCCTTTTGCTTAATGTCAGCTGTTCCCTCTGCATTCCTTTAATGGCCATAGAGGAGTGAGAATTTCCTTACATCTTTATTTTTCATTTGTACTTCTTCTGAGGCATTTTTGCCTGTTTATCAGTTGGACTATGGATTATTTGGATATTTAGCTTTTAGGCTCCTTGTATATTATATTGGTTAGATCTTTGTCAGATATAGAACTAGCAAAGATCTCTCATTCCATAGACTCTTTTTTCCTGGTCCAGGGGCTTGAACTCAGGGCATGCACA
This sequence comes from Dipodomys spectabilis, assembly GCF_019054845.1. Classification (NCBI taxonomy): domain Eukaryota; kingdom Metazoa; phylum Chordata; class Mammalia; order Rodentia; family Heteromyidae; genus Dipodomys; species Dipodomys spectabilis. The sequence continues at coordinate 11,792,429 of NW_024870864.1, read as the reverse complement.
CTGTCTCTGAGCTTTTTTGCTTATGTTCTACTTTTTGAGCTGCAGCTCCACTTCTGGCTTTTTTGATGGTTAATTAGAAGTAAAAGTCTCAGGGACTTTCTTGCTCTGACTAGCTTCTACCTGTAACCCTCAGATCTTACCCTTCAGAGTAGCTAGAATTATAGGAGTGAGTCACCAGTGTGTGGCTTTGTATGCTGGTTTGTTGTTGTTTTATTTTATTGTAAAGATTCTATACAGAGGAGTTACAGGTACATAAGCAAGGCAATGAGTGCATTTCTTGTCCAGCATTGTTACTCCCTACTTTGTTTTTCTCCCACTTTCCTTCCCACACCTCCCCCACTCCTCCTTGCCTCCCCCGAAAGTTGTAAAGATCATTTCCAACATAGTGTCGTCTGAGTATCATTGTTGCAATGGGTCATCCTGTGTCCTTGTTTCAGCACTTTGTTATTCCCCTCTCTCTCCCTAAATTAGATAAATGTATATACAAAATGCAGGGTACCAAAATCAAATGCAGTGACAACAGAGGATATAACATAGGGGGCATAACATACTTTTGTTGTTTTGTTTTTGTTTTAAATGTGTGTGTGTGTGTGTGTGTGTGTGTGTGTGTGTGTGTGTGGTCCTAGGGTTTGAACTTTAGGCTTGGGTGCTACCCTAAGCATTTCTGCTCAAGGTTAGCGCTCTAACATACATAAGCCACAGTTCCACTTCCAGCATTTTGTGGTTAGTTGTGGATAAGAGTCTCATGGACTTTCTTGACTTGGCTGGCTTGAACTGTGATCTTCAAATCTCAGCCTCCTGAATAGCTAGGATTACAGGTATGAACTACCAAGGCTTGGTTTGTATGCATTCTTTTTAACCTAGTTACTCTGTCCTTTGCTGTATAGAAGCTTTTTAGCTTGATGCAATCCAATTTGCCTGTTCTATTGTCTGAACCACTGAAATTCTATTCAAGAAGTTCTTGCCTATGCCAATAAATTATAGTATTTGTCCTACTCTATCATGTAGCAGTTTCATGTCTTAGATTAAGATCTTTGATCCATTTTAAATTTCTATTAGTGTGAAGTGAGATACAAGAATTCAGTTTCAGTTTTCTGCATATGAAAACCAGTTTCTCAGAACATTTTGTTGAAGAGGCTTTCTTTTCCTAACATATACCTTGAGATCCTTTGTCAAACATCAGATGGCTGTGGGTGTATGAGTTCATTTTTAGATTTTCTGCTTGGTTTAATTAGTCCTCAGGTCTGTTTATAGGCTACTACCATTTTGTTTTTGTTACTATGGTTCAATGGTGTAGTTTGAAGTCTGGAAATATGCTTTCAGCATTGCATTTAAAAAAATTGTTGGTTGTGTTTTTATTTTAACATTATAGTATTTTTTGTATTCCCATATACATTGTACAATGGCTTTCTCTGTCTTTATAAAGAAAGACAGTGGGATTTTGAAGATACTATAGTGAATTTTGTAAATCCTCTGTCAGTACAATATTAATTATGGCATTCTATGAGCCTGAGAGGTCTTTCCCCTTTCTGGTATCTTTTCAATTATTTTCTTTAGTCTCATATAGTTTAGTCAGATAATGGTTACTGATACTTATAAGCCTACCTATTCAGAAGGCTAAGATCTGAATGGTATGGCCTGAAACCTTTCCAAGAAGGAAGTCCATGAGCCTCTCATCTCCACGGAACCAGCAAAATAGCCAGAAGTGGAGGTGTGGCTCACATGGTAGATTGCCAGACTTGAGAGAAAAAGCTAAGGGAGAGCACCCAAACTCTAAGTTCAACCCCAAGTACAGGTATATGTGCGTACACACAGACCCAGACCTAGACCCAGACCCAGACCCAGACACACACACACACACACACACACACACACACACACACACACACACACACACACACACACACACACACACAGATCTTATAGTTTTCATATTAATCCTTTACTTCCTTGGCTAGGATTTTTTTAAGGACTTGAGGTGATTTTTTAAGTACTTTGAGGTGATTCACAACGGTTCTTGTCACTGCACTGAAACCAAATGCTTAGATGAAGGGTGATTTATTCCCAGGTTGATTATGTACTGTGGTCTTCAGAACACTTACCTGACTCTACTTCAACTCTGCTCAGTTACAGATCTGAAGTTAGTTATGTTTTTGGAATCTTTTGTTTGGTCTCTGATGTTTCTTTCTGCCTCATCACTTCTACCAAAATTACTGCATATGTTTGGGATCTCTCTCTCTCTCTCTCTCTCTCTCTCTCTCTCTCTCTCTCTCTCTCTCTCTCTCTCCCTCTCTCTCTCTCTCTCTGTTTTTCTCTCCTTTCCTCTGACACTCCCTAAACTCCTTTGTCTTTAGAAGAAAATAAGGCTCCCTCTGATCCCAGCCAAAGCTGTGTAACAACTTTGAGATTTTTTTTTCTTTCTTTCACTAGAGACTCTGCCCTCTCCAGATGTGCATGATCACCATGCTGGGCTCTGTGCCTGTTGGATTGTTCCTTCTGTCTAGCTGAAAAGCAAACATACTGAAAAACATCCCAATTCCTTTTTATAAATACAGTTCTTTTATCGAAATTCTAACCTATATTTCCTTTCCCCAACTTGAAAATAGCTCCTCTCTGGCTGTTCCTGGTACTTTCCCAATGATGCTACAATTGGTGCATATTAGCTTTCGATGCTCCATCTCAACCTTTTCTGCATAGACTTCAAATCATGTAGTTTCTATTTTTTTGTTTTGGTCTTTGCAGATCCTAGAGCTTGAAGTCAGGACCTCAGTACTGTCCCTGAGCTTCTTTTGCTCAAGGCCAGTGCTCTACCACTTGAGCCATAGCTCCACTTCTTCCACCTTTTTTTTTTTTTTTGTAATTCATTGGTGATAAAACTCTCATGGACTTTTCTTCTCTGGGCTGGTAGATCTCAGTCTTCTGATTAGCTAAGATTACAGACAGGAGCCACCAGCACCTGGAAGTTTCTATGTTTTGTTAATATTTTTGGCCTAAATATACAAATAAACTGTTTCTGTACTTTGTACTTTGCTTATTGTTTAATCATAGAATTCATAGGCTAAATTATTGTCTAATGCAAGGTGAAATTACTCACTAAAAAGTAAGCCCCTGTTGAAACAATGAATAGAGACCATAGACAAAAAGCATATTTCAAATACCAACTAGATCTCTCTTCTATAAGAATAGCACTGTAAGCAGGGCACCAGTGGCTCATGCCTGTAATCCTAGTTACTGAGGAGGCTGAAATATGAGGATCATGGTTCAAAGCCAGCCCGGGAAGAAAAGTCCATGAGACTCTTATCTCCAGTTAACCACTAGAAAACCAGAAGTGGTGCTGTGGCTCAGTGGTAGAGTGCTTACCTTGAGCTGAAGAGTGCAGGATAGAGCCCAAGCCCAGAGTTCAAGCCCCATGACCAACCAAAAAAAAAAAAAAGATTAGCACTGTAGTACAAAACTATGATTCCAAATCTGGATTATTTATTGAACTCACTATTAACTCTCTTAAAGGGCTCTCTCTAACATTTTGTGTGAATAGGACAAAACATGCTATAACTGCTATATTCATTCCTACTGTTAACACAAACCCACTTTATTCCTTCCTCAAGTCAAGTTGGTTGGAGCTGGATGATACATTACTTCTCAGTTAGTAGTCCAACTGGTACCAATCAGCTGGGTGGAGTCTTTAACTAGAAACCAAAGGTAGGCAAGGAGAAGCTCTTCTAGCACTGATAATTCCAGGCTCTAAAGCACCTATAGCTTAGAGAATAGACTGTCAAACAAAAAAAGTTTACAGCTCAAAGTTCTGAGAGCTAGGAGTCAGAGATTTCTGGCTCTAAAAACTTAGGTTGGAGGTTTATCATTTTGGGCTTTAACTATTTGTGGCCTTACCACTTGAAAGATTTTATAATCCTTGGCTTCCAGTAGAAGTGAGTGGTGGCTTCACACAGCAGTGAACACTCAATGTCTTCCAGCTTTTGCTATTACTGCATTGCTGTTACTTTCACCATCCTATGTTTATGTTACAAGCTTAGCTGGTTCTAAACATACAGATAAAAAACCAGTAATAAAAGAAAGCTTGAGGGAAATCTTTCTTGGAGCACAATATTACATCATGAGGAACAGGATAAGAAAGTATCACATGCATGACTCACAAAGTGAACCCATTATCAGCTCATTTATATACAGAAAGTGGCTGTGAAAGGTTTATATGCCTATGCACCTATCATGGTGAAGTTACTTATGTAAAGAGGGACCACATCTGAAATTAATGACAGTTATTCGTGGAAATGAAGGATTGTTTTCACTCATCAAATTCGTTCTTTTGAACTACCAATTTCAGAATACCAAGTATTTCCCTTTGGCCTGAGTGGAAATACCTGCAAAGCTGTCTAGAGCTCACTGACTCTTATCATTGTGAAGTGTCTACAGCAGGATTTGAATCAGTTGAGGTTGACACAGTAACTTCAGGCCCCAGAGTTATGCATTGACAGCAAATAGTTCATCAAGGTATCCATAGGACGTTCAAACTAGCTGGTGCTGGCTTGAGGGAAGTCTACCTGACTGCTTGACTGATGATCCATCATTCAAAGGCAGCCACAGTACCAAGGGAAATTCTGATGGCTGTCAAGAAGGTAGTCAAACTATCCCTGTCCCCCAAATCTTAGCTTATTTAAGAAAAAAAGAAATAGTAAAGAGGTGCATAAAATTAAGGCTTATCATTACAATTAATAGCATTTAAACTTCTTTAACAATGTTTTAGTCCTCCCCCTATACCCTATGGAGAAATGCAGCATGCCATAACGTGACTCATAACTAGCTTCATTTACAATAGAGCAATTTAGATTGGGTAATACAAAACCCTGTAATCAAATTGGAACTTTATCAGAATTGTCATACAGTCCAGTGTATATCCACCATAAGTTCTTCTAGTCAGATTTTGGGGTGCCATCTCCTGAAGCCAAGTGTTGTCTCAGAAAACCTATTCTACTAAACTGTTTTGCAAACTAAGAGGGCAATAAATCATCTCCTTCTCCCCCTTTGTGTGTGTGATTTGCTAAACAAGGGCTTTGCATATGCTAGATCAGAACCATGAATTTAGGCATGATGATTTTTTTCTGAAATGATAAATAAGCTAAAGGAAAGTACTGGAGCACTAGATGTGTCTCAGTGGACCCAAGTAATGGATGACATTCAATGAGATACAGACAAGGAATACAATGCCAAGCCAGAGAGCCCCTAGAGGAAAGAAGGATCAACACAGTCAAGTCACACATACTTCAGCTGGCTCATCAGCTCTCTCTGGAACATCATAAATTTCTCAGTATACTTGATCCATCCCTTTCTTTCTTGTGCTACTTAAAGAAATATTTCCTTTTCTTGAAATGTAAAATCCCCCATTACACCCTAGTGTCCTTAGCCCAATTAATCCAATGAAAGACTTGTATCATGGACCTAACTCCAGTTAGGACAGCAGAGTATTTAGATTCTAAATCAACTCTTATACAATACTAAACTGATATCAAAACTTTTTGAAACAATATGTGACATGTGACATTTCAGTATCCATAATGTATACTGCTATTAACTAGTCTGTATTTATGCAAGTGTCTTGGAAATTTAGACAGATTAACATTGGTTATACATTTATCATTTTCTACTATTCCTCACTTCACTTAGTTTTCTTTTTTATTGTGTTATGCATTCTCTCATAGTACTTGAACATATTTAGAAGAAATTTCATTTCAGGCTTCTGGTGTATTTAGTAAATAATTCCTTCTATGTCCTAGATAAAAAAAATCCCTGAAAAATCTCAGTAACTACCAGTATTAATGTATGCATTTCTTTTTTCTTCTTTTTTATATTAATAAGTTTTTTTATTATGAAAATACCGTACAGAGAGGTTACAATTACATGAGCAAGGTAATGAGTACATTTCTTACCAAGCATTGTTGCCTCCTCCTTTGTTTCCCCTTACGATCCCTGCCCTCCCATCTACCCCCCCACCAAAGTTGTAAAGATCTTTTTTCAATATAACGTCTTGTACATCTCATTGTTACAATGGTCCACCTGTATCCCTATTTAAACAATTTGTTTTTTCCCTTTTCCTCCCCAAATTATACCAACATCATATACAGTGAAAACAGGGGTTATGCTGTTGGGGAGGGACATACAAAGCAACAAAGAAATCATCTTATAAATATGTTAGAAACAGTAGCAAGAAAGAAGAACCATTTGAGTCCTTATCTTGGGGTTCATTTTGCCTAACATCAACTTATCTGACCTTTAACATTTCTTATGTTCAAATTTATTTCATCAAATTTTTAGTGAGTACTTTGTATGCTCTAACAACAGTGTAGCATTTTAAATTACTTCTCATCATTTGCAAGTATATCTTAAGAAGGAACATATATTTCTGATTTCATTGATAAGAGAAAGAAACTTGGAGATATTAAGCATCTTCCTTCAGAATGCAGAACTAGAGAGCAGCAGAATTGAGTATTGACATGAATGTCTTTCTCTATATCCACAATAATTTTATTATATTATACTGTTTCCCAGTGGCTGCATATTTTTTCTATCACTGCATGTCATATAGCTCAGTCCTTAAAAAGAGACACACTAAACAGTTAAAAATCAATGCAAGACAAAACCCAATAGAGCTACCCAAGAAAGAACTGTGTAATGAGATGCTGCACCTGGAAGGAAAGAATCATGAGATTGCACTTAAATTCATGGCAAGCAAAGAAGCAAAGAAGCAAAACTAATTCAAGGTAAAATCCAAAGTAAATGAGACTTAGAATTATAAATTAATTTCACATACATTAGGAGTGTCCTTAAGGCTACATATCTTTTAGTGAGAACAGAGGTCTGTATTCTTTCATTTATCAGTCAACAAATATTTACTGAACCTTAAATATGTGTCAAGAAATAAAAGAAAATACCTGCACAAAACAGACATTGAACCAATGGAATAGAACAGAGGTCTAAGGAATAAATCCATCCAGATAAAGCCATCCGATTTTTGCCCAAAGAACAAAAAACATACACCAAAAAGCTGGGATATCTACATGTAGAAGACCTAAATAATACCTCTGTTTTGACTGGCATAAAATTCAGTTCAAAATTGATTAAAGGATTAATGAAAGAGGTTTGGGAAGGTGGCTCAGTGGTAGAGTGCTTGCCTTGCATGCATGAGGCCCTGAGTTCAATTCCTCAGCTCCACATTAAAAAAAAAAAAAGCTGGAAGTAGCGCTGTGGCTCAAGTGGTAGAGCGTTCTCCTTGAGCTGAAGAGCTTAGGGAGAGTGCCCAGGCCTAGAGTTCAAGCCCCATGACCGAGAAAAAAAAAGAAAGAAAAGAAAAGAATTAATGAAAGACCTAAAACATTGAAACTACTAGAAGACATAGGGAAACTGTTTAAAGATATAGACATAGGCAATAGATTTTCTGAATAGGACTCTAACAACTCAGCAAAGGAAGAAAGAATTGATGAATAGTATTGTACCACACTAGAAACCTATTGCACAGCAGAGGAAACAAATACCTGAGTAAAAAGACAGCCTATAGAATGGGAGAAAAATCTTTGCATACTGCCCAACCAAAAAGGGATTCATATCCAGAATAAACACAGAAACCCATCAATAAACAGGCAAATGAATCCAACAGAAAGTTCTTTTTCATGTAGATGATTTCCTTAATAATACACCTTTTTATTTTTTTAATTTTATTTAGATTAAGTGATTGCATAAATTTCACAGTATTTTGGGATAGTGATACTTAGCTAAAGTCACAAACACATTTTAACCTTCACAAGGCAAATTGTCAGTATCATGGTTTATAAAGCTTGTGAACTATATAAACTTTTCACAGTACAACTATTTCTTCCAACTAAGGTGACAGGTACATTTCTTTCCTTTTGCTTAGTGTCAGCTGTTCCCACTTTCCCTCTCATTCCCTCCTTCCCATTTCTGCCCTTGAGTTGCTTAGCTTACTTTCATCAGTATCCAGTGCAACTGATGGACCAATCTGCTGTATTTTTCACCTATTTCCTGCTGGTTCTGTACCATCCTCCTAGCTTCCCTCAGATGTGAACATGTATATACTATATGTGGGGTCGAGAACATAGAGTCATCTAAAAATGATATGACAAATTAAGAAGAGCTCCTTTGTTTCTTGAGTCCTGTTTACTTTGTAATATATCATTGTATTTTGAATTTAACATCCGCATGTCAGGAGACAGGTGCCATTTGTCTCTCTGATCTTGGCTTATTTCACTCAACATAGTTTGTTCTAGTTCCATCCATTTCCCTGAGAATGTCATTATTTTATTGTTTTTCATGGCTGTGTAATATTCCATTGTATATAGGTACCACAATTTATAGATCCATTCATCTGTGGTGGGATATCTGGGTTGTTTCCCTGTCTTGGCTATTGTAAAAAGTGCAGCAATGAACATGGAGGTACACATGTCCTTGTATCCTGGTTCCTGTTGCTCAGGGTAGATGCCTAGAAATGGTATGGCTGAGTTGTATGGGATGTCTATATTTAGTTTTCTAAGGAACATTCGGACTGCTATCCAGAGTAGTTGTATTAGTTTACATTCCCACCAGCAGTGAAGTAAGGTTCATCTTTCTCTGCACACCCGTCAACATTAGTCTTTGTCTGAATTTATGATATAGGCCATTCTGACTCAGGTAAGGTGGTATCTCAGGGTTGTCTTCATTTGTATTTCCATTACAACCAGGGATGATGAACATTTCCTCATGCGTTTCTTTACCATTTTTATCTCTTCTTCTGAGAAGTCTCTCTTTAGCTTGCTTGCCCATTTAATGACTGGTTTGTTAGATTTGAAAGGTATTAGTTTCTTGAATTTCTTGTATATAAAGGATATTAGGCCTTTGTCTGATATATTGCTGGTAAATATCTTTTCTCAATTGGTTGTGTGTCTTTCTAGTTTGGTAGCTTTGTCTTCAGCTATGCTGAAACTTTTTATTTTGAGGTTGTCCCATTTGTCAAGTCTTTCCCCAGTTTGTCAACAGAAAGTTTTTAAAGTAAATGCAAAAAGTCAATAAATACATGAATAAACATTCGACATATTAAGCCACCGAGAAAATCTAATTCAAAACTGCTCAGATATTCCACTAGACCCCAGTCAGAATAGGAAATGGAAAGACTTGAAAAAAATCATACTAAGTGAAATAAGCCAGACGCAAAGAAATATAGGTCCTATGGTTTCCCTAATTTGCAATAATTAGTATACATGTAGGATAATCTCACCAGATGAACAGAAAAGCTCAAAAGCTATGTACATATGACCATATAAGAAATGAAGCCCAAGATATGGACACAGAAAGTTTTTCTTTGTTGTTGCTATTTTTAATGTACTATATGATTTTTTTTTGTTTCTACTGCATGTTTTTCCCCCTATGTTCTATCCCCCATTGTCACTGTATTTGATTTTGGTACCCTGCTTCTTGTATATACATTTACCTAATTTGGGGAGGGGAAGGGGAATAATAAAATTCTGAAGGACACAGGATGACCCATTTCAACAATGATACTCACAAGGCACTATGTTGGAAATGAACTTCACAACTTCGGGGGGGGGGAGTAGTGGAGGAGGTGTAGGAGGGAAGGGATAGTAGGAGAAAAACAAAGGAGGAGGCAACAATGTTCAACAAGAAATGTACTCATTGCCTTACTCATGTATTTGTAACCCCCCTCTATATAGCATCTTTACAATAAAATAAAATTTAAAAAAGAGTAATTATCATCAAGGAAACAAGCAATAATAAATGTTGGCATGATGTAGGGGAAAAGGAATTCTTATACTCTGTGGGAATGTAAACTTGTGGAAACACTATGGGAGTCAATATGGAGACCTCTAGGAAACTAAACACAATTACTATGTCATCCTGCTATACAATTCATGGAGATCTATCTATCTATCTATCTATCTATCTATCTATCTATCTATCTATCTATCTCTGTCTGCCTGCCTATCCATGAGTACAACTCAGAATACAATAGAAATGCCTGTATACTCATGTTATGTTGCACTTCTAACAATAGTCAACTATTCACAATATCAACAGATGAATGTACTAAGGAAAGATGGGATGTGCCCACAATGGGATTTTATCAGTCATAAAAATGGATAAGATTGGACATTATTGTGTTAAGTAAAGTAAGCCTCTCAGACAGACAAGGGTCACATTTTATACGCAGAATCTACATTTAAAACACAATACGAAAGTTTAAGAGAAATCATTTGGGAAGATGAAGGTGACTTATGAGAGAAGGAAATGGAGGATGAATATGCTCACAGTATAAGATGTGTTCTTATACAAATGTCACAATGTCACATTTTTAATGGTAAAATGTAAAGAATAAGGAGATTGGGCTGAGATGTAGCTCAGTGGTAGACTGTCTTCTGCGTATACATCAGGTCCTAGGTGATCTCCTCATGCACGTCAATCTGCAGCAGCAGTATCATCTCTCCAAAAATGTAGGGAAGGGAAGGGGAAGAACAGAATGCTGAGACAAGGGACAAGGCAGGAACCGATGCAACAGCAATATACAGGTGGACCCATTGCAACAATGAGATGCACAAGTCATTATGTGGAAAACGAACTTCACAACTTTGGTGGGGGGGGGATGGGGGGAGGTAGGGGGAGGATGGGAAGGGGAACAACAACAACAACAACAATGCCTGATAAGAAATGAACTCGTGGGGCTGGGAAGGTGGCTCAGTGGTAGAGCGCTTGCCTTGCATGCCTGAGGCCCTGGGTTCGATTTCTCAGCACCACATAAGCAAAAAGAAAAAAAGCCAGAAGTGGCGCTGTGGCTCAAGTGGTAGAGCGCTAGCCTTGAGCTGAAGAACTGAGGGACAGCGCCCAGGCCCAGAGTTCAGGCCCCACTACCGGATCTCCCCCCCCCCCCCCCTGCCAAAAACAAAAAGAAATGAACTCGTTATCTTGCCCATGTAGTTGTAACTCCTCGGTACGGTGTTTTCACAATAAAAAAAATTATTTTTTCAGAAGCAAAAAAAGAGAGAAAGAAATGTACTCATTACTTTGCTCATGTAACTGTAATCCCTCTGTACAGTATTTTCACAATATAAAATCTTATTAAAAAAAAGACAATATGTTGGAGGTTATCTGTAAAACTTGGAGGTGTGGGGGGAGGGAAATAGGAGAAAAATAAAGGAAGGGGTAACAAGTTTGACAAGAAATGTACTTATTACCTTACTTATGTAACTGTATCACATTGACAATAAAAAAAATTGCTTGGAAGATGTGGGGCTGGGAATGTGGGTTTGTTATAGAGTGCTTGCCTAGCATGATGAAACCCTGGGTTCGGTTAATCAGTACCACATAAACACAAAAAGTTGGAAGTGGTGCTGTGGCTCAAGTAGTATAGTGCTAGCCTTGAGCAAAAAAGCTCAGGGACAGTGCCTAGGCCCTGAGTCCAAGCTCCATGACTGGCAAAAAAAAAAAAAAAGATGTGTGAATGGCCTACCTCAGTTTCTGTCACATTCTAGTAGAGAAAAATTAGTTATCTTGCTGAGAATCAGTGAATAAGCCCGTTCTTTTGTCTACTAGAATACAATTTGAAGTCATCTATCCCTTCCAATTTTTCCTCATCTTTAAAACGGAAATATTATTCTATTTACTTTACTAATTTACTCCTCAACTTAAAATTCATACTTCAGTGTTCTGATATAATGAATATTTTTCTTTTACAAGTATCAAAGGGTAAAATTTTGTTTACAAACAGGACCGGGGGGACATTATAGAGGAAAAAAAAATCTTCCCTTTCTTGTTATGAGATGACATTTTGTTCTTTTGTGTGCCTGCTGCCCAATGGTCTCAGCCACCATCTGTCCCAACACCATGGTATGTCTCAGAGACCACAAAGGCCTCACCTGGGTCTGGTAACCACTTTACCTCATCCCACAAGTATGAAATATCAAATAGATAACAGTTTTTGTATCATCACGCATCCAAAGTTTTCTTGCATATCCATGCCCTGGGTCCCCAATACTGTTTTTGTTAGCTCTCCTAAGTTGACAAATGATAAACCACTGTTCACATAGCAATGCTGACCTAGACCCAAGTGAGCCTCTCTTCCCTCCTACTTGTCACCCTCCCATGTGCTGTCAGTGCTAGCTTCCTTTTTCCATGTGCTCTCAGTGCTAACTTCCCTTTTCCTATGATTGTGGTTGAGCTCTGGCCTAGACAATTTAGGAAAACTTCTGTATGCATGGGATTACAATCTCAACTTGAGGTTTACTTTCCATCCTTTGAGGAAGACACTTGTTTTATTCTTTTCCTCTTACTACAGTAGATTACCAGAGGTAAAATAACTTTATAAAGAAATGAGGCTCAAAGGGGTGACATTGATAAAGGCTTCCTGCATTCATAAATTGCTTTGCAGAATGGTAAGTAACCCCTTTGTACAACTACTGAAATATAATAAAAAATATCATAAAAAGAGGTCCTGGGATAGTGGTCCCTACTTAGCATCATGGGCCTTCATAAGTCAGTCCACCCTCCTGTCTGAAGAGTATAATTTCTCTTACTTTTGCTTTCACTTTGCTTTGCATCAGGAAGCCTGCCCTTGATTAAGTCTCCTCTCTGTCCATGGAATTCTTTATTTGATGAGAACAAAATACCTTCTCATCCCTGACCAAGTGGTCCAAATCCAGTAGCCTCTTTTGGCAGGCCAGCAAAGAGGTCCAAGAAGAATCTATTGTAAACTGGTAACTTTAACCTTCTTCAGTACTGGTAAGTACTGGCTCCCTACCTTTACTCTGTTCATTTCTCGTATCTTTTTCTTTCTTTTCTGGACAATGTCTGTGGATTAGTTTTTGTTGGTTGTGGGCTTTGAACTCTGGGCCTGGGTGCTATCCCTTCAGCTCAAAGCTAGCACTTCAGCCACAGCACCGCTTTTGGTTTTCTGGTGGTTAATTGGAGATAAAGGTATCTTGTGCTTTCCTGCCAGGGCTGGCTTTGAACCACAGTCTTCAGATCTCAGCCTCTTAAGTAGCTAAGATTACAGGTGTGAGCCACCAGTGCCTGGCTGTCTGTGGATATTTTAATGTTTGGTTCCAACTATTTTATTTGCTAAAGGATCTAGGAAGCAGATTTCTTCTCATAGCCTTATATGTTACCCAATCTCTTACCATTGTATATGGGAATGTGACACTACTCCGATTAGCAAGACTTGGACTTATAGGTGATAGATCTGTGGAGAAATCCAAAGCCAAGTTCTCAAAGGTTGAGTTCCTTCTCTAGTAACACCTGCATATTTTCAGTTGACAGGTATGAGTCTTCAGAGAGGAGAGAATGGGATCTTAGAGCTAAACAGGATCCAGAAACTAGAGGACTTTGCCTTGGCTTGTTCAGGTTATTTATTAGTCATAGAACTTATAGAAACTCAAGAAGGTCCTGAGAAAGCCAAAGAGGCTAACACTAGGTCAGAATCCAGATACTACAGGATATTAGAGCTAACAGATAATCTACTAAGGAGGGTTGGTGTCCCCTTAGAGACCAGGAAAAGCTAAGGCTTTCAGGATACTGTACATCTTTAGTTTCTCAGTTCCTTCGGGAATATAGTTAAGTTCTTTATCTACTTATATTCTTCCTCTTGTCTCTCATATAGAGATGCTTAGTCAGTTGTGACTGACTGACTGTCCTTTAGGATGCAGTTTCAAACTTTGACAGTAAACTACCCCAGACTCCCTGGAGAAGGAAGCTCTAATCTATTTCTGTAGTATCATTTCCCCTAATATAAATTGGAAGATGGAGAAATTTGGCCTGAATATAGAGGATCAAATGACAAAACTATCATGCAGTTAGTTCTCTTTCATAAGAAGTAGGAAAAATGGTCTAAGACACAATATATACAAGCTGTTTTGGCCCTGAGAGACAAACCTGATTTATGTTGTGGATGCTTCTAGTTTATCCTTATAACCCCTGATGGCTCAGAGCTTCAAGGCCTTTCCACCACTGGTAAGATGCATCCTCTTGTGAAGTCATTTGGGTGATTCATTTCCAGATACTGGAGTAACTGCCTCTCCAAAAGCTCATTTATCTGTACCAGCCTCACCTGCCCAACTCTAATATTCCCTGCTCATATGCCCACATGAGGGGACATTAGAAGACACAATACTAATCCTACTAATCACCATCATTCTGGGAAACCATGTAATTGTGCAGCCACCCACAGTCATCAAGAAGAAGCTCTAAAATTTGTCACTTGACTCTCAAGCCCCAAAGACATTACTAGACTTCTCTATCTTTAACAACTAAGTTCAAGCACAGAATGAAAGACGTCAATCAAGACATGAGAGAGAAAACCAGAGGCTAGAAAAGAGTCAAGCTACATTTTTGGCTACCCCCTGAGAAACTATGATGCCTCTATGTTTTTCAGAAAGTATCCGTCAAAGGCTTCAAGTAAAAGGTCATACTTTCATAGAAAGTAATGCCCTCAAAATGACAGCCACCAAATGCCAGCAAAAGAGATATTGGAAACAGAATTGTGCTCATCTCTGAAGAGAATTGGATTCAAGTCCAGAAGAGCAACTGTTGGCCAAAAGCTGCCAACAATCTCTGTGACTCCTTCCAGGACCATGTATATTACATGGGGGCAATCCTGGGTGGCTCATGGACATGTAGGTAAGCCTATTCATATGTGGACAATGTATTTTTGTTTTCCATCTCTTGTCTTGGACTCTTATCTTCAAAACTAGTATTATTATAGGTGTTAAGGGAAGAAAGGCCTCAGGAGAGGTGGTTAACTCCTTCTCTCTCCTGTGTCTAGAAAACCTAATCATTCCCTATCAATTTACACATTTAATTTTAAACTGTAACTACAGGGTTAACAGGCGAAGCTCTTTGTATATCTTCTGTAACTTTTGTCTTTTTCTTGCAAGGACTAAGAGTATTTTGCAATTCAAGGTCAGTTGGGAATTTTCTTATTTTAGTTATCCCTAGAAGGGCTGTCACATTTAGTAACTCGTAGACTTATCTAAGACCAAGGAGAAAAGAAACATGTAAAAGTCTTTAAAATTCAAGCAGCAGTAATATCCATGAAAGACTTGCAGCTGTGGATGGGTAGATTGTTTCTTTTTGTAATAAATACAGTGTGGGTTAAAGAGACAAAATAAAAAGAAACAGTAAGTATGATATGAGGAGATGTAAAAAGGGGTATAAACAGATTATTTTTTAAATAAAGAAAGGATTTTATGTGGAAACTATGTTTTGTCTTAAGGTAAAGAATTATTCCAAAGTGGAAATTGACAGGTTAAGATAAACCCAGAAGGATAGACACATGTTACAGAAGGTACACGGCAGGAATTGTGATGGGAGAGGATCACCAGAAAATCTAATGCTATCCCGTTAGGCTTATAGAAAGCAAGAAAAGAGATGAAGCTTTGTGTCACATGCATATCATCCCCTCCTCCAAAAGCAAAGGTTCTGTTAAGAGGTACAAATATACAGGGCACTGGTGGTTCAAGCCTGTAATCCTAGCTACTCAGGAGGCTGAGATCTGAGGATCATGGTTAGAAGCCAGCCTGGGCAGAAAATTCCCTGTGAAACTCTTATCTACAATTAACTGCTCCAAAAACCCAGAAGTGCCGCTGTGGATATAGTGGCAGAGCACTAGCCTTGAGTGCAAAGAGGCTCAGGACAGCACCTAAGACCTGAGTTTAAAAAAAAAAAAATTAAAGAGGTACAAATACTTAAAACAACAGCTGAGTAGGGTATTTTGTTTTTGTCGTTTATTTGTTTTGTGCGGGCACTTGAGCATTAACTCAGAGTCTAGGCACTCTTTTTCACTCAAGACTAGTACTCTACTACTTGAGCCAGAGCTCCACTTCCAGAGTTTTTTCCAGTTAAGTGGAGAAAGGCATCTCGTAGACCTTCCTGTCCCAGCTGGCTCTGACCTGATCCTCAAGTCTTATCCAGCTGAGTAGCTAAGATTAAAGGCATGAGCCTCTGGTGCCCAGGAAAAGCTTAAGAGTTTAAATGAAGGCACTATGCATGGGTGGAACAGAGTACTTCCTGAAATTACAAACTCATTAAATAAAAACCCCACTGGCAGAAGTGAGCTCCCTCCCTAGGAATTCTTGGCTAGGGAAATTCCCCTGCTCCTCCACACATCTTACATGCTTTTGCCACTGACATTGGTTGTCCACCAGAAGTGTATGTCTGTTAAAGACTCTACATGCTCTGGTTACAAAACATGTAAGATTCAAGTTGGGGCCAAATTGGAAGCAACCTCTCTACTGTTCAGCATTGATACTATCAGAAGGCACTGTGAAGTCTGCTGGAAGACAGGGAATTTATTATTAACCACTTGTTTAAAATAAACTCCATGTATTGCACTACCAGTATGGCCTTCAGAACATACCCACCAGTGCAGAAGTGGCATGAGGAGCTAGCTATGGTTGAAACTAATCACATCTGGTTATATCGTAGAATCTAAAATTCTCCATGGAGTTTCCCCACTAGAGAGATCTAAGTCTAGTGGTGTAAACCAAGAGAGAAACCTATTGTTGGGAAAATTATAGAGAGCCCAGTGGGAAAACTACTGCCATTGTTTTGTTAATAGTGATATATTTTCTTTAGTGTTTCTTTAGCAATTGATTTACTGAGGCCAGGTCACATCCACCCAAAACAGGGAGTAATGGACCTTCAAAGTACTCATGTACACAGGATAACCATTTGCTGTGAGAGGGTAGCTTGATCTTGGTGTAGAAAAACATCTCAAATATACACAAGCCCACTTAAAGGGAGCAAGAATGAAAGCCTGACCCACAGATTATTTCCACTTCCAGCCACAGAGAAGGAGAAACTCTTCTTGTAATTCATGGCAACTAGAGCAACAACTCTGCACAAGTCCAACTGTTGGACTTCAAACGTTTCACCTGCAAATGATAGTGTTCCAGAACTTTCAGCAGTACCACAAAATAAACACCCATAATGACTCGTACCTCTAAGAGTAGGCTGCCATTTTGGTCTACTCCATCATCTCATTCTCAATCACTTACTCCTACTAGACATCAAGGAGAAAAGATGGACCCACAGGTAATGTCAATGCCCCTGTTCATCAGTAACTAGTTTTTGAAGAAAGAAAGCTACAGCCCCTTCCTTATGTTAGAAATCCAAGACTACTTGAAGGTAAATGATTGGAGTTAATAAAGGGGTTAGGAAACTTGATGTCTGAAAACAAATGCTTGATTGTTGATAAGCATCACATCCATTGATGTTAACCAATTGACATAAGACATATAGCAAGGGCTTAAGGGTCCAAGGAAAATGACAGCTTCCTTTATTCATTCAAGGACAAAAAATTTCCTGACTGATAAGGGAGGAGTTAGTAACACCTAGCCCAGTCTCCAGGTGTTAATGTTTCTCCAGGAATTAATTTACTAGAACTGATACCTCCTATGTCTGCACACTCAATAAAATATTGTGACCTTTAGGAAGCAATATTTCTTTTTTTTTGTTTTTCACCGACCATCACTTCCCTTCCCACCTCCGCAGCTCCTCCCTCCCCTTCTCCAAAGACATAAAGTTCGTTTTCAACATAGTGTCTTGTATAATTCATTATTACAATGGGTCATCCTTTATCTTTTTCAGCATTTTGTAATTTCCCTTCCCCTCCGCAAATTATACAAGATGCAGGGTGCTGAAATCAAATACAGTGAAAACCAGGGCCATACCATGGGGAAAGAACATACAAGAGAAACAAAAATCACATAGTATATTATAAATACTTGAAAATAATAACAAGAAATATAGAACGGCTTGTATCCTTATCATGGGGTTCATTTCGCTTAGCATTATCTTATATGGTCATATGTATATAGCATTTGAACATCTCTGCTTGTCCAAGACATATACTAGTTATTGCAACTAAGGGAAACCATGGGACCTATATTACTTTGGGCTGGGTTTACTTCACTTAATATATTTTTTTTCCAAGTCGTCACAGTTCCTAACAAATGGGGCAGTGTTATTCTTTCTGATGGAGGCATAGAATTCCATTGTGTATATATACCACATTTTCTTGATCCATTCATCTATTGAGGGGCATCTGGGTTGGTTCCATATCTTAGCTATGGTGAATAATGTTGTGATAAACACAGTTGTGCTGATAGCTTTAGTATGGCCTTGTTGGTGATCTTTGGGTAAATCCCAAAAGTGGGATTGCTGGGTCATAGGGGAGCTCTATGAAGAGTCTTTTGAGGAACCTCCATACTACTTTCCAAACTGGTTGAACAAGTTTATACTCCCACTAACAATGCAGTAGGGTTCCTTTTGGGTGACATCTCTCCAGCATCTGTTGTTATTATATTTCTTGATTATAGCCATTCTAACTGGGGTGAGGTGGTATCTCAATGTTGTCTTGTTTTGCATTTCTTTAATGGCTAGGGAGGTTGAGCATTTCTTCATGTGTCTATTGCCATTCTTACTTCCTCTTCAGAAATGGTTCTCTTTAAGTCTTTAGTCTACTTATTAATAGGGTGGTTGTTTCTTTCAGATTTTGTTGTGAGGGGATTTAATCTTCTGAGTTTTAAGTATATTTTAGATATGAGACCCTTGTCCATTGTTAGTGAAGATCTTAGCCCAATCTGTGGGGTTTCAATTGATCTTATTAGCTATGTCTTTACCATGCAGAAGCTCTGCAGTTTCATGCAATCCCATTTGTCCAATCTTTCTTTGATTTGTTATGTTTCTGGGTATTTATTAAGAAAATTTTGGCCTGTGCCAACGAGCCCAATAGTTCCTCCTATCAATTCCTGTAATATTTTCATGGTGTCTGCTTTTACTTTGATCTATTTGGAGTTGATTCTGGTGCAAGATGATATATAAGGACCTAGCTTTAGTTTTCTACAGGTGTTTAACCAATTTTGCCAGCACCATTGACTGAAGAGGCTGCCTGTCTTTCTTCTATTCTATTTTTTTTTTAACTCCCTTATCAAATATTAGGTGGTTGTAGGTCTGTGAGTATATTTCTTGGTCTTCACTTTTAATCCATTGGTACTCAGGTCTGTTCTTGTGCCAGTACCAAGCTCTTTTGATTACTATGGCTTTGTAGTAGAGTTTGAAGTTTGGTATTGATATTCCTCCAGCACTGTTCTTTCTGCTAAGGATTGTTTTTGCTATTGGGGTCTTTTATTTTTCCATATGAGCTTTTGGGTTGCTTCTTCTATGTTATTGAAGAATAAGGTTTGGATATTGATGGGTATCGCATTGAATTTGTAGATAGCCTTCTGTTTTCATTTCCTTTTTCAGATTTTAAATTTTTCATCATAGAAGTCCTTCACTTCTTTCTTTGATTCCTAGATATTTTATTTGGATGGGGGCTATTATTAAAGGAGTTGCTTTCCTGATTTCAGCTACTCTTCTCATTATCGCCATATAGAAAAACCATTAACTTTTGGGGGCTAATTTTATACCCTACTACTATGCCAAAGTTTCAGATCAGCTTGAGTAACTTGGGAATGGAGTCCATGGAGTTCTTTAAATATAAAGTCATGTTATCTGCAAAAAGGGAATGTTTTACTTCATCTTTCTGTATTTGGATCCCCTTTATGTTTGCATCTTGTTTCTCTAACTAGGAATTCTAATACTAAACTGAAGACAAATGGAGAGAGTGGACATCCTTGTCTCATTCCTGAATTTAGAGTAAATGGCTTTAGATTTTCATCATTAAGTATAATGCTAGCTGTAGGTTTGTTATACTCAGTCTTTATTATATTTAGGAATGTTCATACATGTAACAAAAAACATTTGGGAGAAAAAATTGAAAAGAACTAAACAGTTCATCATACCATTTAAAAAGATTTAGAATCATTTAGGCACAAGTAAGTCACACCTGTAATATTAACTATTTAGGATGGTGAGATCTGAGGATGGTAGTTCAAAGCCAGCCTGGTCAAAAAAGTCCATTATACTCTTATTTCCAATTAAGCTCAAAACAGCCAGAAATGGAACTGTGGGTCAACTGTTAGAGCACTAGCCTTCAGCAAAAAAGCCCAGGAATATCTCCCAGGCCCCTAAATTCAAGTCTCAGGAATGTCACAAGAGAGAGGGGAGAGAGAGAGAGAGAGAGAGAGAGAGAGAGAAGAGAGAGAGAGAGAGAGAGAGAGAGAGAGAGAGAGAGAGAGAGCGCACAGGGAATTAGTAGGAGAAGAAATAGAAGTTAGAGAAGAAAGAGGGCCCCGCCAGATTCTAGGGGCCAGAATGTTGTGATGATTAGCCAAAAAGTGTTTAAGGCTCTATGATAACTCAAATTGCATTGGATAACACTTTTGAGAATATTGAGGACTTTTAGTTACATTTCAGTTCTAAACTGAGTCAATGTGTACATGAAATGTACATATCTCAGTTCTGAAGCATGTCCATAAAATATTCTAGATCATGGAGGCCAGAATGTACTACTGGATTTCTTACAACTTCTAAAGGAACAGCAAACAACTATCAACCAATAATTCCACATTCAGAAAATCTACCTACAAAATACTCTAAATATTCTCAGATAAAAAATAGCAGATCATAATTTCTAGCAAGATCTTCCCTGTAAGAAAGAATAAAGGGATTTCTGTTTAGTCTTTTGAGGAAACCTCCATACTGCTTTCCAGAGTTGTTGAACAAATTTTCACTCCCATTAACAGTGCAGTAGCATTTCCTTTTGGCCACATGCCCCTCCCCCGCCCCCCCAGTATCTGTTGTTATTAGATTTCTTGATTATAGCCATTCTAACTGGGGTGAGGTGGAATCTCAATGCTGTTTTGATTTGCATTTGTTCTATGGTCAGAGAAGTTGAGCATTTCTGCATGTGTATATTGGTCTTTTTTTTTTTTTTTTGGTTGTGGGGCCTGAACTCAGCCTGGGCACTGTTCCTCAGCTCTTCAACTCAATGCTAGTGCTCTACCACTTAAGCTACAGTGCCACTTCTGGATTTTTCTGCTTATGTGGTACAGAGGAATTGCACTGAGGGCCTCATGCATGCAAGGCAAGTACTCTACCACTGAGCCACCTTCCCAGCCCTATTGGCCATTCTTATTTCCTCTTCAGAGAGGTCTCTCTTTATATCTTTAGCCCACTTATTAATGGGTGGTTATTTCTTTGAGGATTTATTTGGGGGAGTTTTAAAAAAAGACAGCACAGCACAAATTGGTATAAGAAGCAAGCAGAGATTTAGCATTTTTACTGAATCACATATTTGTTTCTATTATCACAGTTATATGAGACACTTTCTAATTTATGGGGATTTAATTGAGAAGCAAGTTGAGTTTCATTAGAACTCTATTTTTCCTCTTTCACTTTCTAAAAGGAACAAATTCAGAATAAATAAGCAACCTTTGATTTGGAACCATATGTAGTACATTATGATTATGTTCTAGCTTCCTTTAAGCTATAAAAAATTAAGAAAAAAAGAATATGCATGTATATACACATATATACATATATACACATATGTATGTGCACACATATATGTGTATCTGTGTACATATACATATGTATATAGATAAAACCTTAACACATATACACATATGTATATATGTGTATGCATGTATATATATATTTATATATATATTTGACAAAGGTGATGGTTGCATGACCTTGTGAATTTGCTAAACAATGCTGAGTTTTGTGCTTTAAAACCGCTAATTTTATAGTATTAGGACTAGAACTCAATAAAATAAAAACAAATGTAAATAGCTCTTTATGTGATCCAATCCTTAATGCAGCTATCCTCAATGAGTTTCATAGGGACCTTTACTGTATTTCTTCTTTGCCTTAAATAGCTTGCAAAAGTTTTCTTCTTCAATATCCAATTATTTATAATTGACAGAGGAATCAAGGAACACAAGTTACAGGTAGTTTGAACTGAGACACTGCAGGTCTCATTGCCACGATAAGCATTACTATTTTTATTTTTCTTCATTTTATGGTAAAGATGCTGTTCAGTTACAGATGGGGTTACAGGTACATGACTACCGCAATGGGTATATTTCTTGTCAGGCATTGTTACCCCTCCCCTTGTTGCTCTCCCACTATCCTTTCCCTCCCCACTCCCTCACTCTTACCCCCTACCCCTGCCCAAAATTGTAAAGTTCAGTTCCAATAAGCATTGCTATTTTCAACAGACAGTATAGAAAATATTTTGAGGAAGGTTCTGTTCTGCCAGAGCAATCTTGAAGGAAGATTAATCAGGCATCAGTGTGTGGCACGGATTAGAGGCATACCCTTCCTGCCCTCAAATCGCCCTGGGAGCTGTTTGTCAAGTACCTTACTTTCCACAGCTGCCATATGGAATTTTTCATCTGGATTATTCTCTAGAGATCTGAATACAAGTGACAGAATAGTCTACTTGTTTTGATCACTGAAAATTCCTTTCTTCAAATACTATTTTATTTTTGCCTGATGGGAAATTCTGTCATATTTTAGAGCAGGAAAGAGAGCTTTAGCTCAGTTTTCTCAAGGCTCACAACATAAATTATTTTTAAAAATTTGTTTTGAATAAAAAGCTTGTTTTTTATTTTTATTTTTTGGTCGGTGATGGGGCTTGACCTCTGGTCCTAGACGCTGTCTCACAAGGCTAGTGCTCTACCACTTGAGCCATAGCTCCACTTCTGGCCTTTTCTGCTTATGTGGTGATGAGGAATCAAACCTAGGGCCTCATGCATGCAAGGCAAGCACTCTACCACTGAGCCACCTTCCCAGCCCTTGAATTACAAGCTTGATAAGTATATCCTAATCTGTTATCATCTTTCAGTGAGTTTGGTGATTATTTTCTTGTTATTCCTAATATGTTTATGTTCTCTTTTTTAGTTGAACTATTTATGTCTTTTGTCTTCATGGACTGTAATTCTTGAAATCAGATTTTTTTTACTCATTGACTATTCTACATTTTTACATAATCTAAAGATTGTTAAACATGCAATTGTTGCTCAATCAACACTGACTAATGAGTGAATGCATAAATAAATCTTTTCCAAGTCATTGAATGTAATCGAAGAAGGTATAGTATAAAATTTTTTATTAATACATTTTTTATAGTAAAATACTGTACAGAGGGGTTACAGTTACATGAGCAGGTAATTAGTAATGAGTACATCTCTTATCAAACATTGTTGCCTCCTCCTTCGTTTTCCCCCTACCATCCCTTCCCTTCAACCTCCACAACTATACCCCCTCACCACCTAACTTGCAAAGTTCGTTTTTCGACATAGTCTTGTTTATCTCATTGTTACAATGCATCAACCTGTATCCCTATTTAAGCATTTTGTTTCTGTTATTAAAAAGGTGATATACAGAGGGTTTACAGTTAGGTAAGTAAGGTAAGTATGTTTTTTTTTGACAATGTCATCCCTTCCCTCACAGTCTCCCAGGGTATAGTTTTTATTCCTAATTTAATACCTTAATTCCTGAGAGAGATCATATAGGCATCATGTAATTTACAGAATGTGGCATTTCTTCTCTGTTTCTACTATTAGAAGGGACTTCTGAGGTTACAGATGTGTCGTATTTGTCTAAACAGAGGTAGTCAGGTTTCCTTTCTACTGCTTTGCTGCACAGAACCTTGCTATACAATTTTTCTGAGAATCTTAAAAGCTAAGGGTCCTCATGGGCATCAAAGAACCAATAAAAAAGACAAATGGAAGTAGAGAATATCAAAACTCAGCTTTTAGACTAAGAACAATAAAAAAAAATACAATCTGATCAAGGAATGCCCAAGTACACACGATAAGAATGAAATGTTTCACTTAACATCAACTTATCTGACAATTTCTGCTTGTCTCAGACATATACTAGTTATTGCAAATAAGGGAAACCATGGGACCGTACGGTATTTTCACAATTAAAAAAAAAGAATGAAATGTTGCACAAAGGCAATTCTACTGATACTACTATTTTCTGAAAACCATTAACTAATTCCAATGGTTTTCAATATGAAAATCAGTGTTACATCAGAAGGATAGAAAAGCCAGAAGCTAGGATAAAATATGTGCACATATTGGATAAAGGAATATTATCCAAAATGTGCAAATGTTAAAACTCAACTATTTGATTAAAAGTTGAAAAGAAAACCATTACAAGGCATCTCACAAAAGATGCACAGATAGGAAAGATACCCTGGAAATGAAAGAGGAGATGGTCTGTATCATCTACCATCAAATATCTGCCAAAGACAATAAGAGGCCACACACCTATTACAATGGCCAAAACCCAGTGCTGGTGAGGATGCAGAACTGCAACTATTTTCTTCCATTGCTAGTGAAAAGCATAAATGAAACTACCACACCACTGTGGAACTGTCAGAACATCTTACTCAAAAACAAACATAGTGTTATTTGCATCCCAGAACATGGCTCCTTCAGTGCCTAATCACAGGGGTTGAAATGTATGTGCACAGGAAAACCTGTGACCTGACAGGACATGGCTTCAACACTTGGAAGTCATAAAGATGTCTTTCAGCAGGTAGTGGATAGACCATGGCTCATCCAGACATGGAATATTGTTCAGTGATCAATGGAAAGAATCCAGGGGAAGACATGTGGTCTCTTACCTGTAATTTGCTAAGTGAAATGAGTCAGCCTAAAAATGGGAGCACTGTGATTCCAAATATTCTGGAAAATGGCATGTAGGGGGACATTGGAGAGCTCAGTGGTCTTAGAGGTGGGGTTGAGTCAGACATAAGGCTCTGGGGCAGAGAAAAAGCTCTCCATGATGCCACAGTAGGGGACCTAGGGCACCAGACACCTTCCCAGGGTCAAACAGTACTCACATAGGAGTGAAATTATATAAATGAAGGACTTATGATGTTTCTTTCCATGTAGGTGCACTAACTGTCACAAATGTCTCTCTCTTTCAGGGGTGCTAGGAATATATATGGAGGACTAGAAATTAAAGAAATCTGTATCCTTCTATTTTATTGCAAATGTAAACGTTCTGTAAAAGATAAAGCTTAGTAATTAAAATACTCATGTTCTCTCTGTCTTTATAAATAAATAATAAGTGGGGTGCTGGTGGCTCATGTTTGGAATGCTAGTGTCTGAGAGCCAAGGATCATTGTTTGAAGTCAGCTTAGGCAGGGCAAAGTCCATAAGAATTTTGTTTCCAATTAACTACCAAAAGATTGAGAGTAGAGCTGTCACTCAAGTATTAGAGCACTAGCCTTGAGCAAGAAAGGTCAGAGACAGTGCTCACATCTTAAGTTCAAGTCCCTGTGTAGGAGCAATAAACAAACAAACAGATAGATAAATAAATAAATAAACTGCAATCTAAAACTGACAAGAAGGGTGTGGCAACCAAGGGTCTTACTGATGTTACAATTTTGTTGAACCTTTTTGCAAAGCAGTGCTGCATTAAAGGTACACTTTTCCTTTCAACTTGTGATATTCACTTCCTGACTTCTATTTCTAAGCATGGTGGCAGCCAATGTGTGTCTTTTCATCTTCTCTGAGCTCCAGTGACACTACTCATTCATCTGGAGAGAGGAAAACCCCTAAGGAAGATGCTTATCTTATGATCTGAAATGTCTTAATTAGTGACTTTGAATGAAATGCCAGCCCTTTAAATTAATTATTTTCACACTCTAATGAAAAGTACCCAGGCTATTTTGTTTTAAAGTTTTCAATTTTTTAAGAACAAACATAAAAAGAAACAAAAATACCACATTTCTCATAAAGCTAAATCATTTAAAATTTGTATTACTACGGAATGTTATTTCTTTTACAAATCAATGGTGAGAACACATGAAGGGTTTCTGTTTGGTTGCTTGAAAGATGATTGTTGACTTTACTTGGTTTTCCTTCCTTGGTAAAAGCAAAAAGTTACCAATCTTGGTTGATTCCTTTGGAAGTTTTTGTCAAGGTATTACTGATCTCGGTCTGCTAGGAACCACAACAATAGCTCTTGGCTCTGTAGATAATTTCAAGCTAAGTCTCATGTGAATCCTTCATTTTATCAAACTTGCCATCTTGTTATAATAAGTCATACTATGAAAACCCCAAGGGAAGTTGGGGCACCAGTGGCCCATGTCTTATCATTGTAGCTTCTCAGGAGGCTGAGTTCCAACAATCACAGATCAATGGATCCATCTGTGGCAGGCAACTCTGAAAGACTGTTATCTCCAATTAACCAGCAAAAAGCTGGAATCAGAGGCCTGGTTCTAGTGATAGATCTCCAAGAGGAGCCAACTGAGAGTGAGACATTTAGTTCAAGCCTCAATATAAAGGAAAAGTTTTTAATTTGACTATCTTTAAACAGTGAATTTTCTCAAGATATTCAGTTGACATAGATTAACAACCTGATATTTATATATCACATTTTCTTGATCCATTCATCTACTGAGGGGCATCTGGGTTGGTTTCATATCTTAGCTATGGTAAATAATGCTGCAATAAACATAGTTTTGATGGTAGCTTTAGTATGGTCTTGTTTGTGATCATTTGGGTAAATGCCCAAAAGTGGGATTGCTGGGTCATAGGGGAGCTCTATGTGGAGTCTTTTGAGGAACCTCCATACTGCTTTCCAAAGTGGTTGAACAAGTTTACACTCTCACCATCAATGTAGTAAGCTTCCCTTCTGTCCACATTCCCTCCAGCATCTGTTGTTAAAGTTATTGATTATAGCCATTCTAACTGGGGTGAGGTGGTATCTCAATGTTGTTTTGATTTGCATTTCTTTTATGGCTAGAGAGGTTGAGCATTTCTTCATGTGTCTATTGGCCATCCTTCTTTCCTCTTCAGAGAAGTTTCTCTTTAAGTCTTTAGCCCACACTTATTTATTGGTCAGTTGTTTCTTTGAAGATTTGTTGTTGGAGGATTTAATTTTTTGAGTTCCAGGAATATTTTAGATATGAGACCCTTGTCTGTTGTATGGCTAGTGAAGAGTTCCCAATCCGTGGGCTTTCTATTGATCTTGCTTGGTGTGCCCTTTGCCATGCAGAAGCTCTGCCATGTCATGCAATCCCATTTGTCAAACCTTTCTTTGAATTGTTGTGTTTCTGGGTCTCTATTCAGAAAATTTTGGCCTGTGCCAAGGAGACCTAGGGTTTCTCCTATTCCATCCTGTAATGTTTTCAGAGTGTCTGTTTTAACTCCAAGGTCTTTGATCCATTTGGAGTTGATTCTGGTGCAAGGTGATATATAAGGATCTAGCTTTAGTTTTCTGCAAGTAGTTAACCAATTTTGCCAGCACCATTTACTGAAGAAGCTGTCTTTCTTCCATTCTATTGTTTTAGCTCCCTTATTGAAGATTATATAGCTAGAGGTCTGTGGGTTCATTTCTGAGTTTTCAATTCTATTCCATTGGTCCTGAGGTCTGTTCTTACGCCAATACCAAGCTGTTTTCATTATTATGGCTTTGTAGTAGGGTTTGAAATTTGGTATTGGTATTCCTCCAGCACTGTTCTTTCTGTTAAGGATCGTTTGTGCTATTTGGGGTCTTTTATTGTTCCATATGAATTTTTGGATTGCCTCTTCTATTTCTTTGAAGAATGAGGTTGGAATATTGATTGCCCCATTTGTTTGGAAATGGAAAGACTTGGAAAAAATTATATTAAGTGAAGTAAGCCAGGCCAAAAGAAACATAGGTCCCATGGTTTCCCTTATTTACAATAACTAGAATATGTCTGAGTCAAGCAGAAAAGGTCAGATAAGTTGATGTTAGGGGAATGAACCCCAAGATAAGTATTCAAATGTATTTTTCTTTTTCATGCAATTGTTTCTAGCATATTTATAAGATGATTTCTATGTTGCTTTGTATGTCCCTCCCCCACTGTATAACTCATGCTTTCACTGTATTTGATGTTGGTATAATTTGTGGAGGGGAAGGGAAAAAACAAATTGTTTAAATAGGGATACAGGTGGACCCATTGCAACAAGGAGATGTACAAGTTGTTATTTGACAAACAAACTTTACAACTATGGTGGGGGGGTAGGATCATGTGGAGGGAAGTGGGAGAGTATGGGAAGGGATGGGAAGGGGAAAAAAAGAGGAGGCAATAATGCTTGATAAGAAATGTACTGGTTATCTTGCCCATGTAATTGTAACTCCACTGTATGGTATTTTCACAATAAAAATATATAAATAAATAAACAACCTGGTAAAACAGAAGCTTCCAGACTTAATAATTCTATTTATCCATGTGTCTCTCATCTATCTTCTTCCATTAGCATTTCTAGAATGACTTGAATTAAGTGGTGAAGTTATACAGAGAAAATCTTTATCTCTAAGTGACTTCACCTAAGATAATTAAAAACACATTTATTGTACTGCAGAACCATTTGTATGCTGCTGTACTAAATCTTACTTTCTCTTTACAGAGAACAACAATTTGGAAAAAGCTGAAACTTTATAAGACTCAATAAATTTCCCTAATATATTAATAGCAAAATGGTTGGCAAGCACATCATTTCCCTTGGCACACATCTATGAGTATTGAGTGGCATTTGCAGAAACACTTAGACAAGAGCAACCGCACATCTAGGAGCTCACCTCGAGCTTGACCTCCATATCTGTATGACACCCACAGCCTTCTGGTGTGTCCCGGGAGACCATACATTTTCACATATGAAAAAAAAATTCTAACACAAACAATCCTTTTATAAGAAGTAAAATTAAATTAACTTGATATACATTTTTTTATTTTCCATTTTTGTATGTTTTTTAATTGTAAAAATTCTAGACAGAGGGGTTACAGTTACATGATTGCTCATGAGTACATTTCTTATTGAGCATTGTTGCCTCCTCCTTTGTTTTACCCCTACCCTCCCTTCCCCCCCACCTCCACAACTACACACCCCCCCGCAAAAATTATAAAGTTTGTTTTCAACATACTGTCTTGTACATCTCATTGTTACAATAGATCAACCTGTATCCTTATTTAGGCATTTTGCTTTTTCCCTCCCCACCACCCCGCAAATTAGAGAAGTGTGTATACAAGATGCAGGGAACCGGAATCAAATACAGTGAAAATAAGGGTTATACAGTGGGGGAGGAACATACAAAGCAACAAAGAAGTCACATGGTACCTTATAAATATGTTAGAAACAATAGCAAGAAAGAAAAAAGATATTTGTGTCGCTATCTTGGGGTTCATTTCACTTAACATCATCTTATATGGTCATATGTACATAGCTTTTCGTCTTTTCTGCTTGATATACAAGTTATTATGAAAATGTTACTGGGCGGGTAATCAACAGGACTAGGAGAAAATGTGAAACCTAAGGCTAAAACCATGATCATACTGTGTTTGGTTTCAGAAAGATGAACAAAAATTTTTCCATCTACAGGCCACTGAAGTTGGTTATAGTCCTGAATTGTTTTTGAGAATCTAGACACAAGGTCATTAGAAAAAAAATGGGTTTATTAGGAATAAGTAAGGAAAGAAATATTTATTTCATTTATGGCTAATTCCCCAATTGTAGTTTTAGGGTAAGAAACATGTCCCTGTAACAATCATATGGAGAATATATTGTGGATAATGGAGAATACCATACACACTGTACTGATGAGGTTCTTTGATACCAACCCTTGAAGTTGCTCGCAGTGTTCATAGATCACCCAATTTTCAGTTTCTGTGTCCCATAGCTTATCAGCTGGAATACACCCACTATTTCTTCTGTGCTCTCATGATTAGTTTTATGTTGCTTTCAGTATGTGTGATCCGACTTGGTTACCATGTGTTAAAATTTCAAAGATGAGTGGGACTATTTTAATAACTTATCTTCCTTTGCTAGATCAGGATCACAGGGTCACACATCTAAGTTTTAACCTAACCATACTCTGTCTTTTCAGATTCAGAGTCTCAGTTAGTCCTGGCAGAAAGAAGGATATTCTCAATCATGTGTATCATGATTTTTGTCATATTACCTACATTCCATCTCTCTTGTAAGTCATCAGATTGGTGTCAGTGCCAGTGAGTGATGATGTCCCACTAAGAGAAATGTTTTGGCATGGACATAGTGTACTGAGAAAAAGAAATGAACAATGGTTCATGTGTTCAAAACACCATTGTTCTAAAACTGTATTTTCACAGGGAATAGTGTTGAGTACTATGCTAAAAATGATTTCAGGCAAAGTGCCAGTGGCTCACACCTGTAATCCTTTTTTAATTATCTTTTAATAGTTGTACAAAGAAGTTCCCATTCTACAAAACAGTATATGAGTACAAAGTGTCTGACAATATTGTCTCACATTTCTCCTAACCCATCCCTTCTCTCACTTTTTTTTCTTTAATTGAGATTAGGTGATTACATAAATTTCACATATTTCACAGTATTGTGGAATAGTGATACTTAGAGTCACAAACACATTTTAACCTTCACAAGGCAAATTATCATTATCATAGTCTATACAGTTTGTGAATTCTATGAGCTTTGACAATACAAGTTATTTTTTCCACATCTGGTTGATGTTTACATTTCTTTCCTATAGCTTAGTGTAGGCTGTTCCCACTTATTCTGTTCCTCCTCCTGGCTTCCTTCTGTTGCATGCATATATCTACCATATATATGGTCTAGAACATGGAGTCATTTAGCAATAATTTGACAAAATGGGTGGCTGTACCTTGTTTTTTGAGTCCTGTTACTTTGCCATATCTTCTTATACTTTGGCTTTAGCATCCACATATCAGAGAGACCATGTGCCTTTTGTCTCTTTGTTCTTGGCTTACTTTGCTCAAAATAATATGCTCTAGTTTCGTCCATTTCCCTGCAAATGTCATTATGTTGTCCTTTCTAATGGTTGCATAATATTCCATTGTATATAGGTACCACCATTTTTGGATCCACTCATCAGTACTGGGGCATCTGGGTTGTTTCCATATCTTAGTTATTGTGAACAGTGCTGCAATAAATATGGAGGTGCATGTAACTTTGTATACTGGTTCCAGGTTGTTCAGGTTAGATGCCTAGGAGTGGTATGGCTGGGTCATAGGGGAGGTCTATATTTAGCTTTCTGAGGTACCTCCATACTGTTTTCCAAAGTTGTTGTAATACATTCCCACCAACAATAGAGTAGGGCTCCTCTTTCTCCACATCTCCAGCATTTGTCATTGGCTGACTTTAGGATGTGGGCCATTCTGACTGGGGTAAGGTGGTATCTCAGTGTTGTTTTTATTTGCATTTTGTTTACAGCCAGGGATGATAAACATTTCCTCACATGTTTCTTTGCCATTTTTTATCTCTTCTTTTGAGAAGTCTTGCTTTAGTTCCTTTGTCAATTTCATGATTGGTTTGTTAGATTTGTGAGGGATTAATTTCTTGTGTTCCCTGTATATAATGGATATTAGACCCTTGTGTGATATTTTGCTAGTAAATATTTTTCTCAATTAGTTGCCTTTCTTTCTAGTTTGGTTGCTATTTTTTTGTCTGTGCAGAAACTTTTTATTTTAAAGTAGTCCCATTTGTCCAGTCTCTCTCCAATTTGTTGTGACCCTGGGACTCTGTTCAGGAAGTACCTGTCTGTGCCTATAAATTCAAGTGTCTCTCCTACTCTGTCCTGCAGTAGCTTCAAAGATTTGAGTTTGATGTTAAGGTCTTTAATCCATTTTGAGTTGATGTTAGTGCATGGTGACAGGCTAGGGTCCATTTTCATTTTTCTGCATGTGGCCACCCAGTTTTCCCAGCACCAATAGTTGAAGAGGTTATGATTCTTCCACTATATGTCTTTGGCTCCTTTGTCAAGTATCAACTGATTGTACATATTGGGCTTTAGTTCTGGGTCCTCTAGTGTGTTACATTGGTCTTTGGGTCTCTTTTGGTGCCAATACCAAGCTGTCTTTGCTATTATGGCTCTATAGTAGAGCTTGAAATTTGGTATTGTGATCCCTCCTGCATTGTTTCTTTGGCCTAGAATTGCTTTGGCTATTCTAGGTCTTTTCTTGTTCCATATGAACTTTTGGGCTGTTTTCTCTATTTCAGTAAATTACGTCATTGGGATTTTAATGGGAATTGCATTGAATGTGTATATCAATTTTGGCAGAATACTAGTTTTTACTATATTCATTCTCTATGGTTTTCATGAAATAGGCCTTTTACATCTTTGGTTAAGTTAATTCTTAGATACTTTATTTTTTTAAGTTATTGTGAATGGGGTTGTTTTCTTGATTTCCATTTTTGCTTGTACATTGTTGGTGTACAGAAAGACAACTGATTTTTGTGGGTTGATTTTGCATCCTGCTACTTTGCAGAAGTGGTTTATAAGCTCTAAGAGTTTGGGGATGGAGCCTTTGGGATCGTTAAGGTATAAAATCATGTCATCTGCAAAAAAAGATATAGTTTAACTTCTTCCTCCCCTATGTGGATCCCTTTAATGTCTTTTTCCTGCCTTATTTCTCTGGCTAAGGATTCCAGAACTATATTGAATAGGAGTGGGGAGAGTGGGCATCCTTGCCTTGTTCCTGTTTTTAGGGGAATTGATTGTAGTTTTTCCCCATTAAGTGTAACATTGGCTGTTGGTCTGTCATATAAGGCTTTTATTGTTTTCAGGAATGTTCCTTCTATTCCAATTTTTCCAGAGCTTTTAACATGAAGGAGTGTTGCATTTTATCAAGCCTTTTCCTCATCAATAGAGATAATCATGTGGTTCCTGACCTTGGATCTGTTGATGTGATGGATTACATATGTTAAACCATCCTTTCACCTCAGGGATAAGCCTATTTCCTCATAATGTATGAGTTTTTTAAATATGTTTTTGGATTCTCTTGGCTAGAATTTTTATTGAGGATCTTTGCATCTGTGTTCATCAAAGAGATTGGTCTGTAGTTCTCTCTTTTTTTTTTTTTTTGGTTGGGTCCTTGCCTGGTTTGGGGATGAGTGTGATGTTGGCTTCATAGAATGATTTTGGAATTACTCCCTCTGCTTCTATTTGTCAGAAGAGAAATCTTACTTTTTCAAAAGTCTAACATCTGAGGACCGTGGTTCAAAGTTATCCCAGACAGAAAAGTCTGTGAGGCTTTTATTTCCAAAATACCAGTGTGGAACTATGGCTCAAGTGGTAGAATGCCATACTTGATCTATAAAAGCTATAGGACAGCACCTAGGGTTTGAGTTGAAATGTTGGTACTGGCATAAAAGATTATTTCAGGGGTATGAAAGGCAAACTAGGGAGGAATTAAAAGAAAAAATTCAATCCCTTAGAGTGCATTTTCTATATCAACTATGTTAGGGTAGTTTATCTACTAGATTAAAACAATGAAAATCAAACTTTCATGGATAGATTGATTCATTGTGATTAATGCCACTCTTCTCACTATATACCCTCTCCCCAAATACCAGCTGATGTTTAAAATTTTTGGTAGCATTTTCATCCTGCATTTAACTCACATTTACCTAGCAGAAATCATAAACAATAGCATTGAGAAAGACAAAGTTAATATTTGCCAATGAATGCCATTGGATAAATGAAGAGAAGTATGAATCTCTTAATATATGACTGGGAGATGGATACTTGATTAGGTAATTTATAGGTCAGGGGAATTTGTTCTTAACTTTCTGTAATTGAGAATACATATGAAGTTTCTCACATTTCCCCTTCATCTGAGCTTTTCAGTTCTATTATGTTGTCTTACTGCTTTAACAATATATTTCAGTAGACTCTAAACTTGGGCAGAAAGCATAAGGGCATGGAAAGACTCAGCCTGAAGGCAGAGAAAACTTGGCTTTGGTAATCACTGCAATCTCACTGCCGAACTCTGCAGCCATCTGTGCCAGTTAACAGGTACCTGACAGACACTTGACCAACTCTCAACTCCATATGGAAAGCAAAGCAGGAAAAAACGTTATCCAGACATGATTTATGCCATTTGTTGTAATCATTTTCTTTATTTAAGAAAGTTCAGACCATTTCAGAAATAACACAAGCATGGAGTTAAAAGAGCAAACGATACCAAAATATTCTTTCTGAAAATTAGTGCTGGTAGCCTGCGTGCCTTATGCCTGTAATGGTAGTACTCAGGAGACTGAGATCTGGAGAATCATAGATTGAGGCCAACCTGGGAAGGAAAGTTTGCAAGAATCCATCTCTAGTCAATAATCAAGATGTGGGGCTAGAGTAGAGTGGTAACAGTGAGAACAGAAGCTGAGGAAGATTAAGGTCATCTTCTTACTTTCCATCATGAGATTCTGCCCAGTGTGGATTCTGATCAATGAACCCATTTCAGAGGCAAAGAATGCAACCATAGGCCCATGCTCATAGAATGCACTGCTTTCACTATGCTCCTTTCTATCTGGAAGCATTTGTTTTGCTATAACAGCAGGACATTCTTGTGAATACTCCATTACAGTAAAAACGGTTGGCACCTTGCAAGGCTGGGACAAGCCATAGAGGTCTATGCTCTGGAATCTGATTCTCTATGTAATTTCCTCAATGGCCAAGGATTATGGATACAGGAATCAAGGAGTAGAATGACAATGGCACCAGTCATCATTACCCCTACTGGCTCATTATCAAGATGTTTGCATCTTAGTCTATTACTTCATACTTTTCTGGCCTAGAGTCTTCTTTTAAATTATCTTTAAGTAGCAGCACAAAGAAGTTGCCATTTAACAAAGCAGTGTATAGATACAATATATCTTGATCAATGTGACCTTTTTTTAAACAATCTCACCCATCCCTCCCTTACCACCACTTCCCTCACTCTTCTTAATTTTGTAGGATATACATTGGATTATTGAATGACTTCTCCCCCTCTTCACCTCTTCATTTGTCTATGTCTTTCCCCTTGACCTCACTTCACTACTCCTAAGTATCCACTTCCTAGCATCTTATTTTGCTGAACTTTGACTTTGCCTTTCTAAAGAATTACACTATTTGAGTTCTCCCTTGAATCTACAATATTATAGTTAATACATTTGTATACACTTGCATCCTACCCAAGATAATTACTTAAAGTTTATAAGCTAAATCTAGCTTCCACATATAAGGGGAAAATATACATCCTTTGTCTCTTGGGCCTGACTTACTTTACTTAACATGGCTTCATTGGAGAGGGAAGACTCTCTTTCCATAGGGAGAGAACACTCCATTGTTCTGAACTGAGGTTACCTTGTGCTCTTTAAGGCCTTTGTTTAATAGGCCAAGAAAGGAGTTGTGATGTTGCATGGGGTGACTTGTTCAGACTCAAAGGAACAATTGGTTTACTATTTCACAATGGAAGCAAAATATGAGGTGCCTAAAAATCTTTCCTGGTATCACCATAGCTTAAGATAAGAGCCAGTGGGAATGGCAACAACCCATTT
The DNA here is from genome assembly GCF_019054845.1 of Dipodomys spectabilis. NCBI lineage: Eukaryota > Metazoa > Chordata > Mammalia > Rodentia > Heteromyidae > Dipodomys > Dipodomys spectabilis. Next base: position 11,757,156 of record NW_024870864.1, on the reverse strand, counting down.
CATGTTGACCTATACATTGTCAATGATACCAGGAATGAAGGTTTGGGTCACGCTGATCATAATCAGATGAGTAGCTGGATGAAGGTAAAGAAGATAAAAGAATTGATTGTAGAAGAAAGTAAAAATACCAGTTATGAGACTGTAAAATACCAGTTACAAAGTAAAGAAAGTAAAAATACCAGTTGTGCAGATTGATTGTTACATTTTTTCCTTATTTTATGAGTACAGTTTTATATATATGTAAATACATGTATGCATGATATCAAGTAAATACCATTTTCTCTCATCTCTAATTCCCTTGAATAACATAAAATCCCTTGACTTACTACCAGTATTTAAGTATTAATTTTTCATGATAGTTTATATGTATGAGAGAATAGGAGAAGCATAAATATAACAAGGATTTTGCTTCCTTTCTCAGAATATATGCATTTTATTGATGGAAGTATTGTATTATGATAAGTGGAATTATGGTATTGCTATTGTCTTTATTTTGACATTCAGTGTAGTGTCAAGGGATGCATTTGCATACCTTAAGTTGTAAGTGAGTAGCCCGGTCAAAGGGTAGTTAACTTTACTAGGTTGAGTGACACCTAAATGGTTATTAAAGCATTATTTCTGAGTGTTCTGTGTTTCCAGAAGTGACTTTCAGTGAATCAGTGCACTAACTAAATAAGATTGCAATTGCCTGCATCAAAATAGGTGAACATCATTTAATCCATTGAAGGTCTAGAAGTTAAGACAAAAGCAGGAGAGTGAATTTGCTCCCTGAATGAGCTCTGGCAGCATCTTCTCCAACCATTGGATATTAGGAGTCTTTAGACTTGGAGCAGATCTCACATCATTGCTCCCATATTTCTCAGGTCTGGGTCTTATCAGGCCTAATACTATTGGTTCTTTGTGCGTGTATTTGTATATGTGTATGTGTGTATGTGTGTGTGCACGCATGTGTGCATGTGTGTGTGTGTGTGCGTGAAAAACCTTGGCTTATACACCAATTTCATGGAGGTGCGATAGTGTCATTAGGTTAGTTATTGTTACTCAGGAAGTGCTCACCACTCAAGAATTTAGTGTCCTTCACTTACTCCTAAAACACTGGTTCATATTTCATAGTTGTTATATTGGAACTGTAACTTCAGTTTGGTTTGTAGATATATAGAAATTATGTTAACCCTTCTGCTAATTGTGTCCAGGTTCAATTTGCAGTAGAAATCCTGATAACACCCATGTTATCCAATTTACTGTGTTGATGCATTTCTTCCAAACTCAGCTTTCCCTCAGTTTAATAAACAACTCCTTTCCTAAGAGACAAACAGCTGCAGATTTGAAAAGGGGTCTAAGAGTGAACAGAATATGTGCTTTCTTACTTTACAAGGATGAATCTGAGCATCATTCATACATTTGTAATTTTAGATATGCTCCAGAATAGAAAATAGTTAAATGAAATCCATTTTTAATTTTTTACACAGGATATGCAGGTGTGAATGCAATAAGAAGGACTTATTCTCTGTGAAGAGATTCTTGTTTTTACTTTTTAAATTTAATTTCCAGTACACTTTTTTATCGTCTTCAAATATCAACTCTACAAAAATATGTTTAAACAGCCAATCCTATTATCTGTCTTCAAGAAATGAATTCCTTTTTAATTTAGATAACCAGAAGAACATGTAAAATCTATACTTTTGGAAGCTTGTGTCCTGAAAATGTAAATGAAATCAAAAAGCAATTTAAGATGCAAAAATGACCCATTACTTTCTGAGAGATTTATTTCATTCAGTTTATGGTTTATTATCAGAAAGAGTGTTATGTGAGTACAGTCATAATAATCAGTGTACATATGTGAAGATGGAACTAGGTAACTCAGGAGGATGTGAGGTTGGGAGGAGAATGATTGAAGAGGTGACATTATTTAAGATGCATTGTACTAAAAACTGACATGTAGAATTGAAATTCAATTGTATAACTACTTAATGGTAAGATTTTTTTCCACATCCTGGGGCTTGAACTCACAGCCCGGGTGCTGTCCCTGAACTTATTTTTGCTAAAGGCTAGTATTATACCATATAAACCACAGCTTCACTTCTAGATTTTTTGGGGGGGGGAGTTTGCAGGGAAGGTAGCTAATTTTGGTATTTAATTGGAGATGGGAGTCTCACAAACTTTCTTGCCTGGGCTGGCTTTGGTCCCTGATCCTCAGATCTCAACCTCCTGGGTAGCTAGAATTACAGGTGTGAACTTCCATGTCCAGGCAAGTATGTGTTTGTTTTAAAAGACGTCTCTGAAACTTACAAGAACTAATAATTTCAGGTGCTTCTTCTAAGGTTTTAGCATGATGATGCCCAGCTTTCAGCAACTGGAGAAGTAATGGATGGAGCAGGAAGAGATGAAAATCAACAGAGAGCATGCTAACTCCAGAGAAGACATTTTGCAGACTGTACCATAAGAAAGCTCCAGGCTAGTCCTCAAAGACAGGGCTTAGCATCAGCCAATGAGAAACTGGAGCAGGCTGATTAGCTCCTGATCAGCAGCTCTTTAGGGCTGATGTAAATTTTATGGCCATGAACTCTTGATGCCACCTGAATTAGAAATAATGTGGAGTGAAATGCAAATCACTTAGACGGGCAGACAGGGCACAAGCAACCAACATTCCATTATTGAAGTATTATTGGGAGACTGAATTTAGTTCATGGTGAAAATTAACCATAGTATTAAAAATCAAGTTCTTTGAGCCAGGTGCTAGTGGCTCACACCTGTAATCCTTGCTACTCCAAACATGAGATTAGAGAATTGTGGTGCAAAGCCAGTGCAGGCAGGAAAGTCAGTGAGAACTTCTTTATTTTTTGGTTGGTCATGGGGCTTGAATTCAAGGCCTGGGTGCTGTCCCATAGCTTTTGTGCTCAAGGGTAGTACTCAGATCATGGACTTCCCCTCCTCAGACTGGCTTTGAATTGTTATCCTCAGGTCTCAGCCTATTGAGTAGCTAGGATTGCAGGCGTGAGGTACCAGCTAGTGAGTCTCTTATCTCCAATTAATCACAAAAAATCTGAAGTGGAGCCGTGGTTCAAGTAGTACAGGCCTAGCCTTGAGCATGAAAGCTCAGGAACATTACTCTTGCCCCAGGTTTGGCACAAACACCACCACCAAGTTTCTTGCAAAGGTGGAGATGTGTGATTTCAGGATTTAGCCATGGGTGACTACTGAGGATCCAGGTTGGAAGGCTAATATTTGCAGATGATAATCTCAACATCTAATACAAGGCTTCCTTTTATTCTTAAGTCTGACTCAATGGCTGAAAGTCTCAAACAATGCCCACAAGGCCTTTCTGGGGTTAACTGTCAATTGCTGAAGTACTCCACAGTTCTACTAACTCATGATGCTTTAATGCAATGTCTTGTCTTGTCCTAAGTGGTGAACTTGACATGATGCAGGCACTCCGGCCATCCATTCTCCCCACATCAAGTCACAGGAGTTCTATTCGTGCGCCCTGCATCCTATACACACGCCAAGCTTTAAGTTTATAAGTGAGTTGACACAAGCCCACTTAAAGAAACCATAATTTACTTCTGTTTCTTCTTACAAACTAACCTTGGAGTAAACCAATCTGCCTCAGAGAGTTAGAACTCAAATTAGTGCTGTGGAATTTTATTCAACCTCAGAATAATAAGAGTCTAACTTTCCAACTTTGCCTCTGAACTATCTCCTTGCAACATTTTCCGATGGTTTCTTAATTTCTTTCCTTTCTGCTCTTTGGCACTTATTCACTGTCATTGTCTAAATTGCTTTTATGACTCTGTGAGGAAAGGACCTTGGTGGAGAGGACTGCATTTTTTCAAGCTTAGCTGATCTTATCCTACATTTCACTCAAAGGATCATTGAGTGAAAAGAAAACCATCTTTCATTAGTATTAAAAAAAACAAGCAGCAGGCCCAGTGTTAAAACACCCTCACTGTTCCACAGTGACAGAGCTGGCTTTATACATCAGGTCACAGTTCTTCACTTTTGCCCTCCCTAGCCCTCCAACCCAAGCACCAATCTAGTATCTTATCACCCATATGACTCCTAGAAGTACACTAAATGATTTTTCAAGTGTATCAGGGACTCTATACACATCAAACATAACTTTTTTTCAGTAATGGAGACTGAACATAGGGTTTTGCACATGCTAGATGAAGTATTTTGCCTCTCAGTAGGGTCTCACACAGGATAAGCAAAGATTTCTTCTGTTAAGCTACATTAACAAGCCCTTTTATTTTATTTGTTTTTGTTGTGAGAGGGGGCTTTTTATATACCTCAGGATATCTGGGTGTCAATATTGCTACTTCAGCCTCCTGGGTAGCTGAGATTTCAGGCCTGACATTACACATGTATTGTTTCTAAGCTGTTTTTTTCAGCTTTTAGTTTATTCAGTTATATTCTTCTTGAGATAATAGCAGTAGGTTCTCTAAGTCTAAAAGCAAACAACATTTTCCATGGGTATTTTTGTACTATTTGGATTTTCTCTTTGGCAACATCTTACATGATTAGATGCTATTAAATATTAAATCCAATTTAAATACGGACAATAACATTCAACTTCACTATCTCTGGAAAATGTTTCCAGATCCCCATCAGACGCTAAAATGTGTGAATGTCCAATTGCTCGGGTAATATGGCATAGTGATTATGTGTAACCTACAAAGGTCCTATGTCCTCTAATTTCTAGATTATTGGTAATAGGTAGCACAATACATTGTTTAGAGTTGATACAATTTATTGCTATGGAAACATTATAGCAAGAATAAAGATGATTTTATTTCTGATTACTTTCAATCCATGGTTGGTTGAATCTCATGGATGGGAAAGTTGTACAGTTGATTGAATTTTTTCTTTAGAAACACTATACTAAGTGACTGAGTATAGCTCAGCCATAGAGTGTATTGCTTAGCATATGTCAGGCTCTGGATTCAATCCCCAGCACCGTCAGTCATCATGATCATTATTATCAGCACCTTTGTTAATTCTCCACATTTCCAAGACATTATGTTACAGATACAGATTAAGACATCCTTTTGCTGAGCATTGAAATGCACAGATCAAAGAGACCAAGACTAGAGGCTAGTCCATAAAATGTTTTTCAGATTCCACATATCAACATTAACTGTGCACAGTGATATGCACTTGCCATTCCAGCTAAAATGGAGACTGAAATTAGGAAGGTCATAATTCTAGGCCAGCGAAGGCGAAAACATTAGAAAAATCCCACCTCAACAGAAAAAGCTAGACATGTTCGCACACATCTGTCATTTCAACCACCACAGCAAGCAAAAATAGGAAGATCTAGGTTTAGGCTGGCCTGGCCAAAAAGTAAGACCCAATTTCAAAAGTAACCACCTAAAAAAGGCCTAAGAAGGCCTGCCAGGCAAACGAGAAACCCCAAGTTCAAATCCTAACACTTTGAACAACAACAAAAAAAGACATACTCTCCTAACTCACACACTTGCTCTGAGCTGCCACAATTAATTTGAGGCCTGGCAGCTTCTTAGAATTTTTCTACCTGGAAACTAAGAGTAGATGCATCTAACAGCCTTGGAGATCAGATATGTCCCTCTTAAATCTGCAGAACTGCAAGAGGATAGAAACTTCTTAAGTTTCTATCAATATGGTTTGCATATTGATATTTTTGTTTAGCCACTTGAAGAAGCCAATTATTCATTTCTTGCTTGTCTATTACAATAATTGTTCACTAATTATAAACAATTTCTTCCAAAATGGAGACATGTGACAGAGAGCTCCTGAAACAATTCTCTATACTGAATTTTGCCCACATATATTTATTTTCAGATGAAAGAAATAATATCATGTGCTTGCAGTTAGGAAACATTATTACCAGCATGATGTTCTTCTCAAAAGTAATTAAGATGAGTATAATATAAAAAAAGGCCATCAAAAATATCACTGGATTTGACTCCTCAAAATGCCATTGATATGAGACATGAAAGAAACAGAAAGACTGCACTGGATTAAATGATATTAGATACAATACAAGGAGTATGCATTTGATCTGAAAAATGAAGATCCATATTTGGAGAAATTTAAGGATGTGTGTTTAATCCAGAGTATATCAGGATTTTATCTCCCTGTCTTTTTTTTCTGGTACTAGGGATTGAACCCAGGGCCTCATGCATGTTAGGTAAATACTTCTCTGGGTAAGTGGGATCATACACATGTACTACCTAGCTAGGCTGAAGCTTTTATAAAACAATGTATAAAATGTTCTACTCTCAGGAGACACATTCTAGATGTTGTTAGTGTTGAGGAAACCGGACTGTGACTTATTTTTAAATGACTTAGAATACACATACACACACGTGCACACATGACCACAAAAATGTGGTCTACTCGATGTGAACAAAATGTATTTGCTTATTATATTTTTACTTTAGAGCTGAATTGATATTGTTACATTGTTAATTGAAAAACAATACTATATATTCTTAGGATAAAATGTTTGTGAGTGTAATGTGTATCAATAAAATCAAGTTAATTAACAAACACATCAACTCATATACTTATCCTTTCTTAAATTTTTAAAAATTGTTATTATAAAGGTGATGTACAGAGTGGTTCAATACATAAGTCAGGTAATGAGTACATTTCTTTCTGGACAATTCGCCCCTTCCCTTGCTCTCTCTCAGTTTGTCTTTCATGTTCCTACCTACAAGTTGTATAGTTTATTTTTAACATAGCGTGCATTGAGCATCACTACTGCATTGGTTCACTCTTTGTCCTTCCATTTCTGTGCGTCCTCCTACCCTCCCAAAGACAGATAATTGAAATCTGGGTGCTGCTGGCTCATGCCTATATACTAGCTACTCAGGAGGCTAAGATCTCAGGATTGCAGTTCAAAGCCAGCCAGGTCAGGAAAGTCCGTGAGACTCTTATCTCCAATAAGTCACTCAGAAAACTGGCAGTGGCCCTGTGGATCAAGTGGTAGAGCATTAGCCTTGAGATGAAGAGCTGAAGAACAGTGCCCAGGCTCAGAGTTCAAGCCCCATGACAAAAAAAAAGACAAATGAACAAACAAGACAAAAATAAAAGAAAATGAAAACAGCAACTAAGGGAAAAACCTCTTATTTCCATTAACTGGAGTTCATTTCAATAAATATTATTTTGTATGATCAGAGGCACATAGGCATTGTGCCTTTGTGTTCCTCTCCTAAAAAAATCCTCCTTTCATCTCACTGTCTAAATGTCTAGAGTCCTGTAACATCTTAGAGTGTCACATACTTACCATTTTATAAGAATATTTCAAGTTTTTTTTCTCTTAGCCATTTGGAAATGTAAAATATATTATTAACAGACGTCCCATACCATGCTAGTTCTTGGAAACTCATATTATTTTTTAACCTTTCTATAGGTCTGAAAGTTTTCAAAATGCAAAATTGGATGAAACACGTTGTTGCCACTATCTCATTATAAATTAGATTACTAAGTAGTTGTGTTTTATTTAAGTCCTTTGAGCATCATGATCTATCAGACTTGTGCCTGACCATAAACACTCAGTTAGCTAAAGACAAGACTGAACTTTGTTTAAATTTAACCATAGATGTGTTTCCACAGTTTTATAATTCCGCAAAACGCACAATATTTGTGTAGAAAGGCTTTCAAATTTTTCAAGAGATGAGCATTTATTGAGAGCTCTGTTTGATCTTCAGAATTTTTTTCCTGGGTATTAATAGATGCTTCAGAAAAAATAGAAAGCTCTCTGTCTTTGCAAGGAAGTAAACAGTTCCCACTTGTGGCCTGTGAATGTGCATGGTGGACATATATTAGGACAAAGTATACTACCAACGGCCTTAGCTTCTCAGCCAGTCTCTGCTCATGTGCTAATTGCAGCTAGAGTGACATATTCATGTCAGTAATCACATTGGAGACAAGAAGATCTGTGTATTATGAGACCTTTTCAGAAATAAAGATAAACTGAACAAACGAATTCCCTTCATAATAGCTAATGATAAAAATCACTGAACACAGACATGTGTCACTTAATGATGAGGATACATTCCTGTTCTAAGACATATGTCATCCTCTGAACATCCTATTATGCCAATTAAAATGGCTACCATGTCACCAGGCAACATAACCTTTATGGACAACCATCCTATATGTGATTCAAAATTGAAGGAAATATTATGAGCTTCATGACTAGACCCCTCGTACTCAAAAGTCTGGGTAAAAGAGGGAATAATAAAATGAAAGTCTAAAACATGTGACAAAATGAGATCAAAATGGTTGACCTTGGAAGACAGAATGGTTGGTCCCAGTATCTCAAAGGAATTCTGTATTTTTTTGTGTGTTTATTATGCAACCCTCAAGTTTCCCTCTTTTGGGGATGATCAGAAGGAAGTAGGATCCATTGTTGTAGATTAATTGTCTCCTAACATTGGAGATGCTAGGTGTAGGTGTTGCCTTTGCCTGCTGATTAGGTTTATAGGAGGCAGTGAGGGTGAGGACTTCATGATGGCATTAGTGCACTCATCAGAAGGAGCCTTGGAGAGCTCTTCCGCACTCTCTCTTACCATGTAAGGACACAGCTTTCTGATGCCACATATCAAACTGTATGGGTACCCTGACCTCAGATTTCTAGCTTCCAGAATAGGGAGAAATTTAAACCACTCCATTTAAAGTATTTTGTGAGATTATCCTGACATCACATAAAGAAATGCTGTTGATATCCTATGAAAAATGCAAGGAATCAGTCTTTGAAAAAAATGACACCAGGGTAAACACTATCTTTTTCCTCTCAGGAGATATGTTTGACTATAGATATTGATTGAGCTTACAGAATTTGCCATTCCGTTTATAACAGACCCTCGGGGAACTTGTATAATAAAATCTCATTAAATGTGATACCAGTGCACCCCAGCCATCATAACACAAATGCCAAGGACAGCATCATAAACAGCACAGTACTCATGGGCCTGCAGTATGTGCAGGCCAGCACCTGTGCTGAAATCACAGCAGTTGTGGGACCATGTAGACCCAGAGAGAGCAGGAGTTTCCCAGCCATTAGACCTGGAGTACCATTATGATCCTCTAATTGCTCACTGGCTCAGCAAATTTAATGGAGAAGAGTTGCTTGGCAAGCCTAGCCATTTGCTATAGCAGTTCCATTACTTTTCATCCCCCTTGAGCCCATGGCTTCTTTGGTAGCACTGGCATCAGCTTCCACCATAATCCCTGACATGAGAGCAGGTGTGAATGTCAGCACATTACATCGCTCCTCTAACACATCAGCACATTTATCTCTTCAAGGAAATATTGAAGCAGAGCTTGATCAAGAACACTGAATTTCATTAATGTAAAAGTTGATTTGCTTGTGTGTATGTGTTCTAGTACCAGAGCATCAATCCAGGGTACTATGAATTCTCAGCTTTTTGATTCTCAGCTGGTATTTTGCCACTTGAGTAATGACTGTTGTCTTTTCTTGCTGGTTAATTGGACATGGAAGCCTCACAGACTTTTCAGCCTGGGCTGACTTCAAATATCAATCTTCCAGATTTCCTGAATAGCTAGGATTAGAAGTGTGAGTCACCAGGGCCTGACAAAAGTTGATATAAAAAGAAAAATAATTATAAAGTGAAATGGTTTTAATTTTCTAAAATTTGAGGCTTTCAAGAAAAAAAAAACACATGAAATTTGTTTGCAGTCCCAATAAAGAGAAAATTTATTATTAAAATTTAGCTTTAAAAATTCCTAGTCTTTTCTAATGTAATCTATCACTGATTTTTTTTTAGTTTCAAATTTCACTAGACTCAAAATTAAATCCGCTTGCTTCAAAGTTAAGTAATTCAGAATAATTCTAGTGCATGAAACTGGTTTTCTAAGCTTTCAAATGCCTCTTTAACAATGAAGAGATTTAAGGGCATTTTTTCCTCTAACTACACAGTTAAGCTTTTAAGCTCCCTTACAGTGTCTCTCTGTTCAAGGTTATGAGCTCTCTTGAAAACACCTGAGGTGCATAAGCACAGGAGAGATGAACCTCAGCTCTTACAGAATCTCTGAGCACTGCTGAGATAGATACTACATTAATGCATCCTCCTCCTCCTGCCGAAACAGCCTGTCTCCAGTCCAGAGTCTGAGCTTGGGAAATGCATGAGGCAAACCGAATAAATGCAGCAAGGTGAAAACGGAATATTCACTGCCTCTGACACTCCTAATACATCACCTCCATCCTTCCCTCCCCCCTCTTCAAATCCTGTGTCTTGTCCAGTGTTTCCTATCAACACCCCAGAACAGGACAGCTGCTCTAAAGCTTCATGCATACTTCTCTGTGCTTATCCACTACCCTATGAATGCTTGCTAGTTCATATTATGAGTATCACTCCCAGCGTGGCTCACCTTCTACCCCCACCTTCCTTCAATCCAAACCCCACATCATGCTCTCCTACAGGTCACCTTACTGTGCAGTCTCTTTTTCATGCCATACCCAGCACAGACTGCACAAAATATCCATCCAATCATATCCTACACAGCAAGTCCCCTGTCCACACCTTCCATTCACCTTTCACCACACAGATGTTTCTTCTTTCTAGGGGAGTTTCGACGTAGTTCTCTTCATCATCCACATGCTCTTCTCTTCCTCTTTTCATTTCAAATAATGGGCACTGGGGAAAGACTTTGGTGGGCTCCTATACAGCATTAGTTTTTTCATGGAAGGAAGGGGCCGCTTTCTGCTTTTTCACTAACTTGCAATTATTTATTTTTTTTAAAATGTGCAATACACTGACTACTGTCTAGATCACTAGTTTATGCTCTTCTTCAGAATTAGGATGATTTCTGCTTGTTTTCATCACATCTTAGAATCCCCAGTGCATAACCGCTCAGTAGTATTGACTGACACACCCAATTAAGAGTCTTACAAATAATAAATCCAGAAGTGATTCAGTGAAATTTTAGTACAATGCTGGCATGTGATTGATTTAGTTTAAATAAGTCACTATAGGTAGATATGTTTTAGATAAACATTATTTTTCATTCATTGATATTTTTCCATTCGTCTATTTTGAAAATGCTTATGTTTGAAAGGTGATGATGACTCTCCAAAGATAGTTTTAAAAATTTTTAAAAAGGTTTCAATGTACCTAGAGTAGAGAAGATAAGTGTCTGGTATTATAAAAATTATATTAAGTGAAGTAAGCCAGACCCAGAACAAAGCAGGTTGCACGATCTCCCTCATCTGTAAGAACTAGCGTATGTAGAAGATACTCTTCACAGGAGATCTCAAGAACCCAAATGCTTAGTGCAAAAGACTATATATAATGAAGCACATTAACATGAACTCCAACTTATGGAAACAAGAGACTGTCACTAGACCCTTTATATAGTTTGTTCTTTTTTCTTTATTTTTTTTCATTTCCCTTAGATTTTTGTACCTCGTGTTTTACATAATAGACTGCAATATATGAAAGGAAAAGGGAAACACAGAAACAACAGAACAACGGATGAACCCAGCAACATTGATAGTCACTTGACACTATGTGGGATATGAACCTTACAACTTGGTGGGGGACAGGGAAGGGTAAGTGGGAGATAAAGAGGGTTGGGATATTGATGATTACAAATAAATGTACTTATTGTCTTACCTAAAAAATATTTAAGACAAAGCAGTGGTGAGGTACTAAAGCACATTTCAGGAATTCAGACACAGAGTTTTCTTCTTACTTGTTTGATCTAGGAAGAGTTCTTTTGTTTGTTTGTTCATTTACTACTGGTGCTTGACCTCAGCTTTTCTGCTCATGGCAGACACTCTTTCACTTGAGCCATCTCTGTAGTCCAGGTTTTCTACTTCTCAGGCTAGCTTCAAACCTTAATCCTCATACTTCAATCCCTGAGTGTCTAGAATTACAGGGCCACCACACCAGCACCTGACTGACTTCTAGTAAGGGATTTTTTTTTTTTGCTTGTCATGGTGCTTGAACTCTGGGCCTGGGCACTGTCCCTGAGCTGTTCAGCTCAAGGCTAGTGCTCTACCACTTGCGCCACAGTACCACTTCCAGTTTTCTGAGTGATTTATTGGAGATAAGCCTCTCATGGACTTTCATACCCGGGCTGGCTTTGAACCATGATCCTCAGATCTCAGCCTCCTGAGTAGCAAAGATTACAGGTGTAAGCCACCAGTGCCCAGCTAGTAAGAGCTTTTCCACCTGGATCATGGAAAATCAACAGAATTTGAAGAGATATCAATATAAGAGGAATAGAGTAACATCATACTTTCCCAGAGAGTAGAAAACTTCATAACTATTTTTTTCTAATGTCTATACAAAGTCACTTTTTAATGTGATTTAAGTACTCATATATATATGTATATATATATATATATATATATATAATTACTTAACTTTTTGGAATGAATATAAGTGTTTATTAAGGCTAAAATATTTGTTAGCAAAACTGTTTCAGGAAGGGCTGGGAAGGTGGCTCAGTGGTGGAGTGTTGCTTTGCATGCATGAGGCCCTGGGTTCGATTCCTCACCATCACATAAGCAGAAAAGCCAGAAGTCGTGTTGTGGCTCAAGTGGCAGAGTGCTAGCTTTGAGCTGAAGATCTGAGGGACAGCAACCAGGCCCAGAGTTGCGGTCCCATGACTGACAAAATCAAACAAACAAACAAAAAACAAAACAAAAAAACAAAACAAAAAACAAAAAAACTCAGGAAATCAAGCTGATTTTAGTGGGGAGAAAGGCCATATGGAGATCAAAAAATGACATGTGGAATAAAGTAGATTTAAATAACAAATACATAAAGGATCACCTACAAATCCGAGAAAGATCAGTTGCTAGGGATGTCCATAGGAGATGGACAGTAATCAGGTGCCTCCCTTTTAGGATGGGAACAATGAGAAAGAAAGAGAGCAGCATGTTGGAGAAAGGAAGTAGAGGACCGCAGGATGGAACTGAGGAAGAGGAGGGAAGAGTCCCATCTCCTAACCAGGAGCTAGATAAGGTGTTTTTGTATTATTTTTCCTTTTGAATATATTTATTATCTTTAAGTTGCTATATAAAGGAGTTGCCACTACCATGATAAGAGAAACAGATAAGAGTAGAAACCATTTTTATTTTCTCTTGGCAAGCTGTGGCCCCTTGCTCATTTCTACAGCAGGTTGATAGAAGGACTGGAGAGTGCAGTCTGTGTGAACTTTGCTTTCCAGAGGGACCTAGTCTGTTCTCTTGAGTTCTGTGTATGGTGATAGGTACATCGTGGACTGGGGCTAATGTTGTAGGTACACAGAGGTATCAGCACATTGGATTTTGTTTTGAATCATGTTTTATTTATTTCCATTAGGTTACATTAGTTATATAGAGTTGGATCATTTCCCAATATATACATCTTAAAGGACAAACAAGTAAAAAGCTTTTTATTTATTTTTTTATTCATGTATTTTTTTATTGTAAGGATACTGTACAGAGGGGTTACAGTTACAGGAGTAAGGTAATAAGCATATTGGATTTTGTCATGACAGTTGATGCACTTGTGCTAGCGGGGAAACCAAGTTCCTCAACCTTCTTTACACAACAGGGTCAAGTTAGAAACTAGAAAAGTACTTGCACCTGTCTTGAGCCCATATCCAGAGACTCGCAGTTTGTCTAGGATGGAGCTGGGAAGAACATCTTGGTTGTTCCTGTTTTGCTTTATAAAATAAATGTTTTATTGAAAATCTGGGCTAGATGATTAAGAGACTTTTACACAATTATTGGGCCATATTTTGGAAAACAATAAACTGACACTATCTCTAGGGAAGAACCAAAGACAGTTAAGATATCTCTCTGTTCATTTTCTTTTTTTTTTTTTTGGGTCCAGTCATGGGGCCTGAACTCTGGGTCTGAGCGCTGTCCCTCAGCTCTTCAGCTCAAGGCTAGCGCTCTACCACTTGAGCCACAGTGCCACTTCCAGCTTTTTTCTTTTTGCTTATGTGGTGCTGAGGAATCGAACCCAGGGCTGCAAGCATGCAAGGCAAGCGCTCTACCACTGAGCCACCTTCCCAGCCCTCTGTTCATTTTCTGTGTTTCTCATTAGGGTGTTAACTATGTGACAGTTGGGATCTTTATATTTTATTGTCTACTAGGCATTTAAAAACAATTTGGTATCTAGAACATAGGTGATACTCAAAAAGTACTTATTGATGAAGGAAATTGGGAAGTCAGGAAGGAAAGAAAGAAAAGAAAGAGGAAGAAAGTAAGCAAATGAGTAAGGAAGGAAGAAAGGAAAGAAGGAAAGAAGGAAGGAAGGAAGGAAGGAAGGAAGGAAGGAAGGAAGGAAGGAAGGAAGGAAGGAAGGAAGGAAGGAAGGAAGGAAGGAAGGAAGGAAAGGTTGGTACTAACTACATAGCAACAGAATAAGGAGTTAGTTGGCTCTCCATAGTGACTTCAAAACAAACACCACTTTGGGAGGCAATAATATCCCTTAAAATCCCTGTCCCTGAAGTACAGGTCGTGATTGTAAGAAGGACACCTGTCCAGAGAAGATAAGACTGCTCAGGTTTTGATTTAACCTCATCAGCCTATGGCATGTTGCTCTTTAGCATAAAGCAATTTATTCCTCTTTATATAATAGAAAGATATATATTCCAGCAAAAAAAAACCCAAAAACTATAAGTCTGTGATGTCTTAGAAAATGTTAAACATGGAATGCTTTTGATAAACTATACATAAAGGCTGAGCACCAGTGGCTCATCCTATAATCCTAGCTACTCAGGAGATTGAGATCTGAGGATCATGGTTCAAAACCAGCCTGGGCAGAAAAGTCCCTTAAAGACTCTTATCTCCAATTAACCACTCAAAAACCAGAAGTGTAGCTGTGGCTCAAAGTGGAAGAGCCCTAGCCTCTAGCAAAAGAGCTCAGGGACAGCATGAAGGCTTTGAGTTCAAGCCCTATGACTGACAAAACATAAAATAAAAACAAAGGAGGAGTTAACAATGTTCAACAAGAAATGTACTCATGACCTTACTCAGGTGTCTGTAACCCCACTGTACAGCATCTTTACATTAAAATAAAATTTAAAAAATAAAATAACTTAATTAGTTAAACATAAAGGAAAGAAATTTCGCTGGTAAAGATTTCTTTTAATATATAGATTCTTCCAGACAGCAGATTTAAAAAGATGCTGGCAGCTTTACTATAACAAACAATAGAAAGATTAACATTAAGAAATGGATTTGGGGATGCTGATCAATGGTAGATGCTTCCTTAACAAGCAACATTAGTTTAATCCCAAGCAGCAAAACAAAAACAACAAACAACAAACAAACCCAAACCCAAAGCAATGACAATCAAGTGACTGTCTATAGACATTTTGTTTCCTGGAAAGTTTTCAGAAAACAAATCACTGTTGAAAGCAGAGTGTGATGTTCCTCAGGATGAAGGAGGATGCTCCCATCTGCTATGCATGCAGTGAATGTCCACTAAGTGAGTCTAGCAGATATCCAATAGGCAAAGGAAAGTCTGCAGATCTCTCAAATACCTCACATCTTGGTCTTTTGTGGATCTGGCACCGTTTAGCAGGCCTTACTAGATCATGAGTGGGGAAAAGTAAGTCTTGCTTCTATAAACATTGGAAGAAAGACTCTGGGTAAAGCTGCAAATTCTATTTTGTATGTTTGGGGTTTTATCTGGCTCCTCTTAATTCATTTTGCCCTTTAGACTCATGGCCTTAAATTTTTTAGTAGTTTCATGTAGATGAAGTTATTAATTATAGATGCTACCACAGTATATTCACCATCAGTCTTTTGTTTTGGTTACCTCTATGAAAAGACTACTCTGGGAATAGGATATAAATAGAGCCACCATTACTGACTTTGAGGCACCTTGTGATCTGGATAAGTCATATTTTTCAAATATAGTCAAAAACATATTTTTCAAATATAGGTTTAAAAAAACATCAAAATGTGATTTGTATATGCAAATAACATTTCTCAAGTTATGGTGCTAAAAAGGCAGGTTTTGAAAAACCATTTAGCTTTATAAAATACATAAATAAAATTACTGAAAATTTAAATATATTAAATTTAAAAATATAAATAAGTTAAAATATGATAAATTAAACTAAATTCTGCAGATATACAATTTCTCTTAATTACTCAATGACTCTAAACATTTCAAGATTTTGAATTCCTGGTGGATCCTGTTTCTAAAAGGTGTCAGTTTACTATATGCATCAGGTCGTGTCCAGTGTAAGTTAGTTAGTAGGCTGAGATCTGGAGGATGTAAACTTTAAGTGAGTCTGGGCAGAAAAGTCCATGAGGTTCGATCTCCAATCAACCAGCAAGAAGTTGGGTTTCAAGCATGGTGTAAGTTCCAATCCCAGGACCACCAAAAATTAAGAAAAACAAATGTATTTCATGCATTATTAAGCTCTTTCACAGATATCGCATATTTTCTTTTTTATTTTTTAACCTTTTAAAATATTATCTTATGTAGTTGTACAAAAGGTTTTCAAATCAACATGTCAATACAATGCATTTTCTCATTTTATCCTGAGTCTTAGCAGGTAAATGATAAAGGGATTATGGAGAACAAAGGACTGACGTTTCAGGAGAGCTAGCAGAAGATGTAACCTCATGGCAGATAATACTCTAAAACACTTCATATAGCTCTTGAGATAGTTCATATTCATTTTTTTCCCTCTACTCTCTGCCAGTGGAGCAGAACATCAAATATTCTTAAAAGAAATAAAAGGTAAGAACATTTGGATCCAGATTTATTTGACTATGCCTGTACAAAATGATCCCAGTCATGTTGAATTAAGTTTTGGCTCAGGAACACAGAGGTATCACTTGCTCAATTAGGAATGATTTAACTTTTCTACCTTGCTAGATCTTTCTAGTCAATGCCAAAAGGATGAGTTTGAAACAGGCTGCTAACTTCCAGACAGTCTGCAATACCAAGCCAAATAGCTTAAATAAATTCCCTTTTAGACGGAATAATATTGAGTAGCTCTCAGGGTTGAAAAATAGTTCAGAATTCAACTTCATTGTTTTAGCTGCTTAGTCCTGTCCTCAAAAAGGAAAAAGAGGGGGACTCCATCCATGCAGCTGACAAAGATTTCTGGTGAATATATGAGAGAAGGCTATCTTGAATACTACCCATTGGTTGATAAAGTGACAGTGAACTTATCTCTTTCTCCAGCTATTCCTACCAAATCTGTTTGACTGACAGCTACAGTTATATCTGATGCTCTTTACTACAGTTACTAAATTTTCAGTGTCAGCATCAATCTCAACAGTAGTAAACCATAAAATTTGCCATTGTCATTCATGGTTGGGTATGGAGTTAAGCTCAGATTTGTGAACACAAACATACATTCCTAAAAGCACAAAAATAATAGCTGCCTGACATGAAGATCTCAGGATGGTTTTCTTTTCTTCTTAGTCTCACTAAGAGGCATCTAAGGGCTGAATTTCAGATGGGGATTTTAAACAGAACATCAGTATTGTGACACAGAGACAATGCTCTTGGTTGAGCTTACCACATTTTCAGATTTCCAATTATGATCCAAAGCAATCATCAACCCAGAAAAATTTACCTAATATGACATAGCAATAGGTCAATCATGACCTTGACACTTTTCCTACCACCAGGAAGAATAAGAATAAGGTTCTAGAAATTCATCTTAAAAGTCTTCATCCTGAAACTCAGAAGATACTTTCATTTTAAAAATCCGACAGCTAGTCAGACACTAAATGACTAATAAGCCAACAGTTTATATCTATATAGTGTGATATGCAGAATAAATGGATGATCCATTTCAAGGTTTTACTGTGTTACTCAAAATGTCACAGGACTTGACATCTTAACATTTGTTTCTAGAATTTTCCTTTTAATATTTTTTTACCTTGGTAGACTATAGATAACTGTAACCACAAAAAGTGAAGTTATGGGATAAAGAAGATGGCAGTAACTTAAAATGTGTCTTAGTTGGCCCTGCCTAGTCCAGGAAGAAGAATGATTACATTTAGAGATACCAGAGACCTTTCATCCTTATCCACTAAAATTCCCTTGCACTGGCTCATTATGCCATTATGCAGTAGAACTCATGGTACTGCCTCTATCTTTGTATCTGCTTGAGGTCTGATCCTCTGAAGGTCCTTAAGTTTATGTAGAAGCCTTAGTCACAGGATGCTTGGCATTGATGTTGAAATAGAACCACTGGCTGCTTCATTTTTTCCTTTGTGCTGACACTAGAGCTTGAACTCAGGGACCAGGATCTCATTTGGCTCTCTTTGGTCAAGACTGGTAGTCTATTACTTGAACCACACCTTTACTTCCTGCTTTTTGTTTCTATTGGAGACAAGAGTCTCTAGGAGTTTGTCTTCCCTGGCTGGCTTGGAACCATAATCCTCAGATCTCAGGTTCTTGAGTAGTAGTATTAAAGGTATTAGCTACCAATGTCCAGCTGGTCACTCTGATGTCACAAGGAAAGGGTCAATACTTACAAGATGCATGGACTAAGTCATTTTCAATGTGGGATTCTCAGTGGCTATGATATATTGGTTTGGCTTAATTTTAGAGAGTGCATGAAACATGCATCATTATCCTCAGCCTTTTATGCAGAACAACTAAACAGAATATGTACAGATGAGTTATGAACAAGAACTTTACCAACTAAAACCAGAAATGCTGATTCACTGAAAACTGCAGAAGAAATTATGGACTGTTGGCTTATTATACTGATCAACTCGTTTTTACTAATCCTCCCTCAGAATTTCTAGATTTTTAAAATACACATTAGAGTAATGTGAAATACCAGTCTATTCAAGCTATTCTTAGCTTGAAGGGGTCTTTGCTTCCCTGGACAAACCTTACCTGATTCCCTTTGAGACATTTAAAATAGCATTTAGCTTCATAGAATAGTGAAAATGAAAAGCACTCAATTCTTTTTTGTGCCAATCAGCTATTCCCCCAGAAGTGCTAGCTAGGGCTTTTCTTATTACATTTTAGGATCACCTGAAGCCAAATTTTCCTGCTTCTGATTTCTTTTGAAAAAGTAGCACTTGGGACATGTATGGCCTCCTAATGCTGCAATAACAGCCAGAATCTACCGCTCTTATCTAGGGACCCCACTAAGGGGGCTGAGAACAACTTCTGCAAACATGAAATGTTTACATGCACAGCATTCTTACCTCTTTCCTGCTTATACCAGATTTGAAAATACACATCCTCCCTAATATCATAGGAGACCGTTTTGCTTTTCCTTGCAATGAACTACATTGTTCTAACAAAATAAATAGCACAGAACAGGTAGACAAAAAAGGTCCCAAATTGTGGTGTCAATAAAGAGAGAATGGTAGATGGGATCTAGTTTAGGTTTCTCCTGAAGTAATAGAAACATGAAATAATATCCAGTAATAGCTTTTAGCTATGTCATCTAGATATCCATGCACTATATAATATGAAAGGAAGTCAGTTAAATTATTGCATTGAGAAGAATTCTGATGTGGAAATGCACTGTTTGTAAAATCTTTGATAACTGAGTTAGATAAAAGAATTCTGACTATGTGATTAGTAGTGGCTTTAGAGAAACCATAAAGATTAATTAGAGGTGTCTAGAAAATATTAATAGTAAGGATTGACAATTGAGAAGCAATTTATTCTTTTTTAAAATTTAATTTTATTGTAAAAATGCTGTACACATAGATTGCAATACATGAGTAACTGTAATAAGCATTGTTACCACTTTGTCGAGCATTGTTACCCTATTGTTTTTCTCCTACTATCCCTTCCCTCTCCCACCTCCCTTACTCTTTACCCCACCGCCACAAGTTGTAAAATTCATTCCCAACATAGTGTTCTGTGAGTATCATTGTTGAAATGGGTGATTCTGTGTCCTTGGGAAACAATGTATTCTATAACCATCATTCTTCCATTTATTTTTCTGAGCTCTCTGTATGGACGAGAACACCAAATAATATTTCAGTGGATTTCTTAGAATGTGATTTGCTAATTACATACTCTCTTTCAAGATTTGGAGGATAGTGTCTAATAAAATGTAGTCTTCTCTATTTTTTAAAATTTAATTTTATTGTCAATGTGATACACAGCGGGGTTACAGTTACATATGTAAGGTAATGAGTTACATTTCTTCTTGAACATTGTTACCCCCTCCCTCATTTTTCTCCTACTTTCCCTCCCCCATCTCCTTCACCCACAAGTTGTAAAGTTCGTTTCCAACATAGTATCTTGTGGGCATTGATGTTGCATTGGTTCACCCTTTGTCCTTTGTCTCACCATTTTGTTGTTCCCTTCCCTTCTCCAAATCAGATAGATGTATATATACAAGACATAGGGTACCCAAATCAAAAACAGTGACAATAGGGGATAAACCAAAGGGAGAAAAAAACAAAAGAAAAAGAAATAACTTCATACAGTACCTCAAAAACAACAACAAAGAAAATCCTTTTATTTTCATATCTTGGAGTTCATTTTGATTAGCATCATCTTATATGGTCCTATGTACATAGCCATTGAGCTAGTGTGATCCTCTTCTAGGACTATCCTAGGCATAAACTAATTATTACAAATGAGGAAAACCATGTAGCTTATATTTCTTTCAGTCTGGCTTACTTCACTTAATATGATTTTTTTCTAAGTTTTTCTGTTTCCTTACAAATGGGCAATGTAATTCTTTCTGATGGAAGCATAACATTCCATTGCATATGTATTCCACATTTTCTCCATTTGTCCACTGAGGGGCATCTGGGTTGATTCCATATCTTAGCTATGGTGAATAATGCTGTAGTGAACATGGTTGTGCTGACCTTGTTTATGGTCATTTGGGTAATGCCCAAGAGTGGGACTGCTGGGTCATAGGGGAGCACTATAAATCTTCTGAATTCTCTTGTATTTTTCAAATTGTTTTTCCCCCCTACTACTGAGTTAGTTCCAGTAGGTTTTCTTTTAAGGCTTGAGGGCCTGGGTATTGGCCCTTAGCTTTTGCACTAAAGGTAAGAATCTTACAGACTTCAAAAGGAACCTTGAGCCTTAGATCTGAACCTCCTGAGTCAGGGATTACTGGTATGAGATATTAGCGTCTGGCTGTAGTCATTATTTGAAGAAGCTATTTATTGTCTTCTATATAGTATCCTCATTTGCTTTACTTCCACATACCATATAAACAGGCATCTGTGACAAGGGCATGGTCAACCTCCATCAAAGAATGACAGTGTTGTAAAGTCATGGCTCTAGTAGTGGCTCCTCCCTGGTGCCCTTCCTGTTATGGTAGTTTGTCATCCATCATTCACTGCTAAAGTGCGGTTCATGAGTCATCCCTGGTGCCCAGGCCTAAGACCAGTCCTGGAATCGTTTGCTCCTACTCAGCCTAGATAGTAGAACCATTTCTTCTTACCCAGGCTGGTTTTAATTTAATGCAAATAAATGAGCTGTGACAAATATATTATTAACAGAAGAGAGAGAGAGAGAAAGAAAGAAAGAAAGAAAGAGAAAGAAAGAAATCTAATTTTCAGAAGAAATATACAAAAAATTCTCAATAGGAAACAATGGCAGACAAAGCAAAAAAAATTTGTCCTATTAAGAGTAAAAGATATAAAATCTCTTTGAAGAATAGCACATATTTGATTTTTTAAAAGCTTATTATTATAAAAATACTATTGTTTATAAAATATATTGGTACAAAAATGAAAGAAAATACATAAAACACTACCAAAATGATGACAAAATAAAATATTATTGAGTATAGATAATTTCCATAGAAAAATCTCATAAAGATAAAAAGTTAGCATGTAATTATAAAGATCATAAATTTGATGCATAATAGAGATAAAAATCTTTATAAATCAAAATTGTAGGGTATAGATTGCTTGTAGGTGCTTCTTATCCAGGTAGGAAGATTTTACTCTATTTCTGGTTTGCTTAAAAATTATAGGGTTGTTAGCAAACTGATTTTGTTACATCCCTTTTTTCTTTTTATAATATTTTATTGTCAAGATGATGTACAGAGGGGCTACAGTTACATAAGTAAGGTAATAATAAGTATAGTTCTTGCCAAACTTGTTACCCCTTCCCTCATTTTTCTCCTACTTTCCCTCCCCCCATTCCTCTACCCTCAATTTGTACAGATCATTTCCAATATACTGTCTGGTGTGTATTGATGGTGCATTGGTTTCCCGTATCCTTTGTCTCACCATTCTGTTGTTCCCCTTCCCTTCCCTAAGTCAAATAAATCCATATACAATACCGGGGTACCAAAATCAAATACAGTGACAACAGGGGATGTAACATAGAGGGAAGAACATACAAAAGAAACAAAAAAGCCCACATAGGACATTAAAAACGACAACAAAGAAAACCTCTTTTGTTCATGTCTTGGAGTTCATTTCGCTTATTGTCATCTTATATGGTCACATGTTCATAGCTATTGAGCTATTCTGCTCATCTGCTAAAATTAAATTAAAATCCTAGACTTATACTAATTATTGCAAATAAGGGAAACTATGGGACCTATATTTCTTTGGGTCTGGCTTACTTCATTTAATATGATTTTTTTCAAATATTTCCATTTCCTTAGAAATGAAGCAATGCTATTTTTTCTCATGGAAGCATAGAATTCCATTGTATTTATATACACTGTATTTTCTTAATCGATTTATCTACTGAGCGGCATCTGGGTTGGTTCCATATATTAGCTTTGGTGAATAATACTGCAATAAACACAGTTGTGCTGGCAGCTTTACTATGGGAGGATCAATAGAAAGCCCACAAATTGGGAGAAGATCTTCACTAGCCATACAACAGATAAGGGTCTCATATCTAAAATATACTTAGAACTCAAAAAATTAAATCCCCCCAAAACAAATTCTCAAAGAAACAACCACCCCATTAATAAGTGGGCTAAATACTTAAAGAAACTTCTCTGAAGAGGAAATAAGAACGACCAATAGACACATTAAGAAATGTTCAACTTCTTTAGCCATAAAAGGCATACAAATCAAAACAACATTGGTATTCCACCTCACCCCAGTTAAAATGGCTATAATCAAGAAATATAATAACAACAGATGCTGGAGGGGATGTGGACAGAAGGGAACCTTACTGCATTGTTGGTGGGAGTGTAAACTTGTTTACCCACTCTGTAAAGCAGTATGGAGGTTCCTCAAAAGACTCTACGTAGAGCTCCCCTATGACCCAGCAGTCCCACTTTTGTGCATTTACCCAAATGATCACATACATCTCTTTTTTCTGTAATGAGACCCTTATATAAAGTTTGTCTTGTATTATTGTGATGAATTACACTACTTTAGTTTGGAATGTTGAAAAGCTCTTTTGTATTCCTAAAATAAAACATATTTTCTTATGATGTGTTTTCTATCTTTCTCTTTCTTTTTCTCTCTCTTTCCCTTTCTCTATCCATTTCCTTTGATGCCAGTTCTGGGGCTTGAACACAGTTCCTGGGTGCTATTTTTTAGACTTTCTTCCTAAGGCTGGCACTTGCCACTTGAGCCTCAGCTCCACTTCTGGCTTTTTGGTGTTTATCTGAAATTGAGAGTCTCATGAACATTCCTATCTAAGCTGGCTTCAAAGCTGGATCTTCAAATCTCAGCCTTCTGAGTCACAAGGATTACCGGTTTAAACCACTGGTGTTTACATGGATTTAACATGCTAATTTGCATTGAGAGTTTTTGTGGAGATATTTATAGAAATATGTAACAATTTCATTAAATTGGTAAGCATGAATCATCTCTCAATTTTCTTCCAGACTTTCTTTAAGATTGATATTATTTTTCCCTAAATATGTCATAGAATTCAGAATTTTAAAAGTCTACTCTTGGAATTTTGTTGGAATTATTGGAATATTCTTGGAATGTTATTGATTAAAATTCTATCTTATTGATATTTTGTTAACTTCATAACTTTGTTTACTTCAAGGAATTCATTGATTTTTCTCCCCCCTAAGATAAAAATTTTCTCAGATTGCTTTTCTGGTGCTGTATCACTTAAGCCATCCAAACCAGCTTTTTTAATAAATATTTTGGAGACAGCGTCTCACTAATTTTTCCCTTGGTCTACATTTGAATCTCAAAGCCTCCTTATCTCAGTCTCTGGGTAGCAAGGATTTCAGGCATGATCCACAAGAACTTGGCCACTCCCATCTATTCTATTTTATGTTTTTTGTTGGTATCTTTGTTGTTCTTTCCAATCAATTTTGAAGATCTTCCATTAAATTTCTTCTTTTGCCTTTTAAATGATACCTCTTTCTACTAATCCTTCAGAGATTGTTTAATGGGTTATATTTTACCTTCTTTAGTTATCATCTTTGAGTTAATTCCATTTACATCAAACTTCATCAGGCTTAATTGCATTGACACATTCTGTGTGACAGTCTTGAAGTATACTTTTGTGAAAATGAATACCCCACTTTCACCTGGCACAGCTTCAATATTTTAATGTAAGATTAAAGAGTTTGTGTAATATTTTAATGTCAGACTAAAAATACATAAGCTATCTAATTAGTCCCCTTTGTGAGAAAATAAAGATTATAGAGAGAGTGGACACCCTGCAAAGGAGGTACTGCAGATGAACAATGGTGTGACTTTCTGAAGTAGAAACAAACACATTGGAAAGCAAACACTTGGTTTTGTTCTGCCTGCTCTCCCTGGGGCTTGTCCCACAGAGACACAGCCTATCTTCATTTCTTGAGAAAACTACAGGTAAAAATAGCTTTATAACCAACCAGTAATTATTACATACTGCTACTGTGTACAAATCCAGACGTTAACTTTGATGATGACAATTTAGACCGCAGGTTGTGTAACATCACCACTTCGTATGTATTTCTCTTTGATCAAAGAATTGTTTGAGCGCTGGAGGCACAGGAGAGATGGTAGAGTGCCAGGCCAGTGAGGGAACACCTCAAGCAAGTGTGAGGCCCCAATACTGCCAAAGAACTATCAGGAATAAGAATATCAGATTTTTTTTTTAACATGGATGGAATCATGGGCATGCCCGAACAGTAAGTCCAGGAGAATGAATTGATTGATGGATTGAGGTGCTAATGATTTAACTCAGGTGCTACACATGCTAAGCAAGTGTTCTACATGTGTTTTACCCTACCCCAGCCCAGGATGAGGTCTCTTTTTTCCATTCTATGACAGTTTCAAAAATGCTGTGCTACACTAAAGGAATGCATGCAAATTAAAATTCATATTTCTATCACTAAAGGAATGCATGCAAATTAAAATTCATATTTCTATGCCTGAACAAAATTCACCAGTTTCTTGCTGCAATAGGATTTCTCAACAAGCAGGTTAAACAATATCTGAGAGCTTTTCCTACTTTGAGGCAAAGCATTCAGGGAAGCACTGTCACATTTTGTGATGGAGAAGCTGACTGGTTTATTATCGTAGAAAAATATGACTTTAATGAAACTGCTATAGAGACCAAAGATCTTCTACCACTAACAAAATTCCTAATAAGAAATTTACACTCATTTTACAAAAAAAAAAGAAAGAAAGAAATTTACTCTCAAAATGATGAGATCCACCTTTAAAATGATCCATCTTTAAAGGATGAAGAAAATAAAATAATTATGTAGATGATACCGGTTTAATATTAAATATATAAAATCAAAGAAAACACATCAAGTACACTATAATCTTACATTTCAATCAGAAATATCAGTATGAACTCACTTGTTATTCTCTTAAAAATATGTGATTTCTACCTCTATCTGTTGAAAAGTTCTTTAGTATTGATGAACAATGAACATGCCCAATTTTCAGAATATTGTGTTTAAACACTGTTCCCTACTAAGAAGAACCAAGTCTCCTTGACAAATTGTGATTAGGTCTGGGTCTGAAAATGTATACAGTAGACCTGAAGGGTTTTCTTATAACTAAGACTAAAGATGTGCTCAGAGAACTCTGAGTCACAACAGACCAAAGCCAATTTGCAGAACATCAAAGGGCTTCAAATGTCCAAAACATGAACAATTGGAACATTAAAAGAATCGTGATTACGATGAGTTGAGGCATATCAACTATGTTAAAAATCCATGTTCTGTGGTGAGAGATATTGAGAGATATGAGAGACCACTGAGGTAGGCTTGAAGGAACAGCTGAGGTCAAAGGGTATGGATTAAACACGGATCCAGCAGTACTACCGAAGGTAAAGTTGAATCTAGCATGGGAGGGAGATTGCAGAGTACACTTTGGTGGCAGAAAATGTATTCAATGTCAGGTCATATGTGCCAGGAAACAAGGTTAGGACAGAGTAAGTGGGTGTAACATATTATACCTGAGGTATACTCCCTAGCCATGCCCCACTCTGAAAGACACCCTGAATACAAAGGGCCCCAAACCCATATATTCTATATCCTATATCTTCTTGGTTTCACATGAAGGCCATAACTCCATGCTACTAAATTCCTGTGGCTATTGGCACTCCAAATGTAGTTCATCTCACTTAAAATGTGGCATGCCACAATGTGAAAGACACCTAGATTTAGTATTAAAAAAAAAAAAAAACAGAACAGGGATGATAGTGTCCAGAAAAGAAAAAAGAACAGAATATACTCTTTCCCTGACTTATGAAACTGTAACCTCTCTATACATCACCTTTAAAATGATAATAAAATTTTTAAAAGAATGTAAAATTTTCCTTTTTTTGTATTGATTACATGTCAAAAATGATAATGTTCAAATATATTGGGCTAAATAAATAAATTATTAAAAAAGTAAGGTTCCTACTGTGGAACCTAATTCAACATGGTTGGTGTGGGGGATAGGCAACGAGCATATGATTTCACTCCTCACGCCTCTCCTCTTCCACTATCCCCGTCCTCCCCAGAGCTGACAGTATGCTGTGCCAAAGGACTACCCTCTCCCCTCACTGCCACTTCAGTTCACATCTCGCCTTAGGACATAGCCTTGGGACTGCACATTTTGTGAGTTGGGAACAATGTGTGTTCATGTCTCCAGGACGCTGTCACCCGTAGTTCTGCCACTGCCATAAAATCTTGTGTGCTCCCTTGACCTTTCCTACTTAGTAGTCATTGTTGGAAAGCTGGTTTGCAAAGTTCACAAGTATCTTACTGGCATGTGTTTTAAACTGGAAGTAGATGTATAAAATCTATTGGACGTTTTCTAAGTCCATCCATGTCAGATATCATGCTTTTAACATGTGGTATGCTTATATAGTAAGTGCAAAGGCACCCTTGAAGACACTAAAACAAACCTCTTAACCAGTGGTTGCTTAGCAACAGACATTGATGTTTCATAGAATGGAAGTAGTAGGACCAAGGTCAAGGCATGACCTCTGCTTTCTGGATCATAGATGCCAACTTCTCATTGTCCTTTACTGGCCAGGAAGTTGTCTGGGTCTTCATAAGGGTTCTAATTCCATTCCAGAGTATCCACCCTGGTGGTGGTAAGTAATGCAAAGACCTCACGCCTAACATTGTAAAGATGAAGATTGGGTTTCATCAGGTGAATCTGAGGGACATAGACATCAGAGGAGGAAATTCTAGACCCTGGTAGGAAGCCACAGAAACAAAGTGTTCTTCATTTTTCCACTTTTCAGGGCAGATCTGTAGGTAAAATAAATTTCTCAATCTTTGTGTCTGACAGTATTGTCATTATTCATTCATTTCGGAAGCACCCATATATTAACAGGCTACTGTTGACAAGATTTGGAGTTTGGTAATTATTTTGTTCAAGGCTGAATCTATTGAGCCATACCTCGCTGGCCTCTCTTGTTTTGGATGAGAAAATTAATAATCTAGGAAATTCTGTAGGACATCACTGAGTCAACTAGATAGATAAATGTTCATAATGAACCTGAGTGTATGTTCTAAATGTCAAATCAAACGTATGTTTGATATTTATCTCAACTGAATGAAAAAGTATGTTCTGAGTAGCCCTTATGTGGTCATTCTAACTAAAGATAATGGCAATATTATAGCAGAAACAATAAGTATATTGTAGAGTATGCCAGGTTTTGGTTTTGATGAAGTGCTCGACCTTAGGCAGACCCTCTGACACTGAGTCCAGCCTCCAGCCACTTCTGTGCTGCTGATTTTTGAGAAAGGAATTTGCAACTGTTACAGGCTGGAGCCTGAACTCCATCTTACTTTCCACTTGCCACCTTAGCTGGGATGAGGGGCATGCCAACTTCTTCCCTTGACATGAACTCTCATGCCCAAGCTGGCATCAAACTGCAATCTTCCCAATTCAAACCCCACAAGAAGATAGGATTATAGACACGAGTATTGGCTTTCTGACTACATTTCAAGTGATAAAAATATTAAATGTTAATCTAAATAACCACTTAAAGAAACTTTTAGCATACTTATATTATGATTAACTCAAAGTAAGCATATAGGTAAGGCTGTCATTCTAGCTAAGCAGGAGGCTGACATGTGAGGATGACAATTCAAAGCCAACCTGGGCTGGAAAGACCCCGCAATTCATCTCCCATGAACCACCAAAAACGTAGAAATTGGGCTATGGCCCAACTAGTAGAGTACCAACTTTGAGTGTAAAAGCTAATGGACAGTGTCATGCCCTGAGTTAAAGCCACAGTATAGAAACACACATAAAAGAAGTGTTTTATAGGCCAGCAACTGAGATGACTACTGTGGGTGATGCCCAGTTGGGCTGGGTACCTTGGAAGCTCTGATATCACAGAAGCCATTGTGACATAACAATAACAATATCCATATATATATATTGAGTGATGACAAGTGGACTCATAACTAGTTGGGAGGTTAGAGTTGAGTTGGTTTGTTGTTTTCTCATTTATCAGGTTTGGGGAGTTGGTATGTTGATTTAACTTTGATTTTCAGATTTGTAGATTTGGTTTGTTGATCTGGTTTTGAATTTTTGACTTTGGGTTTTTTAAATTTTTTTGGATTTTTTTTATTTTATTGTTTGTTGTTTTAGTTATACTTTATTTTTCTTCTCTTTTACATTCAATATTTTTTTACTAATTTCTTTTATTTTTTCTTTTATACTTTTAGTTTTTTTCTTTTATTTTACTTTTCTTCTTTTACTTTATTTAAAATGCTTGTTTTTGTTTTTAATTAGATAACATATTGGTGTTTTGTTTAATTATTATTATTCATTTATTCTTTCTATATTTACACATTATGTTTGATTTATTATAAATCATTTTATTAAACACAAGCTATATTTTATTATTCATTTATGACTGAATTACATTTTAATGTTCATTTATTATAGGTATATTCATATATTTTATTTCTTTATTATCTGCCTATATGTTTTCATATATTTCATTTTTCTGTACTATATCTCATATACATTTTATTTCTATTTCTTTGCTCATTCACTTTTTCCCTAGATGGCGTGATTAGGGTGCTTTCTAGGACGGTTAGCGAGAGTAGTGAAGACAGGTCTCAACAGGGCGTTGAGGCCAGTTCCTCAGAAGAGGAGCTCCTCATGGCTCAGTACCAGGTGCTGACTGAGGGCCATTGGTGAGGGGGACTTTGCCTGCCTCAAGTTGCCCAAGCACTTCCTCTTGTACACCCTGGTAGCAGTGAAACCCTAGAAAAGAGGGACATCCCCTTCTTTGCCAAGGAAGTGGAGCTTTTGAAGTCTGTGGACCACACAAATATTGTCAAACAGTACGAGGTAGTGGGAACAGAGGAGCAGTTGTACTTAGTGATTGAGTACCTAGATGTAGTTGGCCTAGTATACCACCTCCAACAGGTGGTCAGGCTGGAGGAGGAGGAGGCCATGTCTTAGTTTAGACAGATCTTGAGTGTGGCCAAATTCTGCCATGACAGTGGCATTGCATACAGGGACCTCAAAGCAGGAAATATCCTGCTGTACACCAGAGGCAAGGCCAAGATATGTGACTTTGGGCCTAGCACTCGATTCAAGCCAGGGGCAGAGCTAGACAGGGAGTGTGGGACTCTGAGATCTTCAAGCAGCAGAGCCCCAAGGTAGATGTTTGGAGTCAGTCTGTTACTGTACTACCTGTTGATGAGTGACATGCCTTTTAGAGGGAAGAGATGGTATGTGTTGAAAAGGCAGGTCTTAAGCAACAGGCTCAGTATTCACAAATAATTCTCCCCAGAGCTATAAGACCTTCTTTTATTTTCTTATTTAATGGCTGCTTATCCTGAGCAGAGGCCTTTGCTGGGTCAAGTGATGTGGCAACCCTGGCACAAGCAAACTAAGCCAGTCTCACAAAACCCCAGCAAGATGGTCCTGTAACAGCCTGGACATAATGTGTTACCTGGGATTTGACCCAGAGAAGGTGCAGACAGCCCTGTAGGTCAAGACCCTTTATGTGGCTTATCTGATGCTCCTAGAGCAGCAGGAGCTCACTCACCTTGTGAAGCACCCATTTCCTGGGTGCCTTGTCCATTGTCTGCACATTGGTCCTCCTCCCATGTTCCCTTAAAGAGAGCCAGTGCTCATGAATGTCACCCTGCAACCTGACTACCTGCTGAGCAGGGGAAGCAGCAGGGCAGCCGGAAATGCACCACATCTGTATGGCTCCCCTGCCTCCTCTGGAGCACATTCAGCAGGGGCACAGAGGGGGAGACTGGAGGCAGCATGCCTGTTCCCCTTGATCCAGCAGAAGTAGCAGCAATCTCACTCCCCTTGGGCCAACGTAGTGATTTGACCTGTCCTCCCACTGAGCAGGAGAGTCAGGAAGGCAGCAGGGTTGATTCTCGTCCATGCATTCTCCACAACACCTGGGTATGGGGCACAGCGGGGAAGATGGAGAGCAGTTTGCCTGTCCCAGGTCTAGAAGTTTCCGAACCCAACTGGAAAGACACAGAGGAGAAGAGCAACAAGCTGGCCCAAGGCACAACAGCAGCAGCAGAAAGGTCCTCCAGGGACATAGAGCTGGAGATGGATGACAGCATGCCTCCCCCTTCCCCTCTTCACCCTTTAACAGCTGCAGAAACCTCTGTCCCATCTGGGCAACCCACCCAACTTCACTACAGCCCCAACAAAAGACCAAGGCAGGGGCTGGTAGCGGCTGAAGAAAATGACTGGCAAGTGTTTAAGAAGATTCTGCTACTGCTGCATGCTTCAAAAAAAGGAAAAATCCCAAAGAAAGTGTACTCCTCTGTGTGTGGAGAACAGCATTGACAGCCTACAAACAAGTAGCTCAAGTGGAGAGGGTAAAACGGCATCACCATGGTACCCACTTTGAAGATATGCTATACAGCCTGAACATGCCTGCAGACAAGGGTCCCTCTGATCCTACCTGGAACAGAGTTCACAGACATTTTAAAAATAAGCACATTGCAGAGGGTTTTCAATATTGGTCCTATTGTTTCCCCTCAAACTATACAAATATATATGACTGGGAAATAAATAGATATTTCTAGGAGAAAAAAATCCATATAATCCTAATTGAAGTCAATAGACACAATTTCTAGTTGATTCTAAAAATTGATAAAAACATCATTGTAACATGAAAATTGTCAAAGAAAGAGAATCACATTTAGGACTAATGTCCCAATCCTGCAGTCCTAGGACTTAAGAGGCAAAGGGAGGAAGGTTATGAGTTCAAGGCTAAATTGATCCATGGAAAGTTGCATAACAGCATGCTTCACACAATGAGACTGAAAAGAATCAAGGAATTTTTCTGCTTCAAAAGGTTTGTCATCTTACTGTAATGACTGCCTCATTTGGGGTCACTAGTCTTCTTGCTTCTTTAAGATAGTCCCATGTTGGATTGCATAAGGTTGCAGAGCTTCTGCAGGGCAAATGACATAGCTAGCAAGATCAATAGAAAGCCCACGGATTGGGAGAAGATCTTTACTAGCCATACAACGGACAAGGGTCTCATATCTAAACTATACTTGGAACTCAAAAAATTAAACCACCCAACAACAAATCCTCAAAGAAACAACTGCCCAATAAGTAAGTGGGCGAAAGACTTAAAGAGAAGCTTCTCTGAAGAAGAAAGAAGGATGGCCAATAGACACATGAAGAAA
This sequence comes from Dipodomys spectabilis, assembly GCF_019054845.1. Taxonomy (NCBI): domain Eukaryota; kingdom Metazoa; phylum Chordata; class Mammalia; order Rodentia; family Heteromyidae; genus Dipodomys; species Dipodomys spectabilis. Next base: position 11,725,185 of record NW_024870864.1, on the reverse strand, counting down.
TGTTCAACATCCCTAGCCATAAAAGAAATGCAAATCAAAACAACATTGAGATATCACCTCACTCCAGTTAGAACAGCACAAATCAAGAACTCTAACAACAACAGATGCTGGAGGGGATGTGGACAGAAAGGAACCTTACTTCATTGTTGGTGGGAATGTAAACTTGTTCAACCACTTTGGAAAGCAGTATGGAGGTTCCTCAAAAGACTTCACATAGAGCTCCCCTATGACCCAGCAATCCCACTTTTGGGCATTTACCCTAATGTTTACAAACAAGACCACACTAAAGCTACCAGCACAACTATGTTTATTGGAGCATTATTTACCATAGCTAAGATATGGAACCAACCCAGATGCCCCTCAGTAGATGAATGGATCAAGAAAATGTGGTATATATACACAATGGAATTCTATGCCTCCATCAGAAAGAATGACATTGCCCCATTTGTTAGGAAATGGAAAGGCTTGGAAAAAATTATATTAAGTGAAGTAAGCCAGGCCCAAAGAAACATAGGTCCCATGGTTTCCCTTATTTGAAATATCTAGTATAGGTATGAGTCAAGCGGAAAAGGCCAGATAATGTGATGTTAGGAAAACGAACCCTTAAATATGTATTTTAATGTTTTTGTTTCTTTCATGCATGTGTTTCTAACGCATTTATAATATTATTTCTTTGTTGCTTTGTATGTCCCTCCCCCACAGTGTAACCCCCGCTTTCACTATATTTGATGTCAGTATAACATGTGGAGGAGATGGGGACAAACAAGTCGTTTAAGGATTCAGGTGGACCTGTTGCAACAATGAGAAGTACAAAATGTCATGTCAAAACCAGCTTTACAATGTCGGTGGGGAGGGGGGGAGGGAGGGTATGATTGGGTGGGGGGGAGGGGGGAGGCTGGGAAGGGAGGTGAAGGGTAAACAAAGTAGGAGGCTGCAATGCTTGGTAAGAAATGTATGCATTATCCTGCCCATGTAATTGTAACCCCTCTGTACAGTATGTTCTCAAATAAAATAAAATAAAATTAAAAAAAAAAGATAGTCCCATGTTATCTGTAGTCAGTACGAGTAGTTATTATAGAATCATAGTTAGAGTGCCTGAATTGATCACTGATGAGGTCATCTCAGGATGCTATAACAATGTGTAGCTGTGTGTGTGTGTGTGTGTGTGTGTGTGTGTGTGTGTGTGAGTGTGTGCATATGGGTGTGATAGAGACGGAGACAAATTTACCTTTGGTACATTTATGGATACTTTTAAAAATTGTAAAAAGGCAAAGTTATACACTTCTAATTTCTTTTGTTTTTATTTGTGTCTGCACTAGGGCTTAAACTCAGGGCCTACATACTATACATTAGCTTTTTCTATCAAGGTTGGTGTTGTACCACTGGAGCCACAGCTCTTCTTGATTTTACTGGTTAACTGGAGAAAAAAGTCTCAAGGATTTTTTTTCTTTGCCTAGCCTGGCTTTGAATTGTGATCCTCAGTTCTCAGCCTTCTGAGTATCTAGAAGTACAGATATGAGCCTCTGACTCCTGGCTTCTGAATTTCTAATCATCTAATTTCCTAATTTCTATGGCTTTAGCCTGTTGAACTAGTTATACACCTACACACCTGGGCAGACATTGAAGTTGCTAATGCTTGTCTTATTATTTCTATTATATATTAATGCTAGATATCTAGACCAGTGAGTCTGAGGAGGAGGCAGAAATGCAGTGACTTTATAGTATTCTTGTACAACATGGGAAAGTCTCAAGCACTCAAGACCTCTGATTGCATCTCATCATATCCCATTGTTACAGGATCCTCTTAAAGTCAAGGTATAAGCTCCTGGGATGTTGCGTTTTAATAATACCTACTTTATAAAGAACAGATTAGTGTCTGACTTAAAGTTTTCACTTTGAAGGAATATTGACATAAATTTAATAGTGTAAGAGTTGGAATTGATGCCTATTTGAGAAGTTAGCAGTACTTTCCCACATTACTTCTTTTATACCTGTATATATTTTTTCCAACAATGATCCTGGGGACCCTGCTGTCCTATGTTCTAAGGGCATCTTTCCCTTCACCCTTACATATGTAAATTAACCACCTTTATTTGCCTAACAAGCTACTTGCTTTGAAGTAGGGCATTATAATGATGCCAGCCTGCCTTAACTGAATACTTAGACCTGGGATCCAGTAAGAATTTAAAGTTAAAATCATAAGATGTTTCAAAATTGGATGCTACAAACAGATTGCTTGTGTGAAGACATGAGTTAGAACCAGAAAATGGATCCAAACTTGGCAGTGACTCCTTTGATCTACAGCAGGGAAGAAGGGGAAGAACACCAAGATAGAGGCCTGAATCATCTCCATGCAGGCATGGAGAATCGGGAGCAATGCCAATTGTTCACCAAGTAAGAGACTGTGGCTTCTGAAAGCAGGGTGTGAATGAGGTGAGGTACAAAAGAGACACAGAGGAAAACATATACAATGATAGAGTATTCACCAAGGGTGAACAAATGCAGCAATGGTACTACTCACTGGACACTATGTTGAAAAGAAAGTATACAAGTGTGGGTGGGAATGGGAGGGAAAATCTAGGCAACAGGTAGGGAAGGGGAGTACCATTGTCCAAAAAGGCATGGACTCTTTACCTGACTTAAGTAACTATAACCCCTCTGAACATCACCTTTATAATAACAATTTTTGACATGTTCACCAAACTTTTAATATAGTGTGCCTATGTGTGCTAGAGACATTTCAAACGTTACTTCCCTTCCAAGCAATATTGACAAATGATGGCAGAGTGAGGCTCCTTCTATGAATGAGGATTGCATTAGCTGTCAGCTGTCTACCAAACAGGGACCTTGAAAAGACTGATGGGGATCTTGGTCTATACTTATTGCTACCAAAGAAATGCATAGCTAAGTGGGATTCATGATGATTTTTTTCAACACATGGCTAGCAATAATGGAAAGGGAGAACTTCTATTTCCATTAAGGAGCTCAGTGGATTAGTACATTTAGGCCTTTGTAATAGTGCCATTCCTCTTCAACTCTGTGTGTGTGCATGTGTGTGTGTGTGAGAGAGAGAGAGACAGAGAGACAGAGAGACAGAGACAGAGAGACAGAGACAGAGAGACAGAGAGACAGAGACTTTCAGCAGAACCAACAGTCTGAATCTAAAGAACTCCAGCAGATACAATCCAATTCAATATATCAGTGGTTTTTTGGTGATCTCCAGTAACTTCATGGCTGAGCAAATGACTATTGGGAAAATCTCTTCTGTCAACAAGATATCTTTATGACAACTGGGTTTTTATTTTGCTTATGTTTTTCAGTTTTATAGAATGATAGGGAGAGTTTTTCTGTGCATACTTTGTTGTTCTCATTTCTTGAAAATAAACCTAAATATTCCTAAATTTTCCTCAAATATCCACATAAGTCCATCCACATACCCATCCCTAGTGGTATACGTCTGTCTGATGGGTTTGAAAGAATATACAGAATAAAATTCAACCTAGAGAACAGAGCAGAGTATGTGAGGAGTGAGTAAATACCCAGTATCTGTCTCAGGGCTTGTACCACTAACAACTTGGCAACAAAGATGGTCCTGCATTTTAGAAATGTGAGTGATTAATGTGGTTTGGTGGGGGTGGTGGCAGTGGCAATGAGTTCTGGGAAAGGAGAGGACCAACAGCAAGACCAGAGATGCTGCATTCTGAGTGTTCTCCAGAGGAGAAGAGAAGGCCAGTGAATCCATAGAAGCCTAGTGCTGGAATCACAGAGCAAGCAACTCATACAAGCAAGAGGGTAATGTATTCTCTATGCACAATAGGGAGGTCCAGCAGTGCCTTGGTGTTGGGAAGCTATTTGTCAGGATGTATGAAGAAGGGAAGTGGTCTTACTGTTCACAGGAGGGGCCAATCATAAGCCATGTGAATGATGCTGGGGTGGAGGCTCTTTGGGACACACTTGGGCAGAGCTGGCATAGATCCCTGAAGAACCCCAGGAGATGATAGAAAATGGCTCTGAGAAAGCCACTCTGCTACCAACAACAAACACATTTTAAACAATACTGTTTATTGAAGGTATTTTGCTCTCATCAGATAAAAATTTCCTACGATAAATGTCACAATCTGATCAGGTTGTTATAACAAAAATACTATAATCCAGATGGCTTATACATTGTAGAAATTTACTTCCCACAGTTTAGGAGACTGAGAGGTTTAAGATCAGGTAGCAGTAGATTTGATGTCTGACAATAGCCTGTTCCTTGTTAATCAATTACGAATTGATTTTATTAATTCATTCATTTATTTGTTTGTACTTGGGTTTGAACACAAGGCCTCACACTTGCTAGGCAGGTGCTCTACCACTTTACCATTCTCCTAACCATTTTGATGCTAGTGATTTTTCAGATATGGTCTTACTTTTTGTCCAAGACAGATTAGACAGTGATCCTTATACTTGCACATCCGAAGTAACTTAGATGACAAGCATGAGCCAACATGATCAGCCTAGAGGCCTGTTCTTGATAAATGACTTCTTGTAGCGTTCTTACTTGTTGAATGTTTGAGTGATCTCCCTTTGTTATTGTTTAGAAGAATGCTATTCCTTTATAGGGGTGAAGACCCAAGGACATTTGTATATTTATAACATGATTTGTTGGTCACACACAATTATTAATACTGGCAGATGGCTGTGGGCAGCAGATGACAAGCATATGTATCTACCCCAGCATTTACAAATGACTTCAAGGCCCTTCTACAGCCTAAGGCTAGATGTTCTCTCTCCCTAATGTCATAAGCATAGGGGCTACCAGTTCCAACCTATGTTTTTTTCTCATGTCATAAATATCCAGACTCCATGGTAAAAGATCCTAGCATTAAACTGTCTTTTCAACTAGGAAGTGCTTCTACTCTCAGAATTGTATTATATATAACCAGCTGAAGTGCTGGTTGCTGCTACTGCTGTTCAAAGACCTCGTTTCTCTAGCATGTGACACTGGGACTGACTCTGTAGGACAAGAGAAACTGGGCAGTGGGCTTTATCAGTCGACAGCAGAGGATCAGAGATGCATTAACAAACTGACACCTGGGTAACTGTGCTAGCTGGGATCTTCCTGGATCTGAATCAGGTCTAGGCAGAACCTGTAACATCCACCCATTTTGAGGTAATTGTTATAATGAATGACAGTAGCCATTAATTGGCTTTCTGATGTTCGTTATAGAATGCAACAAACTAGGGAAGGATCAGGAAAACAGATCTACCTGGGCTCACATTTCTTTTTTTTAATTGTGAAAATACTGTACAGAGGGGTTACAATTACATGAGCAAGATAATGAATACATTTCTTATCAAGCATTGTAGCCTCCTCCTTTGTTTCCCCATCCCATCCCATCCTCCCTCTGCCCCCCTACCCAACCCTCCTTCCCCCCCAAAGTTGTAAAGTTTGTTTTTGACATAACGACTTGTACATCTCATTGTTGCAATGGGTCCACCTGTATCCCTATTTAAATGATTTATTTTTCCCTTCCCCTCCACAAATTATACCAACATCAAATACAGGCAAAGCAGGGGGTATACCATGGGGAAGGGACATACAAAGCAACAAAGAAATAATCTTATAAATGTGTTAGAAACAATTCCATGAAAGAAAAAAACATTTGAATACATATCTTAGGGTTCATTTCCCTAACATCAACTTATCTGACCTTTTCTGCTTGACTCAGACATATACTAGTTATTGCAAATAAGGGAAACCATGGGACCTATGTTTCTTTGGGCCTGGCTTGCTTCACTTAATGTAATTTTTTCCGTCTTTCCATTTCCTAACAAATGGGGCAATGTCATTCTTTCTTTTGGAGGCATAGAATTCCATTGTGTATATATACCACATTTTCTTGATCTATTCATCTATTGAGGGGCATCTGGGTTGGTTCCATATCTTAACTATGGTAAATAACGCTGCAATAAACATAGCCATGCTGATAACTTTAGTGTGGTCTTGTTTGTGAACATTTGGGTAAATGCCCAAAAGTGAGATTGCTGGGTCATAGGGGAGTTCTATGTGGAGTCTTTTGAGGAACCTCCATACTACTTTCCAAAGTGGTTGAAAAGTTTACACTCCCACTAACAATGCAGTAAGGTTCCCTTCTGTCCACATCCCCTCCAGCATCTGTTGTTATTAGTTCTTGATTATAGCCATTCTAACTGGGATGAGGTGGAATCTCAATGTTGTTTTGATTTGCATTTCTTTTATGGCTACAGAAGTTGAGCATTTCTTCACTTTCTACTTCTAGGTAGAAAGACCCATCTAATTGTAGACTACTTTTTGTCATAGTCCTAAAATGGCCTTGCATGGACAGAATTTAAGAGTATTATTTTGTCAATATGTGCTTTATGAAAGCCAAATCACATGACATCCATTCCAATGACCCTGTTTCTTTCTGATCATCTCCACAAAAGCCATAGTGAAATTAGAATTCCACCTTATTTTTTTGGTATGTTTTTTATTGTAAAATTGCTGTACACAGGAGTTACAGTTATATGAACAAGGTAATGAGTACATTTCCTATTGAGCATTGTTGCCTCCTCCTTTGCTTTCCCCCTACCATCGCTTCCCTCCCACAACTACCCCTCCTGCAACACCAAAGTTGTAAAGTTCATTTTCATTTTGGCTCATTTTTCTTCTTTTTAAAAAATTCCCATTCTGCAAAACAATATATGAGTACAAAGTGTCTGACAACATTGTCAGCCATCTCTCCTAAGCCATCCTTTCTCTCACTTTTTTTCTTTAATTGAGATTTGGTGATTACACAAATTTCACATATTTCACAGTATTGTGGAATAGTGATACTTTGAGTCACAAACACATTTTAACTTTCACAAGTCAAATTGTCATTATCATGGTCTATACAGTTTGTGAATTCTATGAGTTTTGGCATTACAAGTTATTTTTTCCACATCAGGTGATGTTTACATTTCTCTCCTTTTGCTTAGTGTAGGCTGTTCCCACTTATTCTGTTCCTCCTCCTGGCTTCCCTCTGTTGCGTGCATATGTCTACCATATATATGGTCTTACATATGGAGTCATTTAGCAATGATAGGAAAAAATGGGTGGCTGTCCTTTGTTTCTTGAGTCGTTGCTTTGCCATATCTTCTTGTATTTTGGCTTTAGCATCCACATATCAAGGAGACCATGTGCCATTTATCTCTTTGTTCTTGGCTTACTTGGTTCAAAATAATCTGCTCTAGTTCCATCCATTTCCCTGAAAATGCCAATATTTTGTCCTTTCTAATGGCTGCATAATATTCCATTGTATATAGGTACTACCATTTCTGGATCTACTCATCAGTAGTGGGGCATCTGGGTTTTTTCTAAATCTTGGCTATTGTGAACACTATTGCAATAAACATGGGGGTGCATGTATCTTAGTATACTGGTTCCTGTTGTTCAGTGTAGATGCCTAGCAGTGGTATGGCTGGGTCATAAGGGAGGTCTATATTTAGCTTTATGAGGTATCTCCAGGCAGTTTTCTGAAGTGGTTGTATTGCTATACATTCCCATCAACAATGCAGTTGGGTTCCTCTTTCTCCGCATCCTCTCCAGTATTTGTCATTGGCTGACTGTAGGATGTGGCCATTCTGACTGGGGTAAGGTGGTATCTCAGTGTTGTTTTTATTTGCATTTCCTTTACAACCAGCTATGATGAAAATTTCCTCATGTGTTCCTTTGCCATTTTTATCTCTTCTTCTGAGAAGTCTCTCTTTAGTTCTCTTGCCCATTTCATGATTGGTTTGTTAGATTTGTGAGGGGTTAGTTTCTTGTGTTCCCTGTATATAATGGATATTAGACCCTTGTCTGATATTTTGCTGGTAAAAATTTTTCCCAATTAGTTGGCTGTCTTTCTGGTTTGGTTGCTATTTCTTTGTCTGTGCAGAAACTTTTTATTTTAAGGTAGTCACATTTGTTCAGTCTCTCTCCAATTTGTTGTGACCCTGGGACTCTGTTCAGGAAGTACCTGTCTGTGCCTATAAATTCAAGTGTCTCTCCTACTCTGTCCTGCAGTAGCTTCAAAGATTTGAGTTTGATGTTAAGGTCTTTAATCCATTTTGAGTTGATGTTAGTGCATGGTGACAGGCTAGGGTCCATTTTCATTTTTCTGCATGTGGCCACCCAGTTTTCCCAGCACCAATAGTTGAAGAGGTTATGTTTCTTCCATTATGTTTGGGTCTCTTTTTGTGCCAACACCAAGCTGTCTTTGTTATGGCTCTATAGTAGAGCTTGAAATTTGGTATTGTGATCCCTCCTGCATTGCTTCTTTGGCCTAGAATTGCTTTGGCTATTCTAGGTCTTTTCTTGTTCCATATGAACTTTTAGACTGTTTTCTCTATTTCAGTAAATTACATCATTGGGATTTTAATGGGAATTGCATTGAATATGTATATCAATTTTGGCAGTATACCAATTTTCACTGTATTCATTCTCCCTATCCAGGAAATGGGAGATCTTTCTATGATTCCTTTTTTTAGGCTTTTATGGTTTTCATGAAATAGACCCTTTACATCTTTGGTTAGGTTAATTCCTAGATACTTTATTTTTTTAAGTTATTGTGAATGGGGTTGTTTTCTTGATTTCCATTTTTGCTTGTACATTGTTGGTGTACAGAAAGGCAACTGATTTTTGTGGGTTGATTTTGTATCCTGCTACTTTTCAGAAGTGGTTTATAAGCTCTAAGAGTTTGGGGATGGAGCCTTTGGGATCGTTAAGGTATAAAATCATGTCATCTGCAAAAAGATATAGTTTAACTTCTTCCTCCCCTGTGCAGATCCCTTTAATGTCTTTTTCTTGTCTCATTGCTCTGGCTAAAGATTCCAGAACTATATTGAATAGGAGTGGAGAGAGTGGGCCTCCTTGCCTTGTTCCTGTTTTTAGGGAAATTGGTTGTATGATATTAAGTATGATATTGGATGTTGGTCCATCATATATGGCTTTTATTTTTCCTTCTATTCCATTTTTTTCAGAACCTTTAACACGAATGAATGTAGTATTTTATCAAAAGCTTTTCTGTGTCAATGGAGATAATCATGTGGTTCTTGACCTTGGAGCTGTTGATGTGATGGATTATATTTATTGACTTATGTATATTAAACCATCCTTGCATCTCTAGGATGAAGCCTACTTGGTCATAATGTATTATTTTTTGATATGTTTCTGGATTCTGTTGGCTATAATTTTATTGAAGAGCTTTGCATTTGTGTTCATCAAAGAAATTGATCTGTAGTTCTCTTTTTATGTTGGGTCTTTGCCTGGTTTGGGGATGAGTGTGATATTGGCTTCATAGAATGAGTTTGAGATTATTCCCTCTGCTTCTAATTCTCTGAAGATCTTGAGGAGTATAGGTATTAGTTTTTCTTTAAAAGTCTTATAGAATTCCATAGTGACCATGTGATCCTGGGCTTTTCCTTGTTGGAAGGTTTCTGATTACTTCCTCTATCTCATTGTAGGTTGATGGTGTATTTAATTGATTTATTTCTTCTTCATTTAGTTTGAGCAATTTGTATTTCCCTATGAATTCATCCATTTCTGCTAGGTTTTCCTCCCTTTGTGAATATAGAGTCTGGAAATATTTCTTTATAATTGTTTGGATGTCTTGGATGTTTGTTGTAATTTTTCCTGTGGCATCTTTGATCTTATTGATTTGTGTGTCCTCTCTTCTTTTTTTAGTTAATATTGCCACTGGTCTGTCAATTTTATTGATTTTTTCAAAACACCAGCTTTTTGTTTTATTAATTTTATTTATAGTTTTTTTTAGTCTCTATCTCCTTGATTTCAGGTCTTATTTTGGTTATCTTGCTCTGTCTAGTGACTAGGTTCAACTTTTTCTTGTCTCTAGCAGTTTTATTTGAATCATGAGAATGTTTATTGGTCTGTCTGTTTTCTTAATGTGCACACTGAGAACAATAAACTTGCCCCTCAGGACTGCTTTCGCTGTGTCTCATAGATTTCTTTATGATGTATCTTCATTTTCATTGAATTGTAGGAAGTTTTTAATTTCCTCTTTAATTTCTTCTGTGACCCATGTGTTGCTCAGCAGTGTGCTGTTTAATTTCCATGTGTTTGAGTTTTTTCTACAGTATGCCTTGTTATTGAGAACTAGTTTGATTCCATTATGGTCAGATTATATACAGGGGATTATGTCAATCTTTTTGTATTTGCTTAACTTCTTTGTATGAACTAAGATATGATCCATTTTAGAAGAAGTTCCTTGAGCTGCTGAGAAGAATGTGTACTGGGTTGTTTTTGGGTGGAAAACTCAATATATGTTGGTTAAGTCTGTTTGAGATATGACATTATTTAATTCAGAGACTTCTTTGCCAGTTCTTTGGTTGATGGACCTGTCCTTTGGCGAGAGTGTAGTATTAAAGTCTCCCAGTATTATTGTATTTGGATCCATCATTTCCTGTTAATCTGAGTATTTGCTTAACCTATTTGGGTGCACCAATGTTTGGGGTGTATAGATTGACAATGGTGATGTCCTCTTCTTGGATTGTTCCCTATATTATTATATAGTGACCTTCTTTGTCTTTTCATAGTGATTTTCGTGTAAAGTTTATTTTATCAGGTATCATAGTGGCAACTCCTGCCTTCTTGTTGGGGACATTTGCATGGTAGATCTTTCTTCACCCCTTCTATCGGAGTTTGTTTTTATCTTTGGCTGTGAGGTGGGTCTCTTGAAGACAGCAAATTGATGGATCTTGGTTGTTGTTTTTGTTTCAGTTTTTTAAAAAATACTATACAGAGGGATTACATTAGCAAGGTAATGAGTACATTTCTTATCAAGCACTGCTGCCTCTTCCTTTGTTTCCCCTTACCATCCCTGCCCTCCCATCTCCACCCCGAGCCCCCTACCCCCACCAAAGTTGTAAAGTTCATTTTCAACTAAAGTCTTGTACATCTCATTGTTGCAATGGGTCCACCTGTATCCCTATTTAAACAATTCATTTTTTTCCCTTTCCCACCACAAATTATACCAATATCATATACAATGAAAACAGGGGTTATACTGTGGGGGAGGGACATACAAAGCAACAAAGAAATCATCTTATAAATATGTTAGAAACAATAGCAAGACAAAAACCATTTGAGTCCTTGTTTTCTGTTCCAATCTGCAGTTCTTTTTCTTTTGATTGGTGAATTGAGTCCATTAATATTTATGGTTATTATTAAGAGGTATAAAGTATTTCCTCTCATTTTATACGTTCCTAAGTTTTTCTTCTTTCCTTTCCGCCTGTGTTTACTAAGTTGGTCTCCTAACAACATCTATCTCGTCTGGATCCCTGTTCTTGAATGCTTTCTTTGGATTGTATTCCCGCTCTTAATACTTTTTGTAGTACTGGATGAATGTTTATGAATTCATTTAAGTTTTCTTTACTATTAAAGATTTTAGTTTCTCCCTCGAATGTGAATGCTAGCTTTGCTGGATATACCAGTCTGGGCTGGCAGATGTTGATTCTCAGGGCTTAGATGGTACTTTCCCAGGCTTTCCTTGCATTTAGTGTCTATGTGAAGAGATCTGCAGTGATTCTAAATTCTTTCCCATTGTTGTATAGGTCCTCCTTTGCTTTTGTTGTGTGCCAGATGGCTTCTTTATTGCTAAAATCTAGCATTTTTACTATAATGTGCCTTGTAGTGTTCCTCCTTGGATCTTGCTTGTTAGGTATTCTGTAGGCCTCTGTTATGTAGGTAAGATTTTCTCTTTTAAGACTGGGGAAGTTTTCATTGATGATCTTATTGAATAAGTTACATTCCTTTATTCTGATATTACTTCCCTTTGTCCACCCCGATTATATGAAGGTTAAATTTCTTGGCACTGTCTGCTTGTTCTTGGGTTTCACTTGGGCATATTTTGAGTGTTTTTTTTTTTTTTTTACATATCTGTACCTTTTTTTTCCAGTGCCTGAATTTTGTCTTCAGTATCTGGTATTCTATTTTCCATTTCACTTATTCTATTAACTGTGGCTTCCATTGTGTTTTGCATAGAGGAAATTGAATTTTGCATGGAGATTGAGCCATTTATAATTTCTATGTCATTCTTTAGAGCACTAATCTCATCTTTTAGTGAGGTGTGTATTATATCTATGTTTGTGTCTATTTCTTGTTTGAAGACCTGGATTTCTTTTGATAGCTCATTCCTTTGTTCTTTACATTTCCGATCTATTTCTCATTTTAATTTTTGAGTCATTGCCTCTATCATCTCTTGGATGTAGTGTTTGTCTTCCATTTCTTTCTCATTTCCACTGGCATTCTCCCCTGTGTGGTTGCTGGCTTTGAGTCAGGTTTACTATCTTGGTCACTGATGAATTTTGTCATTTGTCACTGTAATTTTCGCATGTGGATTCGGTGTTTTTGGAGACCAATTCCAGGCCCTGATTGCTTTGGTCACTGGATTTGGTTCTGGATTTGTCCCTGAATCAATTGATGTAGCTTGCTCTAGGCACTGGGCTGATTGTATTTTACCTGGTCCGAGGTTCTGTTGTGGGAGGGGCTGCTTTCCGGCTGCTGGTCTGACTCACGTAGGGCTTACTCCTGTTAGTTTGTGGTGGGCAGACACACTCTGGCATCTGCTGGGGTGTGCACTTAGATCCTGACCAGTCAGGGGCAGGCAGTTAAGATGGCGGGGGTTCCTGCTTATCCTGGTACTGGTTGGGAGCTGTCCAGAGGTGCTGTGGCAGATCCCTGGTTTTGTGAGCTATAGGTTGCTGTTCAACACCATGTTCCCCGTTCTTGAGATGATTGTAGGCTATCTGGGTGGTGGTGCAGGCTGGATCTGTGTTTCACAGCCTTTACCACTGTTTATGCTGTTCTGTTTGGTGTCCAGGGTCTGGGGTTCCTCTTCACTGTCTCCCTCTCCAGGAGGTGCAGGGTCATGCTGCAGAGTCTGGGGTCCTTTGCTATCACTGCTGCCATCTGAGCCGCTGCTGCTGTTCTGGGCTGGGTTGCTTACACCCGCCTGTGTAGAGAGGCACCACATGGCACTGCATGTCTGGGGTCATTCGCTGCTACCACCGCAGTCACTGCCGGCCTGAGCTCAGTTGGGTAGCTTCCGTGGACTGGGGGGGAGGGGGGTGAAGGGGCGTGATGCCAGGGGCCTAGGGTCATTTGCTGTTGCTGCCACTGCCACCCCACACTGGGTTGGGCCACTTATGCAGACCAGTACAAGGAATCACTGTGCCCGGCAGGGAGTCTGGTGTCACTCCAGGCTGGGCCCGGGTGCTTACAAGGGCCAGAGCAGAAAGGCACTGCACCACACTGCATGTCTGGGTCGTTTGCTACCTCCGTTGTAGTCACTGCAGCCTCGAATTGGGTTACTTCTGTGGCCTGGAGAGAGAGACGCAGAGCTGGGAGTTTAGAATCACTTGCCGCTGCTGCTGTCCCTGCCCCGCGGTGGCTGCCCCTGCCACCCCAGGCTGGGCTGGGGCATTTATGCAGGCCGGTGCAGAGAGGTGCTGTGTCCCACAGCAAGTCTGGGGTTGCCCCAGGGCTGAGCCCGATACTTATGAGGGCAGGTGCAGAAAGGTGCTGTGTCTCGCTGGGAGCTGGGGTTGTTTGCTGCTGCCACTGCTGAGATGGGCTGTTTCTATAGGCCAGTGTAGAGATTGGTCTGGACTGTTCGCTCTGGCGTTTGAGAGGTTGGAGATGGTCTCTGCCGCTGCTCCAGCCAGGAACCTTGGGACGCTTGAGGCTCTATGGTCCCTGGTGGGTCCTGAGCCAGGCCATTGGAGGGGCTCAGCACACTCCACTGGCATCAAGAGGTGGAAAGGGTCTTCCTAGTTTACCATCTTTGTGTAGGTTCTGACGTTTTTCCTTTTGTCTTTCTTTTCACTTCCTGTATCTCTCTGAGTAATCTCCTTTTTTGTTGTTGTCAGACTTTTGAAGAAATGGAGCTTTGAAACGCCAACTCTCTATTTGGTTGGAGAGAGCTGCAGTATTTCCCGACCGTTCCATTGCCATTTTGCCCCCCCCCCCGGAATTCTACCTTCTTTATGTCTCACTGAGGAGTAAATTTCATCCCATGAGTTACTGAAGGAGACTCAAGTCATATCCAAACTGCAGCAGCCCTAAAAGAGCGGGTGGACCCTTCCTCAATGCTGACTTAGAATAAAAACATTTTGAACAAGTTTACACTCCCACCAACAATGCAGTAAGGTTCCCTTTGGAAAGTAGTATGGAATTTCCTCAAAAGACTCCACATAGAGCTCCCCTATAACCCAGCAATCCCACTTTTGGGCTTTTACCCAAATGCTTACAAACAAAACCACACTAAAGCTACCAGCACGACTATGTTTATTGCAGCACTATTTACTATAGCTAAGATATGGAACCAACCCAGATGTCCCTCAGTAGATGAATGGATCAAGAAAATGTGGTATATATACACAATGGAATTCTATGCCTCCATCAGAAAGAATGACATTGCCCCATTTGTTAGGAAATGGAAATACTTGGAAAAAATTATATTAAAAGTAAGCCAGGCCCAAAGAAACATAGGTCCCATGGTTTCTCTTATTTGCAATATCTAGTATATGTCTGAGTCAAGCAGAAAAGGTCAGATAAGGTTATGTTAAGGAAATGAACCCTAAGATATGTATTCAGATGTTTTTTTTTTCTTTCATGCGATTGTTTCTAACACATTTATAAGATTATTTCTTTGTTGCTTTGTATGTCCCTCCCCCATGGTATAACCCCTGCTTTCACTGTATTTGATGTCGTTATAATTTATGGAGGGGAAGGGGAAAACAAATCATTTAAATAGGGATACAGGTGGACCCATTGCAACAATGAGATGTACAAGTCGTTATGTCGAAAGGAACTTTACAACTTTGGTGGAGGCGGGGAGCGGGGAGGATTGGGTGGGGGGACGGGTGGGAGGATGGGAAGGGATGGGAAGGGGAAACAAAGGAGGAAGCTACAATGCTTGATAAGAAATGTACTCATCATCTTGCCCATATAATTGTAACCCCTCTGTACAGTATTTTCACAACAAAAAAAACATGTAAATACATAAAAAATTAAATAAATAAAACATTTTGAAAGCAAGGGGCTAAACATTTACATCAAGAACTTAACAAAATAAGGCCATTTAGACCCAAGATAAGGGAGGAGACAAAAGAAGAAAGAAGAAATTGACCTAGTTAAGAACAGTGGACTTATTGTGCCACCCAAATATCCCACAGAAACATGTGTCTCCCTCTCTGTTGTCAAGCACAAGCCACTCATCTCATCAAGGTGCCACACAGACATATGCTCTGGAAGCCTCAGACCCTTGTTTGTAAGAACTTGTAAATGTATTCAAGTTCCCAAGGCATCAATGTAGAAATATGGAAACATTCATAAATATAAATGAAATTTTAGAAACAACCCATGTAATACCAACTCAGTTTGGTCTAGCAGACTAAACTACTCCTGGCTTCTCAGCCACTGCTAGGAGAAGGCAGAAAGTTACCAGAACCAACCAAAAGGGGCCAGTGTGCCCCGACTTAGGCCAGACTGCATGACTAGAAGCTTTTGTAATAAGGCTGGAGCATTTTGCTCATCTTGACAATGCTGTGGCATGCTTTAAGTCTGGTGTTTGTGCTTTTTGAGACAGAAACATAGCCATTATTGCAGTTGAGCTTTCACTGTGCATTGAGATAGCAAGAATGTAAATAATGAGAAACAACAATTATAACACGATTTCCATTGGTTACTACCATTCTACAGCATGATAACACACTGATTTCAAAGATACTCTCTCCACCAGAAGGGACTTCTTATGGTCTTCTAAAGTAAAGTAATGCCTAAATATCTAGTCAACCCTAAAGGAGGAAAACATAAAATCTATTAATCGAAAAAAAAAATCTCAAGCTGAATTGATTTCATGTAGAAATGGCTCAGAAATCAGGAGAAGGAACATCTAGTCAAATGCAAAAGTAGGACATTGTTTTCACTTAATCAGGGTCCAGATGGGCTGACATGAGCACACAGCTCCCTGATTTGCATAGCCTTTTTTCTCTGGGCACCCTAAGAAAGGATGCTGTCCTAGCATCCCAACTGGGCCTCGGAATTCAAATAAATCATTCTTTTGACCTATGGCTGATCTTTCAGCTTTGTCCAGATGTCTCCCTTTTGTGTATGGAGGGAATAATTGTATCGCTAAAGCTCAGACATTCACTTGAGGGGATAGCTAACATTTTAAAAGCTCTTTTTGTTATAGCTATGTCATCCAAAAGGAGAGTGATTTATGTGTTTCATAGGTGTAATACAGTAACTCATGAAAGAAGTTTCTGTTCTATGGTGGAGAGAATAGAGAGCAATATGGATTCCAGACCTGGCAAGCTAATGTACAGCAACATAGCCATAAACAACTCATCAAGACTTTCTGGTCTCACTTTCCTCTTCTATAGGGCAAAATATCTGCCTCTAAGGAAATTTCCTTTGATAACTTGTCATGACAAATGTCACGACAAATGCACACCTATATGCAAATGATAAAAAAGATAATAGTGGCACATAAGTGACACAAAGAAGATTTAGATAAATGATAGCTATGTAGCTAGATGGTAGTTAAATAGGTATGAATATAATTGGTTTCCTCTCAAAATTTGGTAGAAAAAAAAACTACTTGACAAAGATTTTCTATTTTACTGAAAACTATAAAAATATTTTGAGAAATATATAAAAACAATAGTGCACAACTGCCTAAACAATCAAGGAGCTCCTACTCTGCATTTAAAAAACAACAGAAGATTTGAAATACCAAGGTGAGCAGTTAATGGAAGTTATACATAACCTATAAGTTAATTACTTGACATAAAAAAATAAAATAAAACTAGGAGGTGAATGAGTCCTGAAATTTGTTATTTAGTTAACCACTCATTTATTTAACAATTATTTAAATAGTATCTGGTAGGTACCAGATGCTGTAGAATGTATATTATATGTCAACTAAAAGCAAAAATTATTGTGCCAATACTGGAGCTTGAACTCAGGATTTTCCTTAGTTTTTTTTTGTTGTTGTTGTTGTTCAAGGCTGGCATTGTACCATTTGAGCAAAAACTCCAGTTTCTGGCTTTTTCTGGTTGATTTGAGACAAGAGTCTCATTGACTTTCTTGCCTGGGCTGGCTTTGAATAGTGATTCTCAGAGCTCAGCCTCCTGTATAGCTATGATTACAGGCATGAGCAACTAGCATGGACTTTAAAAATAAATAGTTTTTTGAAAGCAATAAATCCAATTATTAACATTTACTGAATGCCTTGTTAGGCAGGTGCTATGCTTGCATTATAGTGATTCTATCTACAAATTAGGAAAGGCAAACAAGGGAAGATGAATGTCTGTGATACTGACCAATATGTTGCTGACCAAGGATTCACACCAAACTTTCTGACCTTCAGAATACAAGAAAGTGTTACAAAGCAGTAAGGACCAACACAATGACTTTTATCTTAGTATGCCCTGACAAGGCCCTTGCTGTAGAACTTGAGGACTATGGAATGGACCTGCTCCCCACTTGACCTTTATATTCCTGCTTGTTCCATGCATGAGTGTCTTACCTGTCAGCTCAAGTGGTTCTTTGAAATAACTAGTCCAAATCAAGTGAAGAGCAGGCACATGTGAAGCAGTCCATTGTTTTCCTGTTCCATGATAGCAGGCTCATTGCTGTGCACCTGTGTTCATCATGCTCCCTCCTGTCCAAGTCCTTCGCTACCTTGTTTAATCCATTCCAAATAGCTGATGGTCCAGGAAACTTTTGTGATTCTCATAGGTGAATAAATTTGTCTTTTGTTCTCCAATGCCCAAGTTTTAAATCATTTAACTCTAAGAAATTTAGTTTTGCTTTCCAGAAATCTTACTACCGGTGTCATTATCATTATCTTTTATGTGTTTCATGGACAATATTCCAAGTTCAAAATTTCTTGAGTCAAAAATAGTTTTGATAAAGATACTTATTTTTTCCAGGTACCAGTGGTTCATGCCTGTAATACTAGCCCTTCAGGAAGCTGAGCTCTGAAGATCAAGGTTTCAAGCTAGCCTGAGCAGAAAAGTCTATGAGATGTTTATCTCCAATTAACCAGCAGGAAACTAGAAATGGAGCTGTGGCTCAAGTAGTAGAGTACCAGCCTTGAACAAGAAAGGTAAACAAGAGGGTGAGGCCCTAAATCAAGCCAAGTACTGGCACAAAAATTATAATGTATATGTTTATAAAGATCAGTCTATAGTAATTAAACATATTTATGAGGATCAGCATGATAACTTGATACATATTTACAAAGTATAATGAGCTATTAGGGTAATTGGCATTCCCATTTCTTTAAACATTTATGATTTATTTCTGTTGGAAACCTTCAAATACCTTTCTTGTCTCTCTATATAATAAACAATTAAACATTTTCATTGTAGTGTATAACATAGAAATTATTACTGCTATGTAACTTTATTTTTTACGATTTACTCTACTTCCTTCTAGGAGTTTCTTAATTTGTAGTAATCACTAGTGTACTCTCTCTGTAGCTAGGAAATTGTTTTAGCTTCTACATTTGACCAAAGAAAATGGTACTTGTCTTTTGTTTTTGTTTTATGCTTCCCTATATGTGAACAGTAAGCAATCGAATAAGATTACTGAGAATATTGATTATCTCAAGTGTTTTTTCCCCTGTGGTGAAAATCCTCTTTTCTAATGATTTTAAAATATTCTTGTTGGTAGATGGTGGTTCACACCTATAATCTTAGCTACTCAGGAGGCTGAAACATGAAAATCACAGTTCAAAGCCAGCCTAGACAAGAAAGTCCATGAGACTCTCTCTACTTAACCACAAGAAAACTTGAAGTGGAGCTGTGACTGAAAGTGATACAGAACAAGCCTTGAACAAAAAAGCTCAAGAAATGTCCAAGCCCTGAGTTCAAACCCTATATGGACACACACACACACACACACACACACACACACACATTCTACACAATGTTAACTATTGTCATCCTACTTGCAAGAGAACACCACTATTATTTATTCTGACTGTAAATTGGTGCTGTTGACTAATTTCTTCTTATGTTCATCTCTCTTCTTCCCTCCTCAGCTTCTGGTAATCCAGCTAATTCCTACTGGTGGAGGATGGCTTCTTTAGACTGTGATCATGTGGTTTGCCTTTCTGTGTCAGTATAATGTATTCTAGGTTTATCCATGGTGCCACAAATGTCAACATTCCATCATTTTTATGGCTGAATAATATTCTATTGTATATTCACATCATATTTATTTCCCTATTCATCTATTGAAGACACTTAAGACAATTTTATGTGTCAGCTCTTATGAATGGTACTAAAATAAAATCATCAAGAAAATGCCAATAAAAACCAAAATAAGATATCAACTCCCCCAGTTAGCATGGCTTGTTTGGGAAGGTGGTCCAGTGGTAGAGTGCTTGCCTTGCATGCGTGAGGCCCTAGGTTTGATTCCTCAGCACCACATAAGCAGACAAAGCCAGAAGTGGCACTGTGGCTCAAGTGGTAGAGTGCTAGCCTTGAGCTGAAATGCTGAGGGACAGCGTCCAGGCCCAGAGTTCAGGCCCCATGACCAACCAAAAAAATGTTCTATCTAGATCTGAACAACAGGGAGCTCCCTTTGTGTGATGTTGGTGAATTATAATCTTGCTGTGATATTCTCAGCTCCCCTTCCTCTTCCCTCCTTCCCCTTCTCTGTTGCTACCTCCAGCACAATGGTTTTCCTTTCAAGAATATTTATCGTTATTTCCTTAGCAGAGCCCACTTCTTACCTGCTGCTTCAGCCATACCACTCAAATATGCAAGTGCACCTTTGGGATTTTAATCTGTTTCTTGAAAACTCTTCTCCAATAGTTGTTTACTTTCCTTTTCTTTCTGCAATCTGTTCTCTGCTTCTCCTCTGTAACAAGCATAGATATGTACACTGCTGCTAAGCATTCTAAAGTGCATACAAACCCAGGAAAATTATTAGAGGAAATTAACAGTGATTTTGTTAATCTGTAAAATGTAGAGAATAACATTCTATTCTTCTGAGTCCTATTGCGGAGATGAAAGGAATTAGTACAAGTAATTTCCCAAAGAAAGCTTGGACCACCGTGTTAGCTGTTACAATAAGTATCCTATTATTCATTCATTATAAGTGTGAATCCATAATTTTATCTCATAACTGGCTGCTAAAGCCAATAGTAGTTACTGAAAAAGCAGCCAATCAAGGAATTTCAGCATATACAACTTGCAGATGGAAGAATAAGCTGATAAACCAAAACCGGTAAACAATTAAATGGGGTTACGGGGAAGGGGTTATAAAAGAATATGGAAGAAACAAAAGCAAAGGAATGAGGAAACTATGATAGGACAGTAATCCTTGATATCACAACCTTACACAAACCGAAATCAGAAAGCCATCTGATTTTCACTATTTGACACAAATGTTATAATGAGAAAGCCCAAAATGGCTGAGATGGGCTAAAATTGTTGCCTTCCCATGGTGTGTCTATGCCAAGTACTATTTCTCTGCCATATGTATTTTCTAATAAAATTTCCCACTACTTTTACATATGGTTATGTCTTGCTTGAATTCTTTGCTTGCCAGAAACCACAACTGTAATTGTTCAGTTGTCCTAAACTTTCTGGTAACACATTTGTTGTATTGTCTAGGAAGTTAATGATTCAGTATGCCTTTTTCTGGCTTGCACTCATTGAATTGTTATAATGTTGACCACTAAAATCATGATTATTAAATGACTTTATTTGCTTAAAAGTTGCCACCACAATGCTAAGCAAAATGACACAGCAATGAAAATATCCAAGTGTTTTATTAGGTCCACAACATCTTGACTGACAGAAAGATGATCTTGACACTATGTTAATGTTTCTACCATTTATAAAACCGTCTCACTCATACCCAATTTTTTCAATAGATTCTATCTTGCATTATTTCTAGTGTGTTTCATCTATCATTATATCATGTGCCTTTGTCAGTTAAAATAAGTAAATAATACCCACACTTCCATTGTCATTAGTTGAGAAACTCAATTGTAAACCTTTTTTCTAGAAGATTGCTTACTTTCAATATTCTCAATTCCTTAATATTTATGCCTACTGTAATTACTAATATTTCAAAACCCAATGAGGTTCAAAACTCTCAAATGAACATAACCTTTGATCTAAAATCCAAAGACATTTTTTTGGGGGGGGGTCTGGTCGTGAGGCCTGAACTCTGGGCCTGGGCGCTGTCCCTCAGCTCTTCAGCTCAAGGCTAGCGCTCTACCACTTGAGCCACAGCGCCACTTCCGGCTCTTTTCTTTTTGCTTATGTGGTGCTGAGGAATCAACCCAGGGCCTCAGGCATGCAAGGCAAGTGCTCTACCACTAAGCCACCTTCCCAGCCCCCAAAGTCTTTTAATTGAAAAGTAGATATAATTTTTTTCACATTTTGTAAAAATCTTGATTATTTTAAATAAACATGGAAAGGAGTATTAATTTTCATCCTTATAGAAAGCATATTTTCAAGAACCAAAACCAAAGTTGTGATGTATTGCAAAATCCTGGTTTATTAGTGGAAATATCTAATTCAGGACAACTTCACACCATTTAGAACATTCCAGTTTATTTCACCTAAATCTAGGATGAGCTTACCTCAATGAATGTGTTCCCAACTTACTACTCAAGCTAACTCTCACATTCAAGAAAACTATATAATTTTATCTGATTTGGGAAAGGAAAGGGGAACAACAAAATGGCAAGACAAGGGACAAAGGGTAGAACAGTGCAACAACGATACTCATAAGACAATATGTTCAAAATGAACTTAACAACTTTGGGGCGGGAGAGAAAGTGGGAGAAAAATGAGGGAGGGGTAACAATATTGGTCAAGAAATGCACTTTTCTGTACACCACCTTGACAATAAAATTAATTTCAAAAGAACAAACACTTCAATACTTCAAGTGAAAAAAATTGGATCCACTTTTAAAGGTAATAAAATAAAAACAACATTCTTCCCTATGAGAAAACAAGGGAGAAATCATGTTGAGATTGTGTGCTTGGTTAGGTGATTTGCTTTGGTGTGCTTTACTTGGGGGTCAAATCAGGAATCTGACAAAAGAAGTATGATCTATCTATCTATCTATCTATCATATATATGTATATATATGGGTGTATGTGTATGCATATAGGTAAGCAGAAGTATTAGCACTTTAAATTTTGTATTCCTATAAGAAACACAAATGGAATAAATTACCACTTTTAAACCAAAATTGGTAGAAAAGCATTAAAAATAAATTATTCAGGAGATAAAAGACTTTTTTACTAGTGGAGTAGCTTAACTAATCATCTCATATAAAGACAATATCTTTTCCTCTTTTTTTTTTTTTACTGCAAAAACAATTTTACATTCTCATAGGATCCATGGAAGACCAGCCGGAGATGTCCTCCTTTGGGAGATTTTGTATCTGGAGGAGAGTGTTCAACAAGAAAAGAGGCACACCCTTATCAGTAGCTTAACAAATCCTCCCTTCTCTTATCCCACAGCTGTATAATAGTGGACCAGCTGTGAACACATGAAAACCATCACAACAAACCGAGAGTGGGCCCAGGGTTTCTGACTGAGTTTTAAGATACCAGTCTCCTGCCAGCCCTGACCCATCTTCCTAGGACAAGACTGTGGTATGAGCAATAAACATTTTGTTTTATTTGAGCAGTTTTGTTATAGAAACAGGGCCTATTTCCTAACTAATATAGCACTTTATATCCTACTCTCCTAAAATGATCACCTCTCATGCTTTTGACATATTACCATCTAGTATATATTTTTTAAGGACTTAAAAGATAAAGACACCAAGAGCTAACTCTCTATACAGTTTTGCATGCTTTGGTTAATTAGGCATTTTATTTAATATAGCTTCTACATCATTGACAAATAATCCTAATCTTGTAGGTCATCTTACAAGGATATTATTCATTATCATTAAATGGACAGAAATCACTATCATTTGAAAGGTATTTCTTAATTCTCTATACCCCCAATAATCAAGCATGAATGAACTATTTTCCCAAAGAAAAAAATTTAATCTAAGAATTACAAGAACATTCAACCATTTTGTATCATAATTGTGCAATTCCTAATTCAACATTTTTTTGGGTCAGACAATCAATTTTTCAACAATGATTGTCAGGACCATATGAGCTTCTGTCACACTGAGGAAACTTGAGGATCTAAGAATGCCTTGCCTATATACACATTCCTACATCACTTCTTCATTGTTTCCAAATTCCATGTTGGTCCCCTTGCCCATTTCCTGCTGTATTTTAGTCCATCTAATTAAATTTCTAAGATCACAAGCTTTACTTTGAAATAACCTGGGTTGTTCTTTCTGTTCTATTTTGTTTTCTTCCCATCAGGATACATAACCCTTTCTGGAATTACACTTGAGTTTTAAAAAATACATAATCAACTCTTGAAACTGATACAAATATTCTAAAGTTCAAGAAAGCTTTTAGTTTTGTATACTTAACCCTGACTTCTCATTTAGTTTGGTGCTCCATTTACTACTACCCTCCATAACTATGAACTTCTCCCTCAATATTTTGCATTTCTAGCTCCCTGTTTCACTGACTAAAGCAACATGTCTCAGTTTCAGTGAGTCAGGCGTTTGAGAGGTGTTCAGCTTGGTGTTCATGGCTCATCATGTTGTCTAGGCTACTGTTATCTGAAGGTTTATCTGGGATTGGCAGAATCCTCCATTGTTCATCATATCTAGGATACCACAGTATGTGTACTGATCATGTCTCCTTAGGTTCCTCTTAGCTATGGAAGTCACTCTTACTTTCCTAATTGTTAATGATCTTGATAGTTTTGAGGAACTGGCCAGTATTTTGAATGATATCCCTTGGTGGGAATGTCTGACATTTTGGTCAAGATTAGAGTTATATTTAGAAAGGGGAGAATTCACAGAGGAAGACTGAGATTTTTACCACTTCTTAACCAGACGCACCCAACCAGCATACTTGTCATTCTTGATAAAACTTACCTATCAATATCCTTGAGAATGCTTGTCAAATTACTCCACTGGGAAATTATTTAAGAAAGTGACATTGGAAAGTGACCTTTTCCAGGTAGTACCAAAAAGAAAACATTGGATTGGACTACACTGGAAGAGGAGATTTAAAGTCCCTTTCCTTGAGGGTGAAGAAAATTTCATAAATAGTTTGAAGTTCTTTAGAGAAAGTTTCACTCTCCATGTGTGCATATATATGTGTGTATGTATGTACATACTGAATATTTTGTCAGTGAGAACTCATATTATTTTGTACATTGGGTTGTGATCCAATATTACTTTATATTAGCTTTCAAATTGTCCTAGTTCAGGATGTTGGGAGCTCTTTACATTGACTTCTATGTCTGTAAGATGGCTTTATACTACAGCTCTGATGGAGAAAGGCAGGCCTTATGTATTCTCTGATATTATCTGATCCTTTGGGCTCATTGTCTATATATCTTGTCAAGTCTTAGAATCACTCATTCTTCCAAGGAGTTACTGGATAATGGTGTCCAAAACGAAGATCTGAACATTTAGTTTCTTCATACTGGGAAAGAGGTACACAAGGTTCTGATATGTGACCTAATACCCACTACTTATGTGTCTTTCATTAGCATAGTACATTCATTATAATAAATGACTCAGTTTCAACACATTATGTTTCATAGATTTTGTGAGATTTATTTGAGGGCATCCCAGCTGATAAACTAAACAATTCCTATGCATACACTGTAACATATAAATGCATATGTCAAAAATAGTTCTATAATAAGCTGTCTGCATGTATATTAAGGCAACAAGAGTTCTTCTGTGGGCTTTATCTGTATTCGAACACCACATGGATCTTTCTGGTGTCCTCCCCTTGCTTTTGGGTAAGCTCCCAGTCAACAGTGAGACTTTTGGCTCTCTTCCTTTGCCATTCATTTATTTACCTAGTTACTTAGTTCTAATATGTATGGATGTAACATTTCGAGAGATATATTGAACTCATGGAAAGCAGCAGCATCAACCAGAGAAAAGTTGCCTTTAATCTCACAGACTGTACTTATTTCCAGAGTTACTTAGGTCAACATCAACTAATATTCTTTTTGAAACACCAGCATTCCCCTCACACCCATATTTCATACTTTTTCAATTATGATTAGACATACTCTTGTCTGCATTTTCCCTCAGTTCTCTTCACCTTCTAAATCATGTTTTGCTTTATATACATTAAACTTAACTATGCTTGTAATCTTAGCAATTCAAGACCCTGAGATCTGAGAATCATGATTACAAGTCAGCTCAGGCAGGAAAATCCATGAAATTCTCATCTCTGCCAAAGATCTGCAAGTAGAGCTATGGCTCAAGTGGTAGAGTACTATCTTTGAGCAAAAAAGTGCTGGGTCGGTGCCTAAGCCCTGAGTTCAAGCCCCAGAACCAACACATACCCCCATACCCACATCCACACACACATACAGACACACATCTATTTTTTTAATTATATGGATTTTGAGAAATGCATAATGTCATGTATCTCCCATTACAGTATCATAATATATGCACCTACTACTTCTATCACTGTAACAATATCATTTCATTTATGTGACTATTACCTGTCCACTCAAACTCTTGGAAGGAATGAATTATTTTATTGCCTCTACAGTTTTGCTTCTCTAGAAAGTCACATAACCCTACACACTCAGGCAGTCTTCCTTTACTTAGCATTTAATATTGAGATAAGATTCATTCATGGTTTTGTGTATGTCTCTTACCCACTTTCATTTTCATTTTATATTTTATTATCTTTAAAACATTCTACAAAGAGGTTTTTAATTCAATATGTCTGATTATGATTGTAATGAATCTTGATCAGTGTCACTCCTTTCATAATTCTCTCCCATCTCTCCCATATGAACCATCCCCTCAAATGACCTTTCACTTTTATTGTTCAATATTATTTTTCTTATACAAAAACATCATAATTCCTTTATGCATTCATCTTTTGAAGGCAATCATAGTGACTTCTATTATTTTTTGTTTTATGAGAACAACATTTACAAATATTTGAATGAAAATTTTTTAATGGATATACATTTTCACCTCAATAGCATAAATATTTGAGAGTGCCATGGCTGAATAGTCTAGTGAGGTTAAGAAATTTTCTTAGCCTTAACTTTCTTACCTTTAACTTTGTAAGAAACAGCCAATCTACCTACCATTGTGACACGTTTATTTTTTCGTGTCTGTCATTAAATTTGTAATATTGTTCTCTATATTGGTTATTCAGTTTTCATGGTTCATGCTCTGCAATGTAGACAATGTAAAATTTAATCTGTTATTGTATATTTCCATTTCCATTTCAATTATTTGTTCTCCACAAATTCCCTTTTAATCTCTACTCTCTCTAATAACCCATTATGGGCCATTTCTTCTTATGGTCTAAGATGGTACTAAATAACTTTCTGATGTATTGTCTTATTAACAAAATCAAATCAGGTGTCTGGTTTTCATTTGACTCTTACAAATGATAATGTTGTTTTCCCACAAAAGGTCCAGAGGTCTGTGAGGTGTGAAGGTGTGTTAACCAACAAAATGTTTTGATTTCCCTTGGTCCCACTTTCTAGCTCCAGAGTCAAACTGGAGCATCAAATTAACCTTTACAGAAAGGTCTAGTTTAAATATTTAGATTTGTCTTTACAGTAACAGTAGAGACAGTTGTTTGAAGGTCACAACACTTCCTGCTGGAGGATAGTGAGATATGTCCAGCATCTGGACTGATCTCTAGTGTTAGATCTAGGATTTCTAGCCACATCTTGAAGATTAGAGTTCTCCCCAGATGTGCACTGCTAGTTCTCATGCACAAGAGTTACCCAAACTCCATAGTTTTCAATGTGTTTGTGACCAGCATTCATCTTTATCCTACTATGTCTTATGCAATGAAGTTATATTTCCCCCAGGATCTTCTTCTTACCTTTGATTTCCCATAACCAAAATGCTTTTTTATCTTCCTAAATTGAGTTCTTTGAGCACAAGAGGCAGGCTTAGGTAGAGAGCACTGAGAGTGAAGAAGAGATTTATTGCAAACAATTGTCTCCATGTGACTATAGAGATCTGCACTCAGCAAGCTGGAAACCCAAAAGAATTTCATTTCAGTCAGAGAGCAGGAGGCCAAAATCCCAGGTCAAACATGGAGGCTTAAGAGGTTCTCTGATAGTGTGATATTTTTATTCCATGTATTTCTTCAGCTGACTGGATCTATATTAGGAAATCTCATCTCTGCAACCCACCTTACTTTCAAGGACCAGTTGTATTTAGAAATAACACAAAACATAGAAAAATATTGGCTAAATGTCTGGAATAGCCAACAGCCAAAGCAAGAACAAAACTAATCTATACAAGAAGGTCTTTGACCACTAGACCTTGTTTAAATGTTTATATTTGTTTCATGGTCACTTTGTTCAAGGTAGTAATACTATTGTGTTTTTAGAAAAACAAACAATTACAGCAACCAATAGCCAATGGATGTGTTTATACATGGTTCACATGTGGACACTCTCTATAGCATTGGTTATAATAGTGAAGATTTTGAACAATAGAAATATTCCTTAAAATATTGCTAAATCTCCTTTGAGTTATGGTATACCTACAGAATAAAATACTGTATAAATAGAAAAAAAAGTTTGACGAATTTTTTAGCGTTGTACTCATGAATTGACATTGTGATGTAAAATCCCTGTGTAAAAGATCTAACTAAGAAACTATGTAGTTATCCTCAGCTTATGGTAAACTGAAATATAGCAAAAACAGTATGTAGGAGACCAGACAAAGATGAAGATGTATCTGGGCTATGTGTGAGCTCACCCCAACAAATCCATTTCCACAGTTCAGGGAGTAATTCACTATAGGAAAATCACACCAACTGATCCATGATAGTACAGAGATTCTGCCTAGTGAGGAAAAATTCAGGCAGTTTGTACCAGAAGACAGATTTGAGCACAAGCAACTGCCATGGCTGGCGGTAGCTGCTGTGGGAACTGACAGACAAAGCAGGAGCAAATGTGCCAGAGACCAAGGGTCTCATCTCTTCACCCACCTCCAGCACCAACTGGATGATGAGGACGGTGCAGATAGGGATGGGCCAAAAAGCCAAGGAAAACCATAAGTAGCCCTACTCCTTCTCACAGAATAGCTCAGGGAAGGCAGCCCTCCTCTTTGCCACCAGAGAAGTACGCCATATTGGATACTGGCATAGACTCCACCGTAACAGCTAGCAGATAACTCAGGACACAAAAGCAGCAGGTGGCACAATTTTTCTCCTGGGCAAGGATTTGGACCTGTGAGAGTCGGCTCTGCCCAGGGGAAGGCTACCCTGCCCAGGAGGAGGGACCTCCTCACTAGGCCAAGGCAGATCAACCTTCACTACCTGCTGATCCCAGAGAGGCAGGCATGCCTCACTGCGTGCAACAAAGGAATTCTATCCATACCTCAGCCAAACCTGTACCTTAGCTGGCTGCTGGAATCTCACTAAAATTCATTAAAAATAATAAATAAAAACTGGACAGGCTATCAAAGCTGACAGGATCCAGGTTAGTAGCTCAAAGGGGGATCCTTTGGGAAAGAACACTGACTCCAGACAAGCCCAAACCCCACCACGCCCAAGCTCAGTCCCAGCAACAAACTACAGTTTCCAGTCACCTCCTCCCAGCAGCACAAAGGAAAGAAAAAGCAGATCATGCTTTTTAGTCTGGGAAAAAGGTCACAAAGTCCCCAAGCCTGTATCTTTTTTCTGTGTACACAAACAAGCTGATTTGAGAAACCAACCAAGCAACAAGGAAAAGCAACCACTATAAACAAATCAAAGACACCATCAAGGGAGTAGAAAGCAGACTTAGGGGAGACATAAAAGCCCCACAAAAAAATAAAAGATACTTTCCCTCCTCTTTCCTTTTTCCCCAATTATAATTTTTAAAATTTTTTCTTTTTTAAAATTTCTTTAAAATTTTTTTGCTCCTTCTCTTTTTATTTTTCGAACTAGATTAATTCTGTTACTTTTTTTCTGTTTTTGTTTTTAGCTTTATTTTCTTGTTTTTTCTTTTTGTAACAATCCTGTTTTTTTTTTCCTTCCTCTTTGTTCTTTTCACAATTAGATACACAGCCTACCATGACCACAAGGCTGTATCCTTAACTGTGTATAGACTTAATTCAGTGTATAAATTGATTACCCAATTCCTTACTACACAATATTAGTATTCTTAATTTTAGTAATACTGCTTCATATGTGCATAACTATTCTATTTTTATTTTTGTGTATTTTTTCCTTATTTCTTTTTTGTTTGTTATTTTAATTTTTCTTCTCTCTTTCTTCTATAGAAGTTAACTCATAACTATCCTCCCTCTGTTCCTTTCCTTTGCTACATCCCTCTAATCTGATTTTTTTCATCCTATATTTCATTGTATATCTTAATCTTTCCTCTACACCTCACCCATTTGTGGGGAAATCTGTGGGGAACACAGGCAGCAAAGATGGCCCTGAGAGGAACTTGAGTGGGCAGAGCCAGATTTGTTTAGGTTCAGTGTGTAAACAACTCATGGAAGCTTAGGTGCATGATAAGGTGTGGCCTTTCAGTGATTGGTTGGTTCCATTTCCTCCCCTCCCATGCAGTCTTTTGCTTTAAAAAGGGATGCTCCCTGTTAATAAAGGAGTTCCTGCTTGGTTTGACTCCCTGCTGCATCTGATGGTCTCCTGGGCTAAGGGAGGCTGGGGAATGGGCAGCACTTTGCACTTACCTCTCCTCAGACCCAGTCCTCCAAAGATGGACAAAGACCCAACATCTGGTGCCCAACGTGGGGCCCGAAAGGAAAAGATACCGGCCGAGGCTAAGCGGTCTTTCGCGGTAAGTGAAACCCTAAGTATGGGTAATGCTATATCACAAAAGAAGGAGGAGGAGGCAACATTAGGCCTAAAAAGGGTACAGGAGGACTTGGAAAGTGAGAAGAAAAAGGAATAGGTCAAATTCGACCAGGAACGCACTATCTGTGCATGCAGGGGTGGCTACTCAGGTGCCCCTGATGGTCCTAGTCCCCCTCCCTATTCCCCCGATTGGAAGGGAGGTATGGCGCCCTACGAGACCTGCGAGAGGGACTTCCAAGACCCAGACCCCTACCCCATGGAGGGGCCAAGGGCTAGGAAAGTAACCTACTTGGAGACCTCCTCTGGAAAGGAAGGGCCACCCAAGAGCCCAGACTCTGGGCCACAGGATTTGCTTCCCCAAGAGTATCCGGTCAATGTGGCACCAAGGGCTAACAGGCCCTTGGAAAGCTAAGGATCTTAAAGAGCTCCACCAAGTGGTGGCAGAAAATGGCCCAAACTCTCCCTGGGCCACAACACATACAGGAAAAAGGACTAAATATTCACAAGCACATTTTCTTCAATGCTTTGCCACCTTGGGTCTACCTTCACAAGTTAAAACCTATAATGGACCCTGTTTTGTCAGTAAAGCAATGTCAGAGTTTTTTGACAAATGGCATATTAATCATACTACAGGAATTCCCTATAATCCCCAAGGCCAAGCAATTATAAAAAGAAATCACCAATGTCTTAAGGAGCAATTAAAACAAAAAGGGAGAGTTAGCCCCCGTACATACAGTTAACATTGTCAATTTTTCAAAAGGGGCAACTGACTAGAGACAACTAAACCCTAAGCCCCGGGTGAAAGTCAGGTGGAAGGACCCCCTGACACAACAATGGAGAGGACCTGACCCCCTAGTTACCATGGGCAGGGGATTTGGATGCATTTTTCCCATAGGGAAGACAGCCCCCAGTTGGATTCCTGCCAGGAACCTTAAGTTTTTACCCATTTCCTCTATACAGGAGGGTGCCTAAGGATAAACTAACCATCCCCCAAGGGCAACCAGCCCTTGAGAAGCTCTTGTGTTCTTTAACAATTGCAGATGGGGATACTCTAGCTGACGGCTGTCATGACCTTCCCAGTCCCACAATGGCTACGGAATCCACATCAACCTCAACGGGTGACCTGGGCAGTGATCAGCACTGGCAATGCAGAAATCATCAATAGCATCACAAGAGAAGCTGTCCCTTCGACCTGGTGGCCTGACCTTCATTTTGATCACCACCCTATGTCATTACATATGGACTGTTTAAAACATATTTTTGTAGGAGCTATCTATTTTAATGTTACTTGCTCTAATTGTTCTTTTACTAATTGCTTGTACAAACACCTTTTGTTATGTGTCCTGTAAATACGTCTAAAGCCTGCTCTAGAATAAGTCCCACCTCTGGACTCTAAAGTGGCAAAGACTATTATCCCATCCGTGACTAATGTTAAAGGGCTAATGACATTGTTGGCCTGGGAATGCTTTTGCTGATGGTTTTTCTATGACTTCCTTGCATTATACGTGCACTGCAAAACTCTTATGAGCCAGCCAGTTACATAAGATCAAGCTCCAAGTGAATAAATTTCCCCCGAGAGGAACCGCAGGCAGAGACGGGTAAGAGGAGGTGCCAGTCTGACCAACCTAAGACAGGGCCTTCAGCTTTGCTCTGAAGAAGTTCCCGATGACGGGAAAGACAGACAAGGCGATCTACCCAACCTAAGACAGGTGGGTTCACTTCTTTAAACAAAGATGGGGTGTTGGGAGCTGACAGTAAAGCTTAAAGGTCATCTTGACCCCTGTGCTCGCTTGAAGGCACATACAAGGAACTAACTGGCTTACTTGAAAGACACCAGGTGCCTGGGATTGCTTTGCTATGTCTACACAGTTTGTTTTAAATTTTACTGCTTGGGACATTTCTAACTCTAACTGTGGTGGGGCTAATGTTTATTATTGTGCTAGGTGGGGATGAGAGGTAACTGGGACGGGCTCTTATGCACAAGGGCCTCCTTCCCCCCAGACTTGCCTCCAACCCCCTGCTTGGTCAAATGTAATCCTGTTAAAATAAACTTTACAGAGGAGGGGAAAAAGATAACTAACTGGGAGGTGGATCGCCCATTAAAACAAAAAGGGTGAATATATAGGGAAATCTGTGGGGAACACAGGTAGCAAAGATGGCCCTGAGAGGAACTTGAGTGGGCAGAGCCAGATTTGTTTAGGTTCAGTGTGTAAACAACTCATGGAAGCTTAGGTGCATGATAAGGTGTGGCCTTTCAGTGATTGGTTGGTTCTATTTCCTCCCCTCCCACGCAGTCTTTTGCTTTAAAAAGGGGATGCTCCCTGTTAATAAAGGAGTTCCTGCTTGGTTTGACTCCCCACTGTGTCTGATTGTCTCCTGGGCTAAGAGAGGCTGGGGAATGGGTGAGCAGCCGCACTTCCCACTTACCTCTCCTTGGACCCGTCGGTCCAAAGATGGACGAAGACCCAACACCCATTTACAATTATTTCTACTCCTTCATTCCCTCTCCATTTTCTTTACTCTGTTGATCCCCATGTGTGAAACATTGAGCTAGACTATATCTGTAGTCAGCAAGACTGCCACAGTGGCTCAGGGTGTTATCCCTTCAGGAAAAACCATCCTAAACCTCATAACATAGCTACTCACTGATTACACCTGTTTATAATCCCCACTTCTGAAACAGAATACCCCTCCCCTGACAAAAATAAACAGAGATAAATAAGGGATTGCATATCCATGATTGGAAACCTCTAAAATCAGTGCAAAGATACTGCCCCATGTGGATTTTGTCTTAAAACTGTGGTCAGTGGTGGCATTACATAACCGATGAAGCATAGAGTGAAATACCTATTTGGATTGTATGCCTTCAAAATCTGCACATCCACAGGATTCTGACTTGATGCTTATCTTAAAATTGTGTTCTGGTGAGGAACTGGATATAGTTTTATCTCCAAAAAAGGAGAGATATAGGGAAAACACCAATCTTTCAGTGAAAATCTCCAAAGTCTGTGCAAGTGCAGGGTTTTGGGTTCGGCCTTGCCATAAAATTGTGTTCTGGTAGGAAAGTGGAGATATTTTCAATTCCAAAAAGGAGAAATAGAGTGAAAATACCCATTTTGACCATGAACCTCCAATTCCTGTGTAACTACAGGGCTCTTGGTGGGGGCTTGTCTTAGAATTGTGATTTAATGTATAATTGATAAACTCTCAATCCCCAAAGAAGTGACATATTTTGAAAACTCCCATTTTGGATCAAGAAAATGTGATACACACACACACACACACACACACACACACACACACACACACACACACACACAATGGAATTCTATGCCTCCATCAGAAAGAATGACATCACCTCACTTGTTAGGAAAAAAAATACTTGGAAAAAATTATATTAAATGAAGTAAGCCAGGCCTAAAGAAACATAGGTCCCATGGTTTCCCTTATTTGCAATAACTAGTATGTATCTGGGACAAGTAGAAAAGGTCAAAAGCTATGTACATATACTAGATAAGATGAAATTAAGCAAAAGAACCCCAAGATAGGGACAGAAGTGGGTTATTTTTTTTTGCTTGCTATTGTTTCTAATGCATTTATAAGGTACCATGTGATTTTTTTTTTGTTGCTTTGTATGTTGCTCCCCCATGGTATAATCCCTGCTTTCACTGTATTTGATGTGGGTATAAATTGGGGGAGGGATACAGGTTGACCCATTGTAACAATGAGATGTACAAGACACTATGTTGAAAAACAATCTTTACAATTTAGGTGGGGGAGGAGGGGTGTAGTTGTGTAGGTGGGAGGGAAGTGATGGTAGGGGAAAAGCAAAGGAGGAGGCAACAATGCTTGATAAGAAATGTACTCATTACCTTGCTCATGTAACTGTAACTTCTCTGTACAGTATTTTCACAATAAAAAACTTATAAAAATAAAATAAATAAAATAAAATAAAAAAAGAAAGCTCCCATTGCTGATTGTAAACCTCCAAAGTCTGTACTGTAGTACTCTGGGTAAGTGCTAGTCTTAGATGTGTGTTCTGGTGTGTAATAGGATATAATCACATTCTCAAAGAGGTGAGATAGAGTGAAAATATCCATCATTGATTGTAAACTCCCAAAGTCTGTGCAACTAACTATAGGGCTCTGGGTAAGTGCTTGTCTTAGAATTGTGTTCTGGTGTATAATTGGATAGACACTCACTCCCCAAAAAGGTGAGATAGAGAGAAATCACCCCTCATTAATTATAAACCTCCAAAATCTGCAACGACAGGGCTCAGGGTTGGTTCTTATGTTCTAGTGAGGATTTTGATTGGTTTTCATTCCCAAGTGCACAGAACAAGCCACAGAAACACAACAAAAATATGGCAAGTCAAGGAATTCCAACTCCCACCCAGGATAAACAGGAAACAGAGCAGTTAATAAAAAAAAATCCAGACGATACCTCTCAAAATGCTTTGCAAACATGCAGAATGAAAAAATTGAAAGCCTACGTAAGGCTATGTGTGAGTGTGATGAGACAAACAAAATATTAATAGATGAATTCATGGAATCCACAACCAGAAAACTGAATGATTTCCAACAAAAGGAAAGGGAGTCCAGTGAAAATATAGCTGCTCAACTAAGGGATCTGAGAGTGAACATGGAAAACCAAATCAAGGAGGCAAAGAAATCCATACAAGATCTAAAACAAAGCTTCAACAAAAAAATTGAAGCCATTAAAACTGAACAATTAGAAGGAAAGGAAAAGAAAAACAAAGTAGAAAGTCTGGACAGAAGGCTAGACATTGCAGAAGACTATCTCTGGGATAGAAGATAGCCTAGATATTACAGAGAAAGATCAAACCAGTATTCAAAACAAGTCTAAAAAGTATGATATATGTTATTCAGCATATAGAAGACACCATCAGAAAGCCTAATTTAAGGCTAATGAGTGTAGAAGAGGGTCTAGAAACAGAAGCCAAAGGTTTAGGAAATTGATTTAACAAAATCCTAGCAGACAACTTCTCAAACATGAAAAAAGATAGGCTCGTTCAGACACAAGATGCCTTTAGAACCCCAAATAGACCAGACCAGAATAGGACATCCCACTGCCACACTGTAATCTGTACACCATCAATTGAAACCAAGGAAAGGATCCTTAAAACTGTCAGGGAGAAAAAAATCAATCATCTATAAAGGGAAACCAATCAGAATAACTTCAGATTTCTCAGTAGAGACAAGGAAATCAAGAAGAGCCTGGAAAGAAGTATGCCATGCCCTAAAGACAAACAATTATCAACCAAGAATCTCTTTCATGACTGAGGGAAAAATAAAAACTGTCCACAGCAAAGAAAAACTGAAACAATGTCTCCACCAAACCAGATACTTAAAGATACTTAAAGATATCCTACACATAGAGGACCCACTAAAACATGATGACAAAATAGGAACATCCCCCAAACAAAGAATCAGATATACGTAGGCAGAACCTAGGTGACACAGCCCCTAAGAAGGTGGATAACATGACAGGAATTACCAAACACCTCTCAATCTAAACTCTCAATATTAATGGACTTAACTCTCCAATCAAATGACAGAATCTCTATGTGGATCAAAAAACAAGATTTGTCTATTTCTATTTTCAATAGATGTACCTTCCCTACAAAAACAAACATATTCTGAAAAAGAAAGGCTTGAATGAAATCAAGCAAATGGCTATCAAAAACAAGATGGACTAGCAATCCTAATATCAGATAAAATTGACTTTAAATTAAAACTAGTAGGAAGAGACAAAGATGACCCTACAAACTAATAAAAGAATCTCTCCTACAAGAGGATATTACAATTAAATATCTATTCACCAAAAACAGGAGCACTCAAATTTATCCAAGAAATACTGCTTTCCCTAAAATCACACATAGATTCAAAGAAATTGATTTTTGGTTACTTACACATGGCTTTTCCCACTTGATAGATCAACTTGGCAAAAATTCAACAGAAAAACAGATCTAAACCATTACATAGACCAACTAGACTTAACAGACCTCTAAGAATGTAGAAAAAACCTTCCATGCTCTTGGCTTGGGAAGGTTAACATGGTGAGGATGGCAATACTGTCAAAGGCTATCTACAAATTCAATGTGATACCTATCAATATTCCAACTTCATTCTTCAATGAAAGAGAAGAAGGAATCCAAAAATTCATATGGAACAATAAAAGGCCCAAAAAGCAAAAATAATCCTTAGCAGAAAGAACAGTGCTGGAGGAATAATAATACCAGAATTCAATCTCTACTACAAGGTGATAGTATTCAAAACAGCTTGGTACTGACACAAAAACAGAACAAGGAAATAGAACTGAAGACCCAGAAATGAACCCACAGACCTATAGCCACCTAATCTTTGATAAGGGAGACAAAACATATAACAGAAGAAAGAAAGCCTTGGTGCTGGTAAAATGGTTAAACACCTGTAGAAAACTAAAATTAGATCCTTATATAGCATCCTCTACTAGAATCAACTCCAAATGGATCAAAGACCTGGAAGTAAAAGCAGACACTCTGAAAACATTACAGGAAGGAATAAGAAACACTCTAGGTTTCCTTGGCACAGGCCAAAATTTTCTTAATAAAAACCCAGAAACACAACAAATCAAAGAAAGTTTGGATAAATGGGATTGCATGAAACTGCAGAGCTTCTGCATAGCAAAGGACATAGCTAGTAAGATAAATAGAAAGCCCATGAATTGGGAGAAGATCTTCACTAGCCATACAACAGACAAGGGTCTCATATCTAAAATATATTTAGAGCTCAAAAAATTAAATCCCCCAACAACAAATCCTCAAAGAAACAACTGCATGATTAAGAAGTGGGCTAAAGATTTAGAGACATATCTGAAGAGGAAATAAGAATAGCCAATAGACATGTGAAGAAATGCTCAATTTCTCTGTTCATAAAAGAAATGCAAGTCAAAACAACATTGAGATTCCACCTCACCCTAGTTAGAATGGCTATAACCAAGAAATCAAGTAATAACAGATGGTGGAGGGGATGTGGCCAAAAGGGAACCCTACTGCATTGTTGGTGGGAGTGTAAACTTATGCATCCAGTCTGGAAAGCAGTATGGAGGTTCCTCAAAAGAGTCCACATAGACCTGCCCTATGACTCAGCAATCCCCTTTTTGAGCAAACAAACAAGGTCATACTAAATCTACCAGCACAACTATGTTTATACTTATTCACCAGAGCTAAGACATGGAACCAACCCAGATGCCCTTCAGTAGATGAGTGGATCAAGAAAATGTGGCATATATATATATATATGTATGTATATATATATATATACATATATATATGTATATATATATATGAATTGTATGATTCCATCAGTAAGAACAACATTGCCCCATTTATTAGGAAATTGAAAGACTTGGAAAAAATCTTAAGCCAGTCTCAAAGAAATTTAGGTCCCATGGTTTCCCTTATTTGCAATAATTAATATACATATAGGATAATCTTATCAGATGAGGTGAAAAGTTCAAAAGCTATGTACATATGTCCATATAAGATGATGCTAAGTGAAATGAACCCCAAGATATGGACACAAGAGTTCTGTCTTTGTTGTTATTGCTTTAAATGTACTATGTGTTTTTGTTTTGCTTCCCTTGTATGTTCTATGGTATGTCCCTATGTTCTTTGTATGTCGCTATGGTATATCCCCTGTTGTCACTGTACTTGATTTTGGTACCCTGAATCTTGTATATACATTGTGTCATCTGGGGAGGGGAATAACAAAACACTGAAACAAGACACAGGATGACCCATTTCAACAATGATACCCACAGGAGAGTATGTTGGAACCAAACTTTACAACTTTGTCCAGGTGTGGGGGTTGGGAGGAGGGGTGTGAGAGGTGGGGGAGGGAAGGGATAGTGGGATAACAACAAGGGAAGGGGTAACAATGATTGACAAGTAATGTACTCATTGCCTTACTCATGTAACTAACCCCTCTGTACAGCATCTTTACAATAAAATTAAAATTAAAAAATCAGTATGTAGAGCATGCTACCACTTGTGTTCAAAGGAAACAGAGGAGACTTCAGTACTCCTGCATTTTTGGGACATAGGAGTCAAGGCAAAACTGGCTGAGAAGAATAAAGTTTAAAGTTTAAAATAGGAGACACACTCAATAGTTTAAAATTTTAATTAAAATAAGAACACATTTAAATTCATATTTTCACAATTAAAAAAAGAAACATTAAAAAAATAAAAATTTAATTAACTGTAAAAAAATTCATGTGTGTGAAAGAGAAGTACATAATAACTCCTTTTCATTTTCTCTAAAGCCATTCACTACAAATTCCTTTCACTTTCTCCAGAATCACCCTAAGGAGATTTCCTGAAGGCTCCAGACATGTATTCTTCACTCCACACAACCCCTCTCTCACCCTTCCTATGACAATAGGTTGGAGACACTCTGTTGTCACTAATTTCTTTCCTTTTTGTGTCACCAAATGGAATAAAATATCTTATGGTTACACATCATTTACTCAATCTCTTATATGCCTAATGCTGAGTACAGTGAAATACACATGGTTGAATGTCTAAAACTAGTTTTTGACACTGATGAAAGGTTTGTGATCTGACTGTAAACACAAACCATGTCTCTACAATATACTCCAAAGAACCAGTTTTAATATTTCCAGTAGTATTAGATCTGTATGTTTTTGAAAGCTCCATCCCACCCAAATCAAAACAGTTTTTACGCATTCAAAATGTTCTTTATCAAAAGATTGGAAATGCAAATAGATGTAATTTTAAAATAGCAAATATTCAACAGGATGCAAGTCTGAATAGTGTATGTTGTGCTGAAAAGTTCTGGAAGAGGGAAAGAAAGAAATTAGTACAATTAAAAAAATTTCCCCCTATACCATAAGCTTCAAACATCAATCACAGTTTTTTCTGAAAGCTCATTACTAACCCTTTCTACCATTAAACCAGTAACTACAGTTTCTTCTTCTCTCTATCCTTCTCAAGTAGGGCAACATTTCAATTGAAATACAATTTCTTTTTTTCCAATCTACATCAAGGATCCATTGTCAGTTTCCCATCATTTTTAGGAAGGGAAAAACAAGAATTACAGAGAAATAAGGGCTAGTATGTTGTTTTTGCATAAAAGCTGAAAAATTGCTTTCTCACATTCCAAGTGACTTTACAATCCAGGACACACAGCCACTGTTTGAGCGGAAATGAAATGCAAATGTTATGGGCCATTATCATAGAACCTTGAATGGTGAGCACAAGAAGTTGCAAGCCCTCTGTAGGGATGTTGGGCACATATTGGTGCTTCCAGGAAGTTGCAATAAGTAACTCTTAAGAATTACCTGCTATAAACAAAAAATTGTATGGTCTCTACTTCCAGAGAATCTCATGGCTTCCTGAGAAATGCATTTGTTTTAGGACTCCTGAGACTACAGCAGACATGGAAGGGTATCCTTAGTCACCCAGCAGGATACTTGGTCTTTTCTGGGGATAAAAATAATGTTTTAGTGCTTTTAAATTTCTCAAGTGAAAGAGACACAGATTTCTCTAACCTGTTTTCTTCGGGGTCTCCAAATGAAATGTTTCCACTTTTCACACATCAGTGATGGCAGAATCCCCTGTCTGCATAGCAATGCCCAGCAGACCTTTATGTGGACCAGGCTAAGCTAGTGAGTTTCAATCAGGATACAACTTACAATCATCAAGACTACACTAAGCAGAGTATAGGTCAGGGAATAAGGAAGAAACATCAACTTTTAAAGACTCTAGTACAAGGGCAAAAACCCATCTGGTGAACAGGGAGTCTGCCTCCAGGCTTGCGTTTCTGTCCAGCTTAGGAAAATGCAAAAGGGCTATTGAGAGTACCTATAACTAACAAAGATGCTTTTAACTGAGAAATAGAATAAGTACCATTGTAAAAAGCGTTTCAGTTCAACATGTCAGTTATGAGTACAATGCATCTTGATCAATGTCACCCCTCTCATCATTCTCCCCATTCTCTCAACTCCACCCATGGCCTCAATTTTTCTAGGAATACAATGCATCTTGACCAGTCATCTTTCCATGTATTTCCTTCCATCTATCCTAGCCAGCCCCCTACTTATGTAAAACTGTTTAAAGATTTTTTTTTCCTTTTTTTTTTTTTTGGTCAGTTATGGAGCTTGAACTCTGGGCCTGGGCGCTGTCCCTCAGCTCTTCAGCTCAAGCCGAGTGCTCTACCCCTTGAGCCACAGTACCCACTTCCAGCTTTTTCTCTGTATGTGGTCCTGAGGAATCAAACCTAGGGCCTCAGGCATGTGAGGCAAGCACTCTACCACTGAGCCACCTCCCCAGCCCCCTTTCCTTTTATTCTTTTCTTTTTTTCCCTTAGATTTTTAAAACTTTTATTGTAAAGATGATTTACAGAGGGATCATGGTTATATAATTCAGGTAATGAGTACATTTCCTTTTGAACAGTGTCACTCCCTCCCTTATTCCGTTTCCCCCCTCCTGACTTTCTTCTCCCTGAAGTTGTATAGTTCATTTCCAACATAGTATCTATTCTGTTTCACTGTTGAATTGGTTCACCCTTGGTCCCATTGTTTCTGTGCTTTCCCCTTCCCCTCCCCAAATCAGATAAACCTATATACAAGACAGGGGTACAGAAATCAAAAACAGCAAGACAAGGGAATAAACTAAAGAAAAAAGGAAAGAAGATTTTTAAAAAAGAACCATGAGCAGTACAGTAAAAAAATCAACAAAAAAAACTCTTGCTTCCAGTTCTTAAAGTTCATTTCGATAAGCATCATTTTATATCATATGCACAAAGCTATTGAGTGAGCCCTGTGATCCTCTCCTAAGAATATCCTCCTCTGGTCTCACTGTGTGAATGTTTAGACTGCTATTACACCAATCATGTCCAGGAGTAATTGTTTTGTCTTTTGCTATCCATTGAATTTACTCACAGATATTTTTTTAAAATGAACAAGAACCATGTATTTCTTGATTCTGTGGATTTCAAGTAATATATATTCTGCTAGTGATTATATGATTTGGACAAAAGTTGAGAGATCACTTAATTTTCTAGAAAGCTCACACAGAGGTAGAAAAAGTACGGGAGTCTTTTTTCAAAGAATAATTTACTAAGCCTTTTAATAGAGTACTTTGTAAAGATAAGTGAAACCAGTAAAATGTACCTTTTGCTTAACGTAAGCACTATTAGAAAATGCCCTTTAACTGAAGGATGAAAGCAAGCATCCTCCCACAGAGCACTGTATGGAATACTGCATAGTTCCCATGCTGAGCAAGGTGTAAGTCATCATATAATATAGATGTGGGTTGCTATGCAAGGCACTAGGCTTCACCAATGCTGTGTGTGGAACACATGCTCAAGAGTTATGGCTAGGCTTAAAAGCCATTATCTTATGTACCATGGTAGGATGCTTTTTTTATAGAGTGTCAATGTGTTTTCCAGTGTTTACCTCCCTGTTTTGTTTGCCTCATGTATCTTTGATGAGCAGCCATCTCAGAAAGAGTTTTATTGCCCCCCCTTTTGGCACAGAGGAAAGACCATAGGAAATGTGATTATGCTGTTGCATGGTGTTTCTGAAGTAATTTGTCTGAGAGTGTGAGAGAATGATACAATTGTAGGCGCCATCTTTATCTGCAAAGCCCTCGTGATTGGAAGTATGTTGGAGGAGAGATGGGAATGGGAAGCTCTGAGGAGTTGGGCTTAGGGCTATGTACTGCATGAAGGGAAGGAAATCCAGGCTGTGGCAACAGAAGATCTAAGTAAGGCTTGATTGAGTAAGAAGTGTTTTTTCCTCAATGGGTAGTCAAGTACATCAATGTCACTTGAAAGGCATTATTTAAGAAACCAAAATTTTATCCTTTCCCCCACTGAATAAATGTCTCTGGAAAGATGCACTCTAACTTTTTTTGACAGGTCAATGTTAATGGAACTGGAGTTTGAAGACTGCTGATTAAATAATGGAGATGATGGAGGTGGAGAGGGGCTGAAAAGCCTACTTGAAGCTGAGAGCATTATGGGAAATGGGTATTATTTACTGGCACACTTGGTCAGAACTGGAGTTGTTTTTGAGTCCGTGTTAGTGGAGGAAAGTAGGAGTACATGCTGATTGAGAATGAGAATTAAGACATGGTGACATGGAAGTGTGGTATGGCATGACATCTGAAGCGACTGCCAAGCCAAATGAGAGAAGTCATTCAGAACTTCTTCAGCTCATCTTCCTATCTTCCCATGGTGTTGAGTCTAGAAATGTATTCTCTAAGCTGCAAGCAGAAACATAGGCCCCACTACTGCTGAGCAACAGATGAATGACAGATAAGAAATGGCTCTACTTCTGAGACATTGTGTGAAACTCATACCTGCAATTGTTCCAAGCATTATAATCCTCAAAATATAGAATATTTAAAAGGGTTTTCATGGCTCATGAACTTTACAGCATAGTGTCATCCATCATGAATCCCCATATACCTGTCTCCTACTTGTTACCTGTCTCTTACTTGTTTGTATACACATCAAAGGTCACCCTTTACTTGTGTCATTATTCATTTGCCCTGCTCTCCTCTGCAGTCCAACTGCTCCAGCCCACGACCAACCACCTGCCTGTTACTTCATGTCATTTCTTTTTTTCTTATTGTGAAAATACTGTACAGAGGGGATACAATTACATGGGCAAGTAATGAGTACATTTCTTATCAAGCATTGTAGCCTCCTCCTTTGTTTCCCCTTCCCATCCCTTCCCATCCCCCCCCGCCCCCCGCACCAAAGTTGTTAAGTTCGACTTGTACATCTCATTGTTGCAATGGGTCCACCTGTAACTTCATGTCATTTCTAATACCAGCCTTCTGATGCTCTCTGCCACCTTTTCTCCTCATGTCCTCCTAACCATCTATAAAAAAATCCCTCCAGCATCATGTGCGCTGATTATTTGTGTGAACCCTGTTCCAGCACTCTGGGCTGAGACCTACCAGAGAAAGAGATCTACTCTCTCATCATGGACACTCATAGGGCAGTTTAAATATAGCAGATGCTCACTAAATATTCATTCAACTACATGGACTCAATGTATCTTTAAAGATTCAATATAATGTATATAATGAAATAATTGACTGTTAAGATCAAAACTCTCTGGCTTAGTGAAAGCAAAAATAAGGCAGCAAAAACCTAACCAAAACACAAGGACTTGCATGGTCCAGTCCCTGTTATAAGCCAGAGCATTGTGTGCTGTCCTTTGGAGTCCATGATGACTTACAAGGCAGACTCACTTCTTTTCCATTCACTTTAACCTGGCTCCTTCATCCATCAGGCATCTGACAGTACAAGTCTATGATTGCTGAGGTAGAAGCCCCATTAGCTAGTCTCTTTGTCTGGACACAGAGCTATTTATGGAAACTGCATATTCAAGGAACCAGTAAGTGTCAGTAGCTAATGAATAACATGAGTGATTGCCCATTTCAACACAAGAGCATTATTAGTAACAAAAAGCCTGATTATCAAAACATCGTCACAATAATGTGATCAGACAATCCTCTGATTATGAACTGGAGATTTCCTGCTAACTTCATTCTGAGTGCTTCCTTTCAGGCCTCCAAGTCCCTTGTGATTATGCTTGGACAACAAGTCTTAGACACAGGGATTATTAATTTATAGAGCAGCCATGTAGCACCTATGAAAAGATTGTTGGGCTTAATTAGCCATAGGCCCTGGGGATAACAAGGTCTCCAGCCCACTAGGTTTGGACACAAATTATTCTTTCAACATAGGAGCGTCTAGAGGAGCTCACCCAGGCTTTGGAGTATTTTCAAAGCCTTTGCTAGGTCCATCTTTTGATTGAATTCAGAAATCATCTGTTGCCTCTAGCTGACAATTGCTAAAGCTTCTAAATGTTATAGCTTATCGAAGCCACAAGCCTGAAATGGTGTGCTCAGAACAAAGACAAGACAGATAAATCTCCATTCCTTTCATGACGAACTATAGGCCACTTTCTCGGCAGACAAATATATAAAGTGTTGCAACATGGCTACTCTAGTAAGATAAAAAATATAGTTTGACTTTTTCCTTTAAAATTTTCAATACCCTTTGGCTGCAAAGATACAGAATGATAAAAAATAAGTTGTGCAGACAACAAAGAAGGTCAATAGTTCTATATATATTTTTGCCCT
This sequence comes from Dipodomys spectabilis, assembly GCF_019054845.1. Lineage (NCBI taxonomy): Eukaryota > Metazoa > Chordata > Mammalia > Rodentia > Heteromyidae > Dipodomys > Dipodomys spectabilis. The sequence goes on along the minus strand of NW_024870864.1, from coordinate 11,681,042 downwards.
TTTTATTGATGAATTTGTAGAGAAATAGGGAGTTTTATCTGAATCTGAGCCAGAAACACTCAGCTCTTTTCTAAGGAATCAGTCCAAGTACAAAGTTAAAAGAGAAGAAAAGCAAAAATAGGTAGAATTACATCATGTGGATTCCAGAGAATGTTTTTGCTTCAGGTTAGGAGAACTCCCTACAGAGCCATCTGTGAAGTTACCATGCAGTCACAGATGACATGGAATGAGCATGTTAGCCTGGCCAAGACCAAGCGCTGGCACCATTCTGGGACCCGCATGAACTTGACTGGCCTCAGTTCAGCTTAGCCTTTCAGATATTATCATGTATGCCGAATAGATTTCACTGTATATTCTCACATGCCCTTGTAGAACACTCAAATACAGAGACATGAAAAAGTCGGAAGTGATGGAGGTGCTGAAGGATGGGGTTGCGAAATCTCTTTGACTGGAAGATTAATCCAGGAAAATGTCTGGGAAGTCTGTAAGTCTGCATCTGAGGACTCAGTCTAAAGAATGTGTGCAAACTGAGACCAGTATAGCCAGATGTTTAAGGAAGTTTCTGGACCCTGTTGCCTCCCTGCCCTGGGCAATTTGGAACTGAAGGACAATGGCAGCCAAATTTAGGGGGATTAACTGAGGAAGGAATCAATGATTTACCTCACTAATTATCCAGAGTGTTGGAATTATTGCTCAAGCAGAAGGGGCAGTTACCATGTACTTGTGTACCAGGCACATACCATATCTAAGTTTATGACAGAAGTTTCTACTTGGGTATGTCAAGTCCAAAATTGGAATATTTTACACTTTTTAAAATTACAACAGAATCCCCTGATGGCACATAGAACGTGATAGTTCCTTATTGAATTCATTTGCCATAATGAGGCAATGTGACTCCTCAGCCCCAGAGACTGTAGCCTTTGGTGGTAAGGTTGGCAGAGATGATTGGGAGCCGTTGCTCCACTTGGAGAAAATCCCAGAGCACAGCAGGTTTCACCAGTCTTTGACATCCTGTGTTAATACAATGATGTCACACAGCACCATGACACACAACATAACTGATTTATTTTCTTTTAGATGAATGGCAAGCAGTGAGGATCTTTGGGTTATCATTTCTACTACAGATTCATTCATGAGTCATAACCTGAGCCAGAAACTCTGATGTGGAGCTATGAAACACTTGTCCCAGCTTGGGGTCCAATTCAGGAAAATGAAATATTGGCAATACTGATGTCTGGTGATGTTGGAATGGGCAGGAGGGTACAACTCTGTTATTCTCTATAGCATAGTGTGTTTCCTCTATTCAATGCTTTATTCTCACTAATTTCTCTCACAAGGCATGACTATCACCAAAAAATAGCAGGAGGTGCATTAATGTCTCACTAATAGGAAGTTCTTGTTAGCTTTCTTTCCATAATGGACTCTCTTAGTACATGTCCATTGTCTGATAATAATTAAATCAATATTAAATCACTAAGTGTGTATCAGCTAAGCCTGGTAGAAAGAGAAGGATTATAGATTATCCTCATGAAGTTCAGCTGTCTTCTCAACATTGGCAAATGGAAAAAATTCTCGTGACTTAAGAATTTACTTGATAGTGGCACTGTGGCTCAAGTGGTAGAGTGCTAGCCTTGAGCTGAAGAGCTGAAAGACAGCACCCAGGCCCAGAGTTCAAGCCCCATGACAGACAAACAACAACAACAACAAAAAACCCAAAACAAACAAAAAGTATCCACTTGATACCCTCAGTAGAACTTAGGTTCATCTTCTCTTCAGTATACAGGAACCGGTGAGTTCTTTTCTAGATAGCTCAGGTAGAGAAGCATTGGGTTAAGTTTGTCAGCAAGAGATGGGCCAAGGAGAAGCTTCCAAGTTGCTCCCATTGGGTAAATCCTCCATTTTTCACACATGCCTGCATGAGACAGTATTCCTGAATTAACTCTGTGAGCTCTTAAAAAAGTGTCTGGAATGAAAGTTACAGAGATCCACACTTTGCAACCTTATGTTTCTGTGATGGTGACCTTCCAACCTTGAGCCCTGCATCCTACTCAGTAAAAGCACAGCCATGTGCACAAACTGAATTCTGAGTCACATGATGTATAGCATCACACTTGGTAAATTATCCCCTATTACAATTTTGATATGAAATGTCTCCTCAAAAGGCTCACGTACTGAAGGCTAATTCTAGCTTGTGGAAGTATATTGGGAAGTTTTGAAAGTATACAAGGTGAGGCCTAACTGAAGGAAGTAGGACATTAGGAGCTTGTCCTTGGGACAAGCTTGTCTTATCCCAGGGCTCCTTTCTCTCTCTGCTTTGTTTTCACCATGAGTTGTATATCCTCTGCCACATACTCCCATCACACGCTGTGACTCACCACAAGCCCAGAATCAACAGAACCAAAGATGATGGAAATAAAGTCTCTGAAAGCATGAGCTAAAATAAACACTACCTCCCAGAAGTTTATTTTGCCAAATATTTTGCCACAGCAAAGAAAAATCTGATTAGCACCCACACACCTTCCCAGGTTCTCATCTTCCAATTTTTTGGTAGAAATACCAAAGGCATTAGCTGGGAGTGAGATAAGAATTCCTTGCTGTGTTCCAATGAAGGCTAAATCTATTAACCATGAAAATTATGGAATAGGAATCCAAGTGCATTCCTATGTAAGCCATTTGTGGCTTCTCAGAGTAGTGCTATTTCATCATCTGATCCTCCCAGTACTCCTGTTAAATTACCCTAAAGAATGCTGTGGGTAACAGAATGAATTTAAACATAAAGTGAGAAATGCTGTGTTCTAGGAATAGGCAGGAAGGTGATGATGAAGGACTTAACTATAGAGGACCGGGAGATGCCTTTTAAATGTTTGATTTCCAGGGTGGTGCCATAAGTTCCCATACTGTATGTACATATTTGAGAAGCATACACATTGAATGAGCATATAAGAGATGAGAGCATGATGTAGCTGATTTAGAGGCCCAACTATATTTCTTGAAGAAATAGAGATTACCCTGGTATATTATTATATATATTATTACCCTGGTATATTATTATTATATACTGTAAGGCATTCATCACAGAGTTCTGATTCCCCTTCACCCTTAGCACCATCAATCAGATTCAAATGTCTGGTGTGAAGAAAGAGCACTGTGTGCACAAGCAGGAGAGATGAGTGCTATGAAGCTGATGGGAAGGGACTCGAAGGTGGCTGAAGTATCCCAAAGCTGTTTGTATCTGATGAAAAAGCAAAGGAAATGTAGTATCTTCCTGCAGAAATGGGACACGTCCAGTAGAATGTATCAAAGAAGAGAGTCCTCTCTTACTTCAGCAGTCTAGGAAATGCAGAATGGGTAGAGACTAAGTACTGTGAGCATCACAACTGTTCGTGCCAACATAGTTTTTAATACCTCTTCTATGCCCAGACCCCAACTAAGACCCCCCCAGAACCTTGTTTATAAATTTGAGCTAGATTTGCATGAGTTTAGAAGAACTTACCATATTATAGAAGACAAGAATCATTATAGACGACAAGAATATACCATAATGTAGAAGATAAACCATAATAAAGTTTGTGTATGCGTGCCTGTGTGTGCTGTTACTGAGTCTTGAACTCAGGGCTTTTCCCTCTTGCTTGTTTCCTTCACTCAAGACCGGAGACCTACCACTTGAACCACATCTCTACTCTGGCTTTTTAAAAAACTGGTTAATGAAGTCAGAGTCTTATAGCTATTTCTAGCTAAGCTGGTTTTGAACAACAATCCTCAGGTTTTAGCCTCTTGACTAGCTGGGATCGCAGGTATGGGCCAACAGTGACTATTCATAAAGTACTTTAGTATTTGAGTCTGTTCAATTAAATAGAATTCAAGCAGAGGGGTGAGTGTTTTGATCTGTGTGAGGCCTCTCTTCTCTTTTAGAGCATCTATATGGCGCAGCCAGAAGATTTGTGGGAGCATGAGGCTCTCTGGCAGAAAGATTGGCATTTTGATATGTTCTAAATTGAGTCCTTCAAGTCCAGCAGCTAGTAAGAGACCCTTGTTTTTTCGGTTTAATTTGTACTTGTCTTGGGACTTGAACTCAGGGTCCTGGACCCTTGTCTCTCAACTTCTTTGTTCAAGATTGTGCTCTACCACTTGAGCCACCATGCTACATCCAGCTTTTTGGTGGTTAATTAGAGATGAGTCTTAGGGACTTTCAGGCCCAGGATGGCTTTGAACTATGATCATCAGATCTCAGCCTCCTGAATAACTAGGATTACAGGAATGAGCCACCTGTATCTGGTTTAGGGCAGCTGTACATTTAAGTACATGCAGATGCTTCTACTCCTTCAGTAGTGATAGGTTGTTCATTTTGGTTTGAGACTGTTTTCAGAAAAGTTGCAAAAGGCTGGTATGCATCTCCTGTGCTTCGTCAGGGATCCTGGCCAGGCAGGAAGGTCTATCATTCTTAAATGGAGTGAGCAATGACTTGCTGGGAGTAGTAGTTTAAAATGGGGACCAGCAATAGTAAATATTAACAAAAGTAACTCATCAAAGGGAATATCGTGCTGAGATTTACTGCTGTCTTGATTCAGTGTTTTCTCTCTTTAAACTAGTTGTATAAATCATGGACCTCCTAAAGACAATTTTATTTATGGTGGAATGCAAAGATAATAGTGATCCCATGAGATTACATTGGAGGTGAGAAGTTCCTGTTGCCTCGTGACATTGTGGCCATTCTAACATTGTGGCCATTCTAACATCAGAGTGCAGTGCAACTCTCCTGTGTTAATGGTCTTGTTGATGTAAACACATCTTCTGCAATGCACACAGCTAGGTACAGGACATGGTATTTGATAATGCTAATAAATGTTGATGTGGTATAGTGTTTCTTATTTATTTTTTATGTTTATTGAAAAGGTGATGAGCAGGGTATTCTAGTCATATAAGTAAGGTAATATGTGCATTTGTTTTTTTATTTTTTATTATTTCTTTTTTAATTTTTAATTTTTTTATCCTGAAAATACCATACAGAGAGGTTATAGTTACATCAGCAAGGTAATGAGTACATTTCTTATCAAGCATTGTCGTTTTTAAACACTGTTACCCCATCCCTAATTTTCTCCCACTTGGCCCTCTCTAGTCCCCTCCTTCGAAGTTGTACAGTTCTTTTCCAACTTAGTATCAAGTGAGTATCTATGGTGTATTAGTTCATCCTTTGTCCTGCTGATTCCCTTCCCCTTAAATAAATCGAATAAACTTATATACAGGACATAATGTACACAAAATTAAGAAATAAAAAACTACACACAGGACATAATAAGAATCTTCTGTTTCCATTTCTTGGAGTTCATGTTGCTATGCTTCATTATATATGGTCCTATGTGCTTAGTAATTGGTTACTGGGATACCCTGTAAAGAATAGCATAGACATATTCTAGTTATTACAAATGAGGGAAACATGTAACCTACTTTTCTTTGGGTCTGGGTTACTTCACTTAACATACTATTTTCCAGATATTTCTATTTCCTTACAAATGGGGCAATGTCATTCTTTCTGATGGAGGCATAGAACTTACTGGGGCTTGAATTCAGTCTCTGTTGCCCTTTCTTAGCTTTTTCAGTGAAGGCTGGTGCTATGCCTCCACTTTAATTTTTAGATTTTATTTTATTGTAAAGATGAGCAAGGTAATGAATACATTTCTTTTTAAAATTTTATTGTATTGTAAAAATTCTGTACAGTGTCTTATTATTGTTGCAAAGGGTCATCCTGTGTCCTTGTTTCAGTATTTTGTTATTCCCCTTTCCCCTCACAAATTAGATAATGTATATACAAGATGCAAACTACCAAAATTAAATAGAGTGGCATCAGGGGATATACTATAGAGGGAAGAACAAATCGTTTATCTAGGGATACAGGTGGACCCATTGCAACAATGAGATGTACAAGTTGTTATGTCGAAAAACAAACTTTACAACTTTGTGGGGGGGGGGGGGGAAGGACCGGGTGGGGGAAGGTGGGGAGAGTATAGGAAGGGATGGGAAGGGGAAACAAAGAGGAGACAACAATGCTTGATAAGAAATGAACTCGTTATCTTGTCCATGTAATTGTAACTCCTCTGTATGGTATTTTCACAATAAAAAATAAAAATTAAAAAAAAGAAACAAAAACCCCCCAGTACATTAAAAAGACCTCTTGTGTCCATATTTTGGGGTTCATTTTGTTTAGCGTCATCTTATACAGTCATACGTACAAAGCTTTTGAGCTTTTCTGCTCATCTGATAAGATTATCCTAGACATATAGTAATTGTTGCAAACAAGGGAAACCATGGGACCTATGTTTCTTTGGATCTGGCTTACTTTGCTTAATATAATTTTTTTCCAAGTCTCTTTGTTTCCTAACAAATGGGGCAGTGTCATTGTTTCTGATGGAAGCATAGAATTCATATATATATATATATTTATATATATACATATGTGTGTGTGTGTGTGTATATATATATATATATATATATGTATACATATATATATATCACATTTTCTTGATCCACTCATCTACTGAGGGGCATCTGAGTTGGTTCCATTTCTTAGCTATGGTGAATAATGCTACGATAAACATAGATGTGCTGGCAGCTTTAGTATGTCCTTCTTTATGATTATTTGGCTAAATGCCCAGAACTGGGATTTCTGGGTCATAGGGGAGCTCTATGTGGAGTCTTTTGAGGAATCTCCATACTGCTTTCACTTTCAACTTTTTGCTGGGTAATTGGACACAAGAGTCTCTTGGATCTAACTTCTGGAGCTAGCTTTGAACAAGGATTTGCAGATCTCATCCTCCTGAGTAGCTAGAATTGCAGGAATGAGCCATCAGTGCCCATCATGCTTTATTGTGTTTTAAATGACTATGACATACTGGCTGATGTATGCATTTTTACTAATTTTTTAATCTTTATTGTAGAATCTATCTGTACTACCAACAGAAATGGATTCAGTAAGATTGTGCTTGGTGTTATAAAACCAGGTGCCTCATGCATTCCTCTGCTTTTCACATGTCCTGACTGCAAGTGTTTGAACTGGACCACCCAGGTTTGTATGAGCCCACGCCCTTATGTTCAGACAGCAATGAAACTGTCTCACAACATCTTTCCCCAAACCTATGCCATCATTACACAGCACATTGTTTTTTGATTTCTACTAATTACAAATGTAATGGGTACATGTGAATAAACCTTAAAGTAGAGAATAAAAAAAATAAAGTATGAAATTAACTTTAGTTATGCCATCTAAGGATAATAGCAGCTACCATTTTGATGACTATTTCTTGATTTGCACAGCAGTCATTTTACCATGTCCACACATGCTGCATAAGAGCTATAACAAAGTTGGCTTTTTCCTCTCTTCCTGTTTGTGTTTATTTGTTTATTTAAAGGTACATACAATACCCAGGTATCCTAACCAAACTTCCATCCCAATTACCACATAGTCATTCTAAGTTCCTAGAGGTAGGTCTCAGGTCCTTCCAATATAAAATGTTCACATTGGCATCGTTTCTTCACTGAATGACTGATTCTATCAGGTTGAATCTTCTGCCCATTCCTTACGGATCTGGAGGTCAGATTAACCTTCAATGCTTCCCTTTTGTACAATAGCTGTTCCAGTTATTTCCAAGCTGTGACTATATTGGCCATATTTCAAACTCATGGAATTTTAACTAAACCTTGAATTTTAAGAGGAGAAGTATTACTTTCGCTCTGCTAATAACTGCATCCTAACTATGGATCCTTATAAATCTATAACTGTGTAAATAACATTTTCATAGTATTGGCTTGTTTTTAATATTACAGTCTAGGTTTCATCAAAGCCACTATTTATTGCTTGCTCAAGTGTCTTGTGTCTGATCTTGTAAGAAGTGTCACCTCTCCATCATCCTTACCTGCTGGAGAACTTTCTGTTTGGAAGTCTGTGAATCTGGAAACAACAGAGCTGGATTTGTAAATTAAGTCTCATGTCATGTAATTGTGCTACTTGCCATTATTATGTTCACTATTTCTGTTAAAGTTATAATATGAATAAAATGATAAAGAAATTTGGGAATGATATATTGCATTTGGGTCTAAAAATAGAGTTAAGAGAAGGAAACAGCAATTGTACTGTGCCTAATAATTTGTACAAACACTATGTGTTAACTAAAATTTTAAAAGGTCTGGTTTTGATCGGTGCTGATGGCTCACAAATATAATCCTAGTGACTAAAAAGGTTGAGATCTGAGGATCATGGTTCAAATCCAACTCTAGGTAGGAAAGTCTTTGAGACTCTTATCTCTAAATAGCAAAAAGCAGGAAGTAGAAGTGTGGCTTAAGTGATAGAATACTAGCCTTAGCAAAAAAATATATAAGTTCAGAAACAGTGCCCTGAGTTCAAGCCCAAGACTGTCAAGAAAAAAAAATATTCTGGTTTAAATGAAATATAAATGTCCAATAAATACATGAAAAAGTGTTTATTCATTGGAGAAGCACAAATCAAAACAATATGGAGCTGGGTGCTTGTGGCTTATGTCTGTCATCCTAACTATTCAGGAGACTGAGACCTAGAGGATAGTGGTAGCTAACTCTGGCAGAAAAGTCTAAGAAATCTTATCTTCAAAATAACCAGTAAAATGTTTGGCCTGGAAGCCTGGCTTAAGTAATAAAACACCAACTATAACCAAAAGCCAAGCAAACATGACACACTAAGTACAAGTCCCAGTACCAAACACACACACACACACACACACACACACACACACAAGATAAAACAATACCGAACAAAAACAAACCAAAACAAATAAAACCAAAACTACTACAAAGAGACTCCATCTTGCCCGAGGCAGAATGGTGAGCATAAAGAAAACAAACAAGAAGTGTGACTTCATTGGTAAAGCACTATATCCTTTGTCCAATCCCATTTATCTTCTATCTATCTATCTGCCTATCTATCTATCTATCTATCTGTCTGTCTCTCTCTCTCTCTATATATATATAGATATATACACATATCTATATGTGTATATACATATATATGTACATAAATGTACATATCTACATATGTGTGTATGTATATATCTAGAGAGAGAGAGATAAAAGAAAAGAAAGAACAAACAAAAATGCTGGTGAAGTGTTGGGGAAGGGAAACACTTACACTATTGATTGGAATAGACATTAATACTCTCACTATAGAAGCTAGTAGGGGATCTCCCATATGATTCTGCCATACTATTCCAGAGTATATGCCCAGAGGAATCAAAGTTGACATATAATAGAAATACCTTCACACCAAAGTTATTACTACACTATTCACAATGACAAGTCATGGGACTACTGTGGATGTTAGTGTGCAGGCTGTTTTTTGAAAAATAACATTTCTAATTTCTAAGACCATTTAAGAACATGGCTTTCTTTTCTAATATATTTCACACTCTTACTGTTTGTCAAAAATTGTCTGTTTATATGCTTCTCAATTTTCATAACCAAGACATAATATACCAGGGTAAAATGAAGAATCATTTATATACATGCATATTCTGCACATACTAGATTATATGCAGTCTTTGGGGAAAATAAAATACATAATTTCTATAGTCAGGACTTAGATAAGTTAAGATGTTAAATACCAACACAAGAGATATAATAAATAAAAAAATAATTAAATACTGAAAATTGCATAGGCTATGGATAAGCTCAGAAATCTTAAAGGAAAACAATCTTTGAAATAGAGTAGAATAGTTATAAATATAATTTTGACAAGCAGGGCAGAACCTTTGTCAAGTCTCATAAAGAAAGGCCAGAGGATAGGAGATATAACTAATCCATTCATAGGAAGAAACATAAAGCAAGCTGGGTGTTCATATCAATTAGATTGATCAACTGAATTGATTCTCTATGAGTTCCTTTACTTCCTAAACACAGTAACCTCCAAGGAAACTCACAAATAAGCCCAGTGAGCTTGTATCTTACTCAAGAGGTCTGAATGGATAGGATATTTGAGATACCAAAATAAAGCCAGTCTTAATACCTCAAACATTGCTGACCGAAGTGTTCAAATCTTCCCATGACTTCATCATCATGTTTACAAACAAATCAGCTGAGAATTGAAGAAAAGGAAATAATTGTGTTCATATCTCATAGAGAAACACCTAATTAAGAGATTGCTTACAAATCACAGCTTCCAATTTTGTAGCTATAGAACAGGAAGTATTCTCTTCAATGTAGCATCAGAAAGTACCAGAGTGAAGTTCAGAGCTCAAAGCCATTGCCTGAATGTTTACAATGTTTCAATCATGCAGCCTCCCAGGGGAAGGCAATTGTATATTGGATAACCTTGGAGTCTACAAGTCCACTCAATAATCTGTTGTAGACCTTCTAGTATTCCTTCCAAATTACTCAGTAATTCAATAGAAGAGGGAAGTGCTTTACATATCTATGTAACAACAATGAAATAGATTTATTAATTGGAAGATCTTTTTTTCAATTCTTCAATGTCTGGTCTCTAAATTAAGGAATATTTGAAAACTTGCTAATGGTTATTGTCCCATTGATGAAAAAAATCAATAGGCGAAGAACTATTTATGTACTGGGACTACTACAACTACATATCATTTGTCAGAGGTTTAAAAAGTTCAATTATCAGCTCAGTTTTATGCTCTTTTTATTCCTGCCATATCCTAATAAGCTTTGGAAATGTGGCCTCTGGAAATGGCCCTTCCTAACCAAATTTTTTAGCAAGAAGATTGAAATTATCCTGAACTAGGGCTTAAACTTAAGGCTTTATACTCACTCAGCTGCTCTGTTGGCCCTCTACTAATTGAGCCATGTCTCTGGCATGGGTTTTTGCTGATTATATTAAAAATTGAGTCTCTGCCTTGGCTAGCTAAGATTACCAGTGTGAGCCATCAGTACCTGTCATTTTGTTTTGTGTGTGTGTGTGTGTGTGTGTGTGTGTATGTGTGTGTGTGTGTGCGTGTGTCTTCAATAACTTAGTATTCTTGGGAAGCTCTTACCCATTTGCAGGCTTGCTCATGAATCCCAAAACTTGTGTCATAGAGGGTTACTTGGTCTGAGAACAAAGTCATTCCTTTTTTATTTTTCCACTTATCCTCCCTCTAACTTTATGTCCACATGAGCTTGGATATGATCATGTTGGAAAGTGGAGGGCTCAGGGCAGCATGTGTCCCTATGAAGGTGAGATGTTGACTTTATTTGTTCAATAGGACTTGGCACTTGAAAATAAAAATGCAAACCAAGAAATCAACGAATAATACCTATGAAAAAAATGAAAGATAGGAGGATGGAGATTCTCATTGATGTTACCTTGTGCCAAGTGCTTTGCTATCCTTGAATCTATCATCTCCATCATTTCATTATCTCTTTCTCATCTTGACAGTCCTGGTCCATTAGCTTGAGGAGGCTGTTCACAGCATTGGAGTGATGTTGTGGATCAAGACATGTAAGTTCACCCAGATGAGGCAGAATAGTATAGTTGGAAATAAACATGTCCTTTGTTGTTTTAGAACAGAGGCTGACACAAGTGAGGAATGAGAAAAGGACAAGGAGTTATTCTCAGCCTTTACCTTTCCTGCTGTATCTATAGCTACATCTGTTTCTATATCTACATATAGATATATAACTTAGATAATACAGTTCTTATATATATATATCAGAAACACAGATGGTATAATTCTTGTCATTTTCCCTAGGAGCAATGTACAGTTTAGTACAGTACTTAGTTTAGTTAGCCCAATTGACTTTGCTTTGTTGTCTGGTGCTGTCCTGAGGGAGAAAGTGTCTTCGGAGTTCTTTGAACTTCAGCCACCCTCCTCTCATCACTGCACAGCCTGACCTGCAAATGGAATCTCTCCATCTGTGGCTGTTGCCCAAAGCTGCTCCATGGGAAATGACTGCCTCAATGGGAATTAGAAAATGGGCTTCATCTGCCTTTGAGCCAGTTTGCTCCCAGCTTCAAGGAACAACTTGGAATCAGAGAAATGTTCCAATTATCTTGACAGTTAGTAGTCATTTGCCACTGACCAGGGAAAGCTCCCTGGAACTGGAATCCTATTTGCTTCTTTTTCTCTGCTTCACTGGGTTCTTTGGATGAGTATTCCCATGTGTGTATGTGTATATATTTCAAAAGAAACTCCAAGAAAATGGTGATTTGTCCCAGAATAGAACAGGTGGTACACTAAGAAAATTAGACATTTGTAGTTCATTGAAACTAATTTAATGCTTTCTCAAAGAAAAAAGACCATTTTTTACCAATGTTGAAGAAGAAATTTAAGAGAAGTTTTTCCATAACATAAAATTCTTTTCTGCTTCTATTTCATCTTAGGAAAGACTCATGAATCTTTGTTTAGGATTTGAAATAGCAGGTAACTTCTTGAAGGGAAGAAGTATATAACAAAATGGAGTTTGTATGTGCATGTTGGATTGAACTGGAATTTGGCCTGTTTCAGACTAAGAACTATTCACATTTTTTTTGCTTTAGAGTGTGATCTCACAGAAAAATTCTACAAGAAGAAAAAAAGCACATAAAAATTTGTATTTGTTGGGATTGCATAAGGTTGCAGAGCTTCTGCAGGGCAAATGACATAGCTAGCAAGATCAATAGAAAGCCCACGGATTGGGAGAAGATCTTTACTAGCCATACAACGGACAAGGGTCTCATATCTAAAATATACTTGGAACTCAAAAAATTAAACCACCCAACAACAAATCCTCAAAGAAACAACTGCCCAATAAGTAAGTGGGCGAAAGACTTAAAGAGAAGCTTCTCTGAAGAAGAAAGAAGGATGGCCAATAGACACATGAAAAAATGTTCAACATCCCTAGCCATAAAAGAAATGCAAATCAAAACAACATTGAGATATCACCTTACTCCAGTTAGAACAGCAAAAATCAAGAACTCTAATAACAACAGATGCAGGAGGGGATGTGGACAGAAAGGAACCTTACTTCATTGTTGGTGGAAATGTAAACTTGTTCAACCACTTTGGAAAGCAGTATGGAGGTTCCTCAAAAGACTTCACATAGAACTCCCCTATGACCCAGCAATCCCACTTTTGGGCATTTACCCAAATGTTTACAAACAAGACCACACTAAAGCTACCAGCACAACTATGTTTATTGCAGCATTATTTACCATAGCTAAGATATGGAACCAACCCAGATGCCCCTCAGTAGATGAATGGATCAAGAAAATGTGGTATATATACACAATGGAATTCTATGCCTCCATCAGAAAGAATGACATTGCCCCATTTGTTAGGAAATGGAAAGGCTTGGAAAAAATTATATTAAGTGAAGTAAGCCAGGCCCAAAGAAACATAGGTCCCATGGTTTCCCCTTATTTGCAATATCTAGTATAGGTATGAGTCAAGCGGAAAAAGTCAGATAATGTGATGTTAGGAAAACGAACCCTCAAATATGTATTTTAATGTTTTTGTTTCTTTCACGCATGTGTTTCTAATGCATTTATAAGATTATTTCTTTGTTGCTTTGTATGTCCCTCCCCCCAGTGTAACCCCCGCTTTCACTATATTTGATGTCAGTATACATGTGGAGGAGACGGGGACAAACAAGTCGTTTAAGGATTCAGGTGGACCTGTTGCAACAATGAGAAGTACAAAATGTCATGTCAAAACCAGCTTTACAATGTCGGTGTGTGTGGGGGGGGTATGACTGGGTGGGGGGGAGGGGGGAGGCTGGGAAGGGAGGTGAAGGGTAAACAAAGGAGGAGGCTGCAATGCTTGGTAAGAAATGTATGCATTATCCTGCCCATGTAATTGTAACCCCTCTGTACAGTATGTTCTCAAATAAAATAAAATAAAATTTAAAAAAAAATTTGTATTTGTCCTTCCATGGTGAATTAGATTGACATTTAGCTACAATTCAGTACTGACAAATATTTACTTGGTACCTAGTAGGTGATAATTATTTGAAGAATAATTCATAGTCCATAATGATCATAAACAGACTATTCTTTATTCATACAACCAATATATTAGAAGTATATGGCTACTCTTGGACTAATATGCTAGCAGAGATTAGAAATAGGCACTCGAGGACAAACCTAAAAACATGGTGCTCTAATCAAAATCTTTTTTCTACCTCTAAGGATTAGTCCTTAGATGAACTTTTCTACAAGTATAAATCTGACCTTACATTCTACTTCCAGAGTCTAGCCATTCTCCTGGTACCTTAGAGTTTCATCAGGCCTGGCTGCATCTCTGTCTTACTGGCCTCTATGGTGGATGTAGCAACCTACACCACCCATTCTCTGAAGGACCTTCAAGTTCCCTGTGTCTATTTAGTGCAGGTGATCTCCAGTGTGATTCATTAGGGTTCTACAGAACACCCAGAGTTAACAGGAGACCCATGGTTTCCTGTTAGAGATCTTTTATTTTCCAATTCCCAAATATTTGCTTCTCCTCCTTTAGATATCTCATACTGAGGAAATTCATAATATTCACTGGTGAAAAAAAAGCTGTTGCCAAACATTCAATCAAGTAGCCAGGATGAGATTTCACTTCTGAAACCAACCCTTACAGGGTATGATAGGAGGCCAAGTTCCTTTTCCCAACCTAGCAAGAAATTAGCAGATTTGCCACCTTTGGGACTTGAGATCTTGTGTTCATCCAAGTCCTGTTGGCTTCTGTCAGTCTCCCAGTTTGACCTGGGACTTCATCCAATAATCAGTTTCATCTGACTGCTCATGCCTAACCCAAGGCTAGTGGAAACCTTCCAGAGATTCCTGGCTGTAGTATGGTTGACTCTTCAAATAAACAGGTCCCTTCCACTCATCTCATGCCTAAAAGCTGAAGTTTGTCCTCTAAGCAAAAGGAATATTTCAAAGTCACACATGCTAGTTGGGTATAAAGAAAAGATAAATCCATGTCCTGCTTTCAGACCTTCAGTGTAGGATCTCACTATTAATAGTAATACCAAGTGTCCACCTCTCTCCTATCATAAATAATGTTGCTCTGAGAAGTAAATATTTCTTTAGGATGATGCTCTTAAATTTCTGGATGGAAAATAAGTATGATTGTTGGATTCTATGTTGGTTTTATTATTTTAATGTCTTGACAACCACCATCATGTTCTCCAAGGTGACTGTAGTATTTTCCAACCATAGAGTGATTTTTAATTCTAGACATCAGATGGGCTGGAAGGTAATATATAATTGTGGCTTTAATATGCATTTACCTAATTCTTAGTGCTTTTCAGTGCCTTTTATATGCTTGTTGGTCCTTTTTTATCATCCTTGAATATGTAGCCTAGGTTTTTGTTCATTTTTAATTAGATTTTTTTCTTGCTTTATTGTTGTTGACTGTTCTTTCATGCTTATGAAAGTATATTTTTTTCTTTTTTGTGCCAGTACTGAGCCTTGAATTGATGGCCTTGAGCTCTCACTTAATTGGAGATAAGAGTTGTTAATTGGAGATAAGTCTCAGAGATTTTTCAGCCTTAGCTCTTATTAGCTAGGATTACGGGCATGAAATCATATTGCTGGGCATATTTTTAAGAATATTTTTATATACTAAGAAAGCAACAATACAAAACTTTTCACTTTGAACACTAAAGGTGTTTTTGGAACAATATTAATGGAGCAGAATCCTAGTTATTCTCACTTCTGCAAATTTCAACTAAATCACTCTCCCGTAAATTATCAAACTCACAGGAGAAGAAATGAAACAGCTTTGCAGGTTTTCTGAGGATGCCAGACCTTCTGTAGTACCAGCTTGGTTTCAGAATAGGGTTATTTGCTGATTTTTCCTTTTCCTGTTTCTCAGGCCTTAAAATCTTCCATTCTTGTCACTTATTGTCTTACTGGGTTCTTCAAATCCCAAGTTTAAGTATGCAGATTTATTTAAGAGAATCTCCAGGTCTTGCCTAATTAGGTCTCTGAAACAATTGCATGTACTTTTGTTTTAAGGAAGTTTCTTGGATTTCAACATAAGACACTGTTTTAGAGTGAGCAAACTAAATACAGAATAGAGAAAATTATAGACAACTACCCAGTCCCAGAGCATGGTGTCGACATCATCTTGATGAATTCAGCATTCTAAGAATCTTGTCCTTGAACCTGCTACACTTCGGCTGTTCAGGGTCCCTGAAAGGCCCATGAGTTAAACACATGACATTGGTCCCCATAGGGGTGCTAGTATTGAAGGGTTATGAGGCAGTGACCATTTGTTGCTTGTTTATCTCAGCTAGCAGAGCAACTCGTGGTGGTAATCCAAACACCTGCTTGTTTGCCTTTATAAGCCCTGCAAATCTTTAGCTCGGGGCTCTCCTCCTTGGCTCCACTGTGTCAGAGTGTAGGATGAGGCCCAAGCTGCAGCCCTTCTAAATAAAACCTTGCTTTTGCATTTTGCAACATCTGACTCTCGGTGGTCTTCTTGGTGGGGGTCCTGCAACTTGGGCACAACATATTAGTGGGGACTCATCTGGGATACCCCCAAAGACCCCCGCGAGACCTCAGACTCTGAAGGTAAAACAGCCGCTATCAAATTTGTATTGTCTTGTCGTTCGTCTGTTTCTGTTTTATTTTCATTTTCCTTTGTGAGGACAGCTGCTCCAATTCGTATTGTGTAAAGGGTTGTCGAATTTTATGTGCTTGCCCGACAACCCTGGAGGAACTGGGAGACATCCCAGATCCTCTTGTGAGAGGGGATCCTTGGAACCCAGCCGTGAGAATTGTGGGGTAGGGGTCCTTGGAACCCCGCCGTGAGAATTGTGGGGCATGGGTCGGTTTGGTGTTGGACCAGAACTGACCAAGAGGCCCAACTCCCCCACTGTGGGTCTGCTCCTTCTGCTTCCCCATTACAGGAGTCAGCGGACCAATTCGGGAGATCTCCACTTCATAAGCTTTTTTTTAACTGTCAGGCCTTCGTGCGTTTTGTTTGTACTGTTTATTGTTTTTTGGACTGTATGACTGACGTGACTGGAAACCATGGGCACCACTCCATCTAGCCCCCTAGACTTACAAAAAGACATTAAGAAAGAGGAAAAGAAATTGTACCCCCTGGTTTTTCAGGGAGATAACTTGGAAGAAGAAATGTTTCCTCCCCCGTACTCCCCTTCCCAGGTTCCTTTTGCTGAGCCTGAGAATGATCAAGAGGAGGAGGGAGCTATAGAAGCAGCAGCCGAACCCTTGGCACCTGCCCTTAAAGTTTCTGAGGGGCCAGTCACTCGACGACGCTGTGGGATCAACCCCCCCCCCCCCAATGCAGCTGTTTTTCCCTTATGCGCCATAGGTCCTGTGGATGCGCATGGTCAACAGCATTTCCAATATTGGCCATTTTCTACCAGTGATCTATACAATTGGCTCACCCAAAATGTCCCTTTTTCTGAAAAATCCCAGGATTTAATTTGTTTGCTTGAAACTATTCCCTTTACTCATCAGCCCACTTGGGATAATTGTAGTCAGCTTTTATAGGTCTTTTTTACCACCCAAGGGAGAGATCATATCTGAGAGGCAGCCCGGAAACATATCCCTGGCCCCACAGGAGTGCCCATCACGGATCCTGCTCTGATCGCTGCCTATTTTCCTGAGATCCGACTAACATGGGACTACAATACGGTTGAAGGTAGGAGGCGGCTCCTCATCTATTGCCAGGCTCTGTTGGCAGGTCTCAAGGGAGTGGCTGGCCTACCTACTAATATGGCCAAAGTGTATGATGTTAGACAGGGAGGAAGTGAAAGTCCAGCAGCATATCTTGAGTGGCTCATGGAAGCTTTTAGTCAATATTCCCCGTATGATCTTGAGACCCAGGAGTCGGCTCAGATGATTATGTTTGCCTATATAAATCAAGCTGCATCAGACATAAAGCAAAAATTACAGTCTCTAGACAGACTTAGTGAAAAGTCTATTAGGGATCTAGTAGCTGCGGTGGAAAAGGTTTACAATAAAAGAAAGATGGAGGAGCAAAGACGGGAAAGGAAAGACAGAGAACGTGAAATTGAGTGTGAAAAGAGAGACTAGGCCAAGGAAAAGTTTGGCTAGAATTCTGGAGCAACAACAGGTACAACATAAGAAGGACCTCATGGAAATCTTGACTTTCGTGCAAACCTGAAGGTTTAATCAGTCCTCCTCTCCAAGTAAGGAACAGAAACCTAGACCCCGATTGAGAGTGGGGAAAAATCAGTGTGTCTATTGCAGAGAGGAGAGGCATTGGGTCAAAGGTAGCCAAGAGAGAAGAGAGAGAACTAAAGGCAAGATCAAGAGTGTTGTCAGCCTTATAATTGGCTGAGGACAGCGACTGAGGGAGTCGGGGCTCAGACCCCCTCCCTGAGCCTAGGGTAATTTTGAAAGTGGAGGGGAATCCAGTCACATTCATGGTAGACACCGGAGCAGAAAATTCAGTATTACTAGCCCTGAGAGGGCCAATGTCCACTAAAACAACATGGGTGCAAGGTGCAACTGGCATCAAACCCTATAAATGGACTACCCGAAGAACAGTGGAGTTGGGAGTGGGCCAGGTAACCCACTCATTTTTAGTGATCCCTGACTGCCCCTATCCATTGCTTGGGCGTGATCCCTTAACAAAAATGCAAGCTCAGATACAGTTCACAAATAGTGGGGTTTCTGTGATGGACTCCAGGGGGAAGCCCATTAGTATATTGTTAACTAGTAAGTTAGAAGAAGAATATAGCCTGAACCTCTGGAGGAGGAGTGGCTACAGGTGTTTCCCAAGCATGGGCAGAAACTGGAGGAATGGGACTGGCAAAACACCAGCCTTCAATCTTTATGGAACTCAAAGCTGGGGCCAACCTAGTAAAAGTTCACCAGTACCCTATGTCACTAGAAGCAAAGAAGGGGATCACCCCCCATATTAGAAAATTGCTAGATCTAGGAGTCTTAAAGCCTATCCAGTCAGCCTGGAACATCCCACTATTGCCAAACCCAAATGATTATAGACCAGTGCAAGACTTGAGAGAGGTCAACAAGAGAGTAATGGACGTTCACCCAACAGTTCCTAACCCGTATACCCTGTTGAGCTCTCTGCCACTGAGCCATGTGTGGTATACTGTATTGGATCTGAAAGATGCTTTTTTTAGCCTACTCTTAGCCCCACAAAGCCAAAGCTACTTCACATTTACTTGGCATGATCCCGAAATTGGGATAAGCGGTCAATTGACCTGGACTGGGCTGCCTCAAATCAACTCATTGAAGACATTGTTAAAAATTGTAAAGCCTGTAAGCTCACCAATGCCCCCAATCAACTGGTTACAAAAGGAGCTCACCTCCATGGAGATAGGCCAGGTGTGTATTGGGAAGTAGACTTCACAGAAATTAAAACTGGAAAAGTTGGATATAAATATTTGCTAGTTTTTGTAGACACTTTTTCAGGATGGGTTGAAGCCTACCCAACAAAGCATGAGACCATGAACATCGTGGCTAAGAAGATCCTGGAAGAAATCCTACCCAGGTATGGCTTCCCATCCACCAACGGGTCGGACAATGGACCAGCCTTCGTTTCAAAACTAAGTCAGGGAATAGCTGCGACACTAGGGATGGATTGGAAATTGCGCTGTGCTTATAGACCCAGAGTTCAGGGGAGGTAGAAAGAAAATTGGCCTTGGAGACTGGTGCAGACTGGGTATCGCTCCTTCCTTTTGCCCTGTTTAGAGTAAGAAATTCACCCTATCAGCTTGGCTTTACTCCTTTTGAAATAATGTATGGACACCCTCCACCCATTATCCCTAGCCTTCAGACTGAATTGCTTGCTGATTTGAATGATAATGAATTTCTATGTAAACTTGACTATTGACAGCTTGTCCACAAAAGTGTGTGGCCCCAGCTTAGAGCATTATATGATTCTACTTCTACTCCTACCCCCCATTCATTTAAACCAGGGGACTGGGTGCTTGTTCGAAGGCACAACCTGAGATCTCTGGAACCACGGTGGAAGGGACTTTACATGGTGCTACTGGCTACACATTCTGTCCTTAAGGTGGACGGCATTGCTGCTTGGATCCACTGCTCCCATACCAGACTGGCTGACCCCTTTGCCTTGGATGACCGTGGAGAAACATGGGAAGTCTCCAAGCATCCTACTCAACCACTCCACATACGCCTCAAGAAAAGAAAAATGGACTGATTAATAGTATGGCTAAGGTCAGAGAGGGACTAGAAAAGAAAAGAATCCATTCAGGATTGAGAGCTGTTGGAGTTTAGTTTTGGGCCGGAGCCACAAGATTGTGTCTCAGGACCATAAGTCAAGGGAGGGAATGAAGGGTTATGAGGCAGTGACCATTTGTTGCTTGTTTATCTCAGCTAGCAGAGCAACATGTGGTGATAATCCAAACACCTGGTTGTGTGCTTTTATAAGCCCTGCAAATCCTTAGCTCCTGGCTCTCCTCCTAGGCTCCGCTGTGTCAGAGTGTAGGACAAGGCCCGAGCTGCAGCCCGTCTACATGTCTACGTAAAACCTTGCTTTTGCATTTTGGAACGTCCAACTCTTGGTGGGAGTCCTGCGAATTGGGCACAACAGTATCTGGTAACAGAACCTTTAAGGAGTAATGCTGATGGGAAATCCTTGAATCATTGGGACATGTGCCTTAAGGAGAATGTAAGATCCCAGCCTTTTACTTCCTCCTTCCTTTCCTTACTTCTTTCCTTCCTTCCTTCCTCTCTTTTTCTCTCATTGTTTCTCTCATTCTTTCGTTCTCTCATTTTCATTCTTTTTCTTTCTTTCTTTCTTTCTTTCTTTCTTTCTTTCTCTTTCTTTCTTTCTTTCTTTCTTTCTTTCTTTCTTTCTTTCTTTCTTTCTTTCTTTCTTTCTTTCTTTCTTTCTTTCTTTCTTTCTTTCTTTCTTTCTTCCTCTCTTTCTGTCTCTTTCTTTCTGTCTCTTTCTTTCCTTCCTTTCTTTCTCTTTTCTTTTTTTTTTTTTTTCTTGATTCATGAAGAGGTAAATATTTTTTCACCCACATGTAAGCCTGCCATGATTTGCTGCCTTGCCACAGGCCTAAAGCCAATGGAGCCAAGGTATCATGAACTGAAATCTATAAAGTATTATCCAAATTAAATCTGGGCTCTGAACCTAGAGACACTGAGAAGGCAATGTCTCACCAAGATCAGCTACCTCAGAATAAGGAGAAGCATCCTCAATTAATGCTCTGACAATGTAACTTGTTATTGGAAAAAAATGATTACAGTATGACTCTTTCTGTCTGGTGGATATTGACAATAATTTCTGTGTGTGTGTGTGTGTGTGTGTGTGTGTGTGTGTGTGTGTGTGTGTGTGGTGTGTTGGTACTGGAACTCGAACATAAGGCCTGGGCATTGTCCCTAAGCTTTTTAGCTCAGGCTGATAGTCTACCGTTCGAGCCACAGTTCAACTCCCAAATTTTTAGTGGTTATTTGGCAATAAAAGTCACAAACTTTCCTGATTGGGCTGGCTTTGAACCTTGATTGTCAGATCTCAGCCTCCTGAATAGCTAGGATTATAGGCATGAACTTTGGTATGTGGCAATACCACCGTATTAAACAAGGCAAAAGCTCTTGCCTTTCTTTAAAAATAATCTCTTCAGACCTGCTTATTCTTGACTTAATTTTCTTACATGTATACACTGTCTACTATGAACTGTTTTCATTACATATGTGAAAGCATATTTGTGTGTATATGCATGAAATTGTGCCTATTTTACCCAATTGGCATGAGCAAGTGTGAACCAATACTCACACTTCACTGTATATATGGAAAAAAAACCTCATGCTAGGTTTTTCCCTATTCCTTTGTTCCCCTATCTACCTTGATCATACTCTTATTCTTTACAGTTGGCTTAGATTTTAGGCCCAAGTTGTGGTATGGGACTGTGTCAATAAAGCTTTTTACTATCATAAACTCATAACAGATGATGTTATTCTCTTATTAAACTATTATACGTCCTTCCAAAATTTTGTGGTTGTACACCATTTTAATAAGAGTATATTTCTATTTAATGGGTTTCAATTGTTTCTGTTATGTTTTCAAATATTTTTCCACTCCTGATGATTACTTCAGTTGGTGGAAATCCATGTACCTTTGGGAAGGGGCTACTGGTAGTGGACATGATGCACTTTCCAATAAGAAAGACTGGAAATCTTGCATTGGATTAGACTATTTAGAAAGGTTCAGATGCTATTTAATACCAAAAAGTATTAGACTACAATTTATTTATGTATTTATGTATTTATTTATTTATTTGTTGTTGGTCGTGGGGCTTGAACTCTGGGCCTGGATTCTGTCCCTCAGCTCTTCAGCTAAAGGCTAGCACTCTTACCTCTTAAGCCACAGTACCACATTCAGTTTTCTAGTGGTTTATTGGAGATAAGAGTCTCATGGACTTTCTTGCCTGGGCTGGCTTTGAACCACTATCCTCAGATCTCAGCCTTCTAAGTAGCTAGGATTACAGGCATGAACCATCAGTACTGGGCCTATTTATTTATATTTTTACTTACATATTGGTTGAATATTAAACTTTTTCAGATTAAAAATTATTACTTTTAAAAACAATCTGTGTTGTATATGGGGGACAAGGTGGGGGGTTTACAAAGAGAATGAAGGAAGATTAAACATCATTGACATGGTTTATTTGAAAGTATGAAAATAGAACAATGAAACCTGTAGACTTATCTTAATAAGGGGGCACTGGGATGGGGGGAGAGCACATGGGGATGGTATTGACTGGGATGCACATGTGTAGAAATTCCACACTGTATCCCCCCTTGTATAGCTAATGTGTGCTAATAAAAAAGAAATTGTGACAGGTGCTGATGGCTCATGCCTGTAATCCTAGCTACTCAGAAGACTGAGATCTGAGGATCTCGGTTCAAAGCCAGTCCGGGCAGGATAGTCTGTGAGACTCTCATCTCCAGTAATTTACTCAGAAAACCAGAAGTGGTGCTGTGGCTCAAATGGTAGAGTGATAGCCTTGAGCTGAAGAGCTGAGAGATAGCATCCAGGCCCAGAGTTCAAGACCCATGATGGAAAAGAAAAGAAAGGAAAGAAATTATTTTACTTACTTATTTTTGTTGGTTGTGGGGCTTGAACTCTGGGCCTGAGCACTGTCCCTCAGCTCTTCAGCTCAAGGCTAGCACTCTACTATTTGAGCCACAGTGCCACTTCCCGTTTTCTGGTGGTTTATTGGACATAAGAGTCTTATTGACAAAATCTGCTTGGTCTGGCTTTGTACCATGATCTCAGTCTCCTGAGTAGATAGGATTACAGGCGTGAGCCACCTGCTCCCAGTTCATTTTATTTTATTTTTAATGGTTCCAACATTTTAACTCAAGGGCTTGTACTTACAAGGCAAGTGTTATACTACCATTGGAGCCACACTTCTAGCACTGTTTTGATTTCGTTATTTTTCAGGTCAGTTCTCATGCTTTTGCCCTAATTGACCATAAAATGTAATCTTTCCACATATGCCTTTCTGAATATCTGGACTTCCAGGTGTGTTAAGATAAGACTTCCTTAACATTTTGTCAGGTGAGTCTTAAACCACTATCCTCCAAATCTCCATCTATTAAGTAGCTGAGGGCACAGGTGTGCGTCATGAGGTTGTTTTAAAATTTGTTTTAATTGGTACTTATAAGCCCCCTTTCTGTGTACTTTGTAGGAAAAAGTGTTTCTCCTATTAATTCCAGAATTCTATCCATGTTAAACTACCTTTTCAGCTCTCTCTCTCTCTCCTCTCTTTCTCTCAGTTCATTTAAATGCTTTAAATTCTAAAATATTGTCCCAGAAATTTCATAATACTTTAAAATATAGAATTCATCCTTTTGATTTTCATTGGAACTTTTCTGCATTAATGGTTCTTCAGTTTTCTTTTTGAGGGAACTAATAATCACTCTCCCAAATTTCCCTTGTTTATTGGAGTAAATCTATTTCAGAGAGAATTGGTTTTTTTTTTAATGTTCAAAATGTTCCCCTTCTTTCAAACGGATATTCAGTGATTTCTTCTTCTTCTGTGTGTTTTCTCTTTTATGGAGATCTGTGAATTGAATGTCTATGTTATTTTATAATGAACTAAGGGTTTAGATAAAGTGTATTGGTAATTAATGAGTTGATCTCTACTACTTACAAAGAAGTAGAAGAGGTCCAGGGGCCTGTATTCTGTTCTAAGTGATGTATCACCTAGGAGAAGGCTCTGGACACCAAATTGAAGCCCAGAGCATGACCTGGTTTTTGGCCCCTACTCTGTTTTCTCCCTTCTCCCCTCCTAGCAGTCACAGTCACAGGATAAAAGTAATTCTATTTTTTGTTATTTTTTTAACCAGGTGTTCTTGCTAAAAGTCTGCACTTACAGATAATTTTAGAAAGCATTTAGAAAGTGTTTTCATGTTCCAAATAGCTCTCTTAGACATTACAAAAGAATAGGCAGAAGATGGTTAAGGTAGTCCCATAGCTATGTCCAGATCACTTAGCTATGTTTCTTCTGCATAAAACAGAACTCATCTTAATGTCAATAAATAGTAAAATAAATATTTATTATTGTATGACTACTACATGTCAGTGAATCAGGTATAGCTCTGAGTATTTGGCTTAGTGTTATTCATGCAGATGCAGCCACATTGTTTTCCTATTGTTTTGGAACTGCAGAAAATACTTCATGTGGAAACAGTATTTTGTGAATGGAACCAAATTTAGATAAAGTTATACTGAGCTCGTGTGGATATAATCCAATGGGTGGTGTCTTTTTAAGCAGAAAAACTAGACATGATATCTCAGGAAATAGGCCATGTAAAGATATTGGAGTAAAGCACCTCCATGCTAAGGAATGTCAAAAATTACTATTAGCCAGCAGAAGAGGCAAGAAGAAATGAAGGATTCTTCAGTTTTCCCAGAGAAAGTGTGTCCCCGCAACACTGATTTTATTTGCTAGCCAAATCCAGCTGACACAACATAAGAAAACCTTATGCAGAATTATTCATGACAAAGGGTCTGTGAACAGCCACTAGAGGAGCTTAAGAGTGGACATCCCTGTCACTTTAGAAGCTTCAGATGAGACTGCAAGTATATACCAGGCTTGGATGAAACATCTTAGAAAACAGTGAGCCAAATGTTCAAAGCCAAATCTAGATTACTGACCTGTAGTAATCAACCAGGTGATAGTAAATGTCTGCTTGCTTTTTAAATCCATTAACTCTTGGCATGATTTATCTTGAAGATATCTATAATTAAGTGACCTAGGTTTAATTATAATGCTTTTATCATATGTCCATTTTGTTCATCTCTGGTGATGAAGTAATCTGGAATAAAAGCAACAGGATAGTCATTCATTCATTCATTACTTTGTTCTAAGCGTACTATTCTTTATTGTAGCTATAGCAGCAACATTTCTCAACCCTTACAGTACACCGAATACATCTATTCCATTTGCCATAAAGCTTAATGGGCATCTCTGCTAAGGAGAAGAGACTAGACAGACCAGAAAAGGACGGAACCTGATATTTGGATGTCTACAACCCTAACCTCTATGCTATTCTAGGCATTTCAAGAGATATATTTCTTCTTGGTAGAAATTTCTTTTTTTATTAGCTAGCATCAATTATCTGTACTAGGAAACCTGTCTATTTATGCCTACAATGTGTGTGTGTGTATGTGTGTGTGTGTGTGTGTGTGTGTGTGTGTGTGTTGGTAGTGGGGCTTGAACTTAGGACCTTACATTGTCCCTTAGCTTTTTTTGCTCAAAGCTGGTGTTCTACCACTTGAGCCATTCCTCCACTTTTGGCTTTTTGATGATTAATTAAGATAATATTCTCTCAGATTTGTCTGCCAGGATTGGCTTCAAATAGTAATCCTCAGACCTCAGCCACCTGAGTAGTGATGCTTACAGATGTGAGACACCTGGGCCTAGCCATTCAATGTATCTTGTTCAGACTTACACCTGGGCCTAGCCATTCAATGTATCTTGATCAAACTTACCATCCCCCATTACTCTCTCCCTGCTCATTCCCCTCCCCCAACCAAACTCAAGAAGCTTCCTGAGTCCACTTTCACAAGTATACAAAAGTACTGTGACTATACTCATCTTCTTTCTATCCTCTTGCATTCATGCTCACCTGGCTACTAGTGCCCACACTCCAGAAAAGACGTTTTAAACATGCACTTCATTCCATTAATACATCAAATGTTTCAGATTCAGAAGAAATTATGGTCCTATTTACACATAAGGAAATTGAGGTTATGAAGTTTTGGTTGCTTGCCTAGTTTTCCACAGTTAATAAATGATGAACCTATAATGCCAGTTGTTTCTGCCTTTCTTTCCTCATCACCCATCTGCAGAAGTGCTACAAATTTAAACCCTTCATTTGTATTACAATGTTACTTCTAAGTCTCATTTTCTCAGCAGGTTCTTTGCAATAGACAGCAAATCAGAATTTTTGCACACATTATTTTACTAATAGAATATTTTTACAAGCCCTAGCATGGCAAGGCAGAGATAAGGGAAGCCACATGCTATGTAGAAATAATTGTAGCACCAAGTGCCAATGCCAGGTTAGCAAATGTTTTCAGAAACAGAAACTTAAGTAAAATCTTATTCATTCATGTATAATGTAAATGTGTTATAAAGTTAGCTATTCATTAAAATGAAAATAACCTAAAAAATGACCCATACTAAACACGAGAGGAGTCAAGAGGAATTTATTAAACAAAACCCAAAGTGGTGACAATTGATTCATATAGTCTTCAGAAACTTCTTCCTTTGGGTTGGTAGAGAGTAAATTAATTTGAAGAGAATTGTCTGTTCCCGAGATCTTGTTTCCATTAAAGTGTGTTTCCATGGTGCCCAAGTACCTACGTGTGTGATATTGATTGTTTTCTTATACTTTCCTGAATTTTTACAATAGCTATTGCATTTATAATCATAATAGGGATACACTTGGACCTATTGCAACAATGAGATGCACAAGACGTTATGTCGAAAAATGAACTTTACAGCTTTGGTGCAGGGCTGGTGGGGGTGGAGATGGGAAGGGATGGGAAGGGGAAACAAAGGAGGAGGCAACAATGCTTCATAAGAAATGTACTCATTACCTTGCCCATGTAATTCTAACCCCTCTGTACAGTATTTTCACAATTTAAAAAAAAATGGGGCTTGGAAGAGACTAAAATTGGAATGATACAGTTTTATAGGGTTTTGTTATGTTTTGCTTTTGAAACAATCTCACTGTCTAGCCTTGCTTTGAACTCACCACTCTCCTGCCTTTGCTTCCCTAGTGTTGTTATTATAGCGTTTACACTTATTCCTGGCTCTAGTGTTATGTTTAATTTCATTTTTCTCCATTGTCAAAATTCCTAGTAAAAGCATGCTCACAAATTGTTAGACAGCAGACATATCACTCCACACTGCCATTTGAATTACCCTAGTTCGTTGATGAGGACGAATGGTACCTTTGGACAGCTTACAATCTCTCAATTAAAATGAACCTTAAAATCAGTGTCACATTACATTTAAGTTGGCAGCCTTTGTTTTCTTTCTCCATGAAGCATAAAGTGATGATTACTTTTCAGAGGAAATTCCCTACAAATATGATTGAATGTCAATGTTCTACACCGTAGAATTGGCCAGTATCTTTTCAGAATCAGTAGTCTCATCCAAAAGTTGCCTGGCCTTACTCCAAAGAGTAAACTGGGAGATACATGGTTGGTCCCAATGAAGTAAAGTGACTAAAGTGATAAGAGTTTGTATTTAGCTTCTTTGTATCATCTTGCACATATAATTTGCTTAGGACTGTCATCCATTCTGAGCCATGCTGACCACAGTTTCCAGTTGTGTGGTCATTGGTATTGTTTGTTGCATTTCTCATCCATGGTCCCTTCCCATACAGATTCCTTCTAACTATCCCTCCTCCTATATAGATAGTGATGGAAGTTAACATTTGCAGTGACCAGACTCCAAATTCCACTATGTGATACTCAAGAGCCAGGACAAATCAGAAAATGACCTCTAGACCTCTGAAGACCTCTGATCTCCTAATATCTGCATGTACAGCTCTTGTGATGATTCTGTGGGCTTCTATTTTGTGTACTGAATATATTTCTTCTTGACATACCTGGGAGTGTTGTTAGTTTACTTTAGTTGCTCTAAGACATTACCACAATCTTGGTAGTCTAAACAGTAAAAATGCATCTGATAGTCCCATTGTTCCAAAGTCCAAAAAACAAGATGGGGGTTGGGGCGTTGTGCTTTCTCTACAGGTCTTACAGGAATACATTCCTTACTTCTTCTACCTGTTTATTGTCCTTGGATTGTGCCTGAATCTTGTAACCTCTAATTCTGTCTGCACATCACTGTCTAATTCCTCACTGTTTCTTACAAGGATAGATGTGATGGTTCTGTAGGGTCCATGACGGCAAACCAGAATCATCTCTAAATCTAAATAGTTTCATTGTAATCATATCTGAAAAGAACCTTTGTTTAAAGTAAGATAATACTCACAGGTCCAAGGACAATGATGTAGACTTATTTTAGGAACACTGATTAGATTAGCCTAGAACAGTACGTTCTCACTCCTGACCTGAATGCTGACTGATACTGTTATATTAGTATCTGAGTGATGCTATAACACATAATTACAAAGCAGGTGTTTTAAAACATAAAGATTTCTTCATTTCCTGTTATGGAAGACAGAGGTCAAAAATCAAAGTGTGACCAGAATCATGCTCCATCTGCAGGCTTTAGGGAAAAATCCTTTTTTTTTTTTATATTTCAGTTTCTTGTGGTTATTGTACATGTAAGATGGAAATAATAAGACCTAGCTTAAATGTTATGGAACAAAAAAAATAAGAAAGAAAAAAAAGATTATGGAACAAATGAGCCTAAGTGTGTGATGTCCTTGAATGGTATTGGAAACATAGCACACTCTGCAGAAAGGGCTGACAGTTGAGACAGTGATGGACACAATTTTCAGACCGTGGAAAGGTCGGTGGCTTCATAAGCTCTGTATTAGAATTAGGGCTCCAATATTATCTCTGCTCCTGACTAGGTGATGGAATCAGCATCCTTGACTCTCAGATTTGGGCAGTTAAATATGGGAACGGCACTGTCTCTATTTGCAGTTTAGGGGACCAACAGCTATGCAGAAAGCAGGTCATCTACTCAGTCCCTGAATCTCTGAAGCACAGTTAATGATCCCACCTCCCACCCAACACTGCCAACCTCACCACATCCAAAATTCTGGGATTCTAGGAAGGCAGGAAGTGTGTAATTTTTATAAGTCCAAATAAACAAGCAAACACATAATGTGGATTCAAGGGTCAGTACAGAGAGCTGCTGTGGCTTGGATGACTACATAGGTATTTGTGGATTTCTGTAATTGTTATACATATCATGCTTCTGAACTTGTAAAGTACCTTAACAGAGATATTGCAATTGTCTTATTTTCACACCAAGAATCTTACTACTAGTCAGGGTGTTTTAAGAATTGAGTCTTTTATGGCCAGAGAAGTTGAGCATTTCTTCATGTCTCTATTGGCCATGCTAATTTCCTCTTCAGAGAAATCTCTAAGTCTTTAGCCCACTTATGAATGGGTCAGTTGTTTATTTGAGGATTTGTTTTGTGGGGAGTTAATTTTCGACTTCTATGTATATTTTATATATGTGAAGAACTGCTCCCAATCCGTGGACTTTCTATTAATCTTGCTAACTAGGTCCTTTGCCATGTAGAAGCTCTGCAGTTTCATGCAATCCCATTTGTCCAATCTTTCTTTAATTTGTTGTGATCCTGGGTCTTTATTAAGAAAATATTGGTGTGTGCCAAGGAGCCTGATAGTTCCTCCTATTCCTTCCTGTAATGTTTTCAGGGTGTCTGCTTTTACACTGAGGTCTTTGATCCATTTGAAGTTGACTCTAGTGTAGGGTGATATATAAGAATCTAGTTTAAGTTTTTTGCAGGTGTTTAGCCGATTTTGCCAGCATCATTTACTGAAGAGGCTGTCTTTCTTCCATTCTAGTTTTTGGCTCCCTTATCAAAGATTAGGTGGTTATAGATCTGCAGGTTCGTTTCTGGGTCTTCAGTTCTATTCAATTGGTCCTCGGATATGTTCCTGTGCCAGTAACAAGTTTTTTGCTTACTATGGCTTTGTAGTAGAGTTTGAAATTTGGTAATGATATTCCTCTAGGACTGTTCTTTCTGCTAAGGATTGTTTTTGCTATTCGGGGTCTTTTTAAATTTTTTTATTGTGAACATATTGTACAGAGGGGTTACAATTACATGGGGAAGATAATGAGTACATTTCTTATCAAGCATTGCAGCCTCCTCCTTTGTTTACCCTTCCCATCCCTTCCCATCCTCCCTCCCCCCACCCCCACCAAAGTTGTAAAGTTCGTTTTTGACATAACAACTTGTACTTCTCATTGTTGCAACGGGTCTACGTGTATCCTTAAACGACTTGTTTTCCCCCTTCTCCTCCACAAATTATACCGACATCAAATATAGTGAAAGCAGGGGTTATACTGTGGGGGAGGGACATACAAAGCAACAAAGAAATCATCTTATAAATATGTTAGAAACAAATGCATGAAAGAAAAAAAACATTTAAATACATATCTAAGGGTTCATTTTCCTAACATCACATTATCTGACTTTTTCTGCTTGACTCATACATATACTAGATATTGCAAATAAGGGAAACCATGGGACCTATGTTTTTTTGGGCTTGGCTTTCTTCACTTAATATAATTTTTTCCAAGCCTTTCCATTTCCTAACAAATGGGGCAATGTCATTTTTTCTGATGGAGGCATAGAATTCCATTGTGTATATATATCACATTTTCTTGATCCATTCATCTACTGAGGAGAATCTGGGTTGGTTCCATATCTTAGCTATGGTAAATAATGCTGCAATAAACATAATTGTGCTGGTAGCTTTAGTGTGGTCTTGTTTGTAAACATTTGGGTAAATGCCCAAAAGTCGAATTGTTGGGTCATAGGGGAGTTCTATGTGAAATCTTTTGAGGAACCTCCATACTGCTTTCCAAAGTGGTTGAACAAGTTTACACTCCCACCAGCAATGAAGTAAGGTTCCCTTCTGTCCACATCCCCTCCAGCATGTGTTGTTATTAGAGTTCTTGATTTTTGCCATTCTAACTGGGGTGAGGTGGTATCTCAATGTTGTTTTGATTTGCATTTCTTTTATGGCTAGGGAGGTTGAGCATATCTTCATGTATCTATTGGCCATCCTTCTTTCTTCTTCAGAGAAGTTTCTCTTTAAGTCTTTAGCCAACTTATTTATTGAGCAGTTGTTTCTTTGAGGATTTGTTGTTGGGGGATTTAATTTTTTGAGTTCCAAGTATATTTTAGATATTGGTACTGGCACACGAACAGACTTCAGGACCAATGGAATAGAATTAAAAACTCAGAAATGAACCTACAGACCTATAGCCATCTAATCTTCGATAAGGGAGCTAAAAAAATAGAATGGAAGAAAGACAGCTTCTTCAGTAAATGGTGCTGGCAAAATTGGTTAACTACTTGTAGAAAACTAAAGCTAGATCCTTATATATCACCCTGCACCAGCATCAACTCCCAATGGATCAAAGACCTCGGAGTCAAAGCAGACACTCTGAAAACATTACAGGATGGAATAGGAGAAACCCTAGGTCTCCTTGGCAGAGGCAGAAATTTTCTTAATAGAGACCCAGAAACACAACAAATCAAAGAAAGCTTGGACAAATGGGATTGCATGAAGTTGCAGAGCTTCTGCATGGCAAAGGACATAGCTACCAAGATCAATAGAAAGCCCACGGATTGGGAGAAGATCTTCACTGGCCATACAAGGCACAAGGGTCTCATATCTAAAATATTCAGGGTCTTTTATTGTTCCATATGAACTTTGGATTGTTGCTTCTATTTAATTGAAAAATGAGGTTGGGAAATTGATGGGAATTGCATTGAATTTGTAGATACCCTTTAGCAGCATTGCCATTTTCATGTTAATCTTCTCAATCCAGGAGCATGGGAGGATTTTTCCACTTCCTTAGTTCTTTCATTTCCTTTTTCAGGTTTTTAAAGTTTTCATGGTAGAGGTCCCTTCACTTCTTGTTAAGTTAATTCCTAGGTATTTTTTTATGAGGCTATTATGAAATGAGTTGCTTTCTTATTATTGGCACAGAAAAGCCATTGATTTTAATGTTTTTATTGTAAAAATACTGTACACAGGGGTTACAGTTACTTGAGCATTTCCTATCAAGCATTGTTACCTCCTCCTTTGTTTTTCTCCTACCATCCCTTCCCTCCCATCTTCACAACCACATCCCCTCCCCCCCCCCCCCCCCGCCTAAATTGTAAAGTTTGTTTTTCAACATAGTGTTTTTGCATCTCATTGTTACAATGGGTCAACCTATATCCCTATTTAAGCATTTGTTTTTTCCCTTCTCCAAATTAGAGAAGTGTATATACAAGATGCAGGGCACTGACATCAAATACAGTGAAAACAGGGGCTATACCATGGGGGAGGAACATACAAATAAATAAAAAAAAATCACATTGTACATTATAAATATGTTAGAAACAATAGCAAGAAAGAAAAAAAAACACTTGTGTCCCTACCTTGGGGATTATTTCACTTAATATCATAATGACTAATAGACACATGAATAAATGCTCAACCTCTCTAGCCATAAAATAAATGCAAATCAAAATAACATTGAGATTCCACCTGACCCCAGTTAGAATGGCCATAAACAAAAACTCTAATAACAACAGATGCTGGAGGGGATGTAGCCAAAAGAGAACCCTACTGTATTGTTGGTGAGAGTGTAAACTTGTTGAACTACTTTGGGAAGCAATATGGTGGTTCCTCAAAAGACTCCACATAGAACTCCCCTATGACCCATCAATCCCACTTTTGGGCATTTACCCAAATGATCACAAACGAGGCTATACTAAAGCTACCAGCACAACTAGGTTTATCGCAGCATTATTCACCATAGCTAAGATATGGAACCAACCCAGATGCCCCTCAGTAGATGAATGGATCAAGAAAATATGGTGTATATATAATCAAATTCTATGCCACCATAAAAAAGAATGACACTGCCCTATTTGTTAGGAAATGGAAAGACTTGGAAAAAATCATATTAGGTGAAGTAAGCCAGATCCAGAGAAATATAGGTCCCATGATTTCCTTTTATTTTAATAATTAGCATACATCTAGGATAATCTTATCAGATGAGCAGAAAAGCTCAAAAGCCATGTACCTGTGACCATTTATGATGATACTAAGCAAAATGAACCCGAAAATATGGACACAAGACCTTTACTTTGTGGTTGTTTTAATGTACTATGTGATTTTTTTTTGTTTCTTTTGTATGTTTTTCCATAAGGTATATCCCTCTTGTCACTGTATTTGATTCTGATACCCTGTATCTTGTATATACATTTATCCATTTGGGGAGGGGAAGGGGAATAACAAACTGCTGAAACAAGGATACAGATGACCCATTGCAACATAGTATTGTTGGAAATGAACTTTACAACTTCAGGAGTGGGAGAGTGAAGGGATAGTAAGAGAAAAACAAAGGAGTGCAAAACCAAATGAGTGCAAAATTGTACTCATTACCTTACTCATGTAACTGTAACCCCTCCATCCAGCATCTTTAAAATAAAATAAAATTTAAAAACAAGAATTGAGTCTTGTTGAAACAATTTTTGAGGCTGGGAAGGTGGCTCCTTGGTAGAGCGCTTGCCTTGCATGCCTGAGGCCCTGGGTTCGATTCCTCAGCACCACATAAGCAAAAAAAAAAAGCCGGAAGTGGCCCTGTGGCTCAACTGGTAGAGTGCTAGCCTTGAGCTGAAGAGCTGAGCGATAGCGCCCAGGCCCAGAGTTTAAGCACTATGACCAGACCCCCCCCCCAAAAAAAAAAGAAACAATTTTTGTTTGTTTGTTTGTTTGTTTTTTCATTGGTCATAGGGCTTGAATTCTGGGCTTGTGTGCCGTCCCTCAGATTTTCAGCTCAAGGCTTGTCTTCTACCACTTGAGCCATAGCACCACTTCTGGTTTTCTGGTAGTTCATTGGAGATGAGAGTCTCAAGGGCTTTCCTGCCGTGGCTGGCTTTGTACCATGATCCTCAGATCTCAGCCTCCTGAGTAGCTAGGATTAGAAGCGTGAACCACTGTTGCCTGGCTCAAATCAAATTTTATACAGACTTAAAACTTTTTGGTGTTATCAAGTACTCAAGAAAGTTCTTGATGCAAAACCAAGCCACATCACACTGGTTTGCTAATATTCATTATATGAATACTACTAAACTTGTTTAGCATATTTCCATAAATACTAGATTTTTATGTTTGTGTTTTGCTATAGTAGCTTTACCATAAGATATGGCTTTCAGTTTGGGTAAGATTTTCCTTTTTGAATGTGTATATAAGGACTAGAAACAGTCTTCTTACATGAAGAAATTACTTCCCAATGTTATAAAGAACACAGAGACCCCAGAACAAAATCCAATCTAGAATGATTGACTCAGGATTCAGCTGCCTTCTGAACAATTTACTATTTACTATTCTACCTTTGTGATTATTAATGTTTTGCAATATGCAAATACCAGCCCATGCTGTTTGTTGAATCAAACAGTCAAAATAAGTATAATGGGAAAAGTGCAATATTTAAATTCTGCTCATTTTATTGAACAGAACTCATTTAAAATTTTAACCATCACCACGAGTAATAGGGTAAAAATGACAGCAGGATTGCAATTTGATTAATTTTGTGTTATGGTTGAAGTTAAGGTTTAATCTAGTTCTCACATGATAAATATGCAGAGAAGATTATGAAATGACACTTGATTTTCTCATGTCTTCAAATCAACCTATTTTCTTATTATTTTGAGCAATAGGCTGAAGAGCCTTAAATTTCCAATCAATCTTCATTTTCATTGTTAATTTCCTTGGAAAAAATAAAAGTATGAACAACTTCTTTATTAAGGATTCATCTCTATGATTGTATCCTTGATAATAGGTATTGGGATCTTTTTTTCTGTGCTTTCAGGACCATGAAGGTTTAAATGTTCCTGAATGCATCCATATAGTCATTAATCATTTCTCATCAGTTATCATAGCTCTTTTAAAGCCATCTTGCCCTGACATACTTATACATTCATTAGTTTACATTTTTCCTTCCATTTAAACTTGTCTCTTCAAGCCACGTGCCAGCGGCTCACATCTATAATTCTAGTTACACATGAGACTGAGGTTTGAGGGTTACAGTTCAAAGCCAACCTGGGCAGACAAATCCTCAAGACTCTTGTCTCCAAATACCTAGCAAAACCCAGAACAGGAGATATGACTTAAGTGGTAGACCACTAGCCATGAGTGAAAAAAAGCCTTATGAGAGGCTCTGAATTCAAGCCTCAGTATCAACTCTCTCTCTCTCTTTATCTCCTTCTCCCTCTCCCCCTCCTCTCTCTCTCTCTCTCACACACACACACACACACACACACACACACGGACATACTCGGATACTATCTCACTTCAATGTATACCTTCTTTCTGCTGTTTATATTAAAGAACCCAAACATACTTAAAGATGATGGAAGATATATTCCTGTTTCGTACCACTTATGGGGATGTGTGCAGTGTGCTTTACTAACCCAAAGCAATTAATTCTCCATTCCTATTGTCAATAAGAAGTACATAAGCCCTGCAATGTGGACCACTAGATATGTGGGCCTTAATAAGAAAGAATTCCAACTTTTAAAACTAGTCTTAATTTCTTGAGCAAGTGACACAAAAGTTACAGTATTGGATGATAAATTCTGAAGCCAATCTGCCAAGCATATGTCTTCCCTCTACCCCTAAGTTCATGTGCTGGAAATTTTCTCTTCTGTGCTGATACTTTAAGAGGTGTCAGGTCACCAGATGCCAATGGCTTGTAATTCTAGTAGAAGGCTTGTAGCTGAGGACTGTAGTTTAAAACCAGCCTGGGAAGGAAAGTCCAGGAGACACTTAGGTCCAACAAACTACCAAAAAGCCAGGAGTGGAGCTGTGGCTCAAGTGTTAGAGAAATAGCCTGGAGGAAAAATAAAACAAAACAAAACAAAATCACTAAAATAATGCCCAGACCTTGAGTTCTAGCCTCATGGGAGACACACACACACACACACACACACACACAGAGTAGTTGGGGTCCCTAGGACTCAGGAATGCATTAGTGTTATAGAGAATATGGGGTTCTATGTGTGTGTTTCTTTAAAGAAAGAGTGACCTTCTTTCAGTCTCTAGCCACGTGTAGCTTCTATCATCTATGACATAGCAGAGGGCCCCCATAGAGGGAGTGCCTCTCAGTCTAGGCTTCCCAGAAACAAGACAAAACAGCTTCTGTTGACTAGAAATTACCTGAATTGTGGTGGTGTTTTTTTTTTTTTAATAATAACACAAAACAGACTAAATGTGTGTTTTCAATATGAAGAATGTGCCAAGATAAAACGATTAAAATGTTACTTCAAGTAACATTTGGCTGGGACCTTAAAGGCTATATGAGGATTTGTCAAATGGAAAGGTTGAGGAAAATATATTAAGCTCTCTGTGGTATTAAAAAACCGTGAAGACATTTATCAAGAGGAAATTACAAAAAAAGGCTTGAATCCAGATTGGGAACCATTCCCTTTGCAAACAGTAATAGAAATGCCATCAACTCTTGTTTTCTTTGGGTAGTATGTCTGAACCCCAAGGGAGATTATCTTTCTTACAAGCCTAAAGGAGGTGTGAATCATAGATTCCTTGGTTCTTGAGATTAACATTTTGTACAGCTTGCTCAAAACCAGCTTGTTTATGCCAAGGCCTTTGCCTGAATTTGTTCATGCTTTCATCATTGATTAATGTTAACCAGCTACACCCAGATTACTACAGTGTAATATACATTTAAGATTGAAAGTTGCAGAGAAACACCCCCAAAGAATGATCTAGCATTTGGTGGAGTTTATTTATACTCAGGTGTGTGTGGGGGAGAGGGACATACACAATAGTCAATAACAACAAATTAATGTTCAGAAGTTAGTCTTCGGCAGTGGTTTACAAAAGAAAGTCACAATGACACAGACAAGAGCAACAGGCAGTGTGTGTGTGTGTGTGTGTGTGTGTGTGTGTGTGTGTGTGTGTGTGTGTGTGTGTGTGTAGAGACCCTGTCTGTGACCAGGCATTGTTTGTCTTAGATCATTCATTCTCATCACCTACATGGAGAGAGTTCCCATCACCATCCTGTAGTTTACTAACAGGAAAATCAGCACTAGGAAAATTTCAGACCAAGAACTTTGACTGCAGAGCATAAGTTCTGACCTCATGACATAATTCAATTGCTTCATAAAAGATAAATCACAGAAATTTTTATATATGGGAAGTTTAATATGAATTAACCAATTACTGCAGTTTCTTTAAAACACTTGTCATTCTAGAGGATGTTAATATTAGAGAATAAACATCCATAATTCAAAAATCTAAAGTCTGAAATGCTCCAAAACCTAAATCTTTCTGAATACCATTTTCTCTACCAAAATAGAAAATCCCACACCTCACATCAAGGGACATGTTTTTTAAAAAAAAGCAGGTAGTTTCAGGTTGCATAAGAAAATTTCATATGAAACACAAGTTTAGATTCTGTGTTTAGATTTAAACACATTTATATATGAATATTATAAAAAGTTGGTTTTGTTTTTAAAATCCCAAATATGAATTACTGCTGCTCTTAATCAGTGCAGATAAAGGTTATTTAATTTGTAACAGTAATCAATTCAGGGCCAGACATTTGATTAATCCAATCCTACCTAGTCTTCTCCTTGTGAAAAGGATCAACATGGAATTGCTTTGCAGCTCTGAGAATCTTAATTTAGAAAGCAGAGTGTGTAGAGGGTGGTTAACTGCCTCACTGCAGTTCTGTAGAAGACATTCTTGTTATAAGTGGTATGCATCAGTTTGCCTGACCTCTCTTCTATATACCCTGAATTGACAGTTAGATGGTTCATGTCCCCAAGAGATCATCAGGCTCCAAGCAGAATCTCCAGCCACTTGTTGTTGATGTTCTGTAGTTCCTGCAGAAAATACTGATGACTATAGTACCACCTTCCTGTGCCGGGCCATCTCATGTTAAACCCCTATGTCTTCCCCACCTCCCATTTCCCCTTCCTGAATCTGTTCTCCCACACAGCCCAGAAAGAAGTACTTCAAACATGCACCATCAGCTCTCTTCTATTGTAGCTTAATACTATATCAATTTCTCTCCCCTAGATCTCTTACTCAGATAATGGATAGGCCTACAAGATGCAAGGTGAAAGAAGTATCATGTCTTGATCTTCTCTGTTCTGCTTCTCTAGAAACACAAATTCTGGTTTTAATGACTTTATCTGTTTTTCTGTGATTGAAAGCATAAATTTCAGATTGATGTCACTCCTTCTATCATTCTCCCCTATCACGCTCAACCCCACCCATTCCCTCAATTTGCCTAGTGCCACTTTCACATATGTACACATATTATGACTGAATTTTTCCACTTTTTCGCCATTCATTGTACTCACAAACTGACATGTAGTATTGAAACTCCTTTGTATAACTACTGAAAGATAATAGTTTAAACATACCTGTACCATTTTTATTCCCACAAGAAAAAAAAATAAAATGCAAATTCTCTAGAAAAAATGTTAAGGTTTTTGTAAACATTAAGTTACATTCCTTTGTGAGCGATACAGATTACATAGCCATCACGTCTACATTCCCCACGTTCCATCAATTCAATGTCAGAAGCATGCAAAGCTGGTCACATACAGGGAAAGCAAAGAGAGGAAAAGGATGCTGTGCTTCTTAATGGGCATCATATTATGGCCTAGGTGGTCTTTAGTACATAGGCAGCAACTAACTACAACCTAACATTGAATTGTAGGGGGGAAAGCTAGATTGTTTTTTCTAGAGAGTATTTTTATTAATTAACATTAAAAATTCATAGTAATTTTAAAACAAAAATATTTACAGAAATATAGAGTACAAAAAATGAAATTCCATTTTTTGCAACCCCACCACCAATGTTCTACCTCTTTGACCACTGTCACTGTTAAAGCCACACCGTGTGTCATTCTAGGTCCATTTTGCATACATCTGTCTGTGTCTAGCTAGAGATAAAGGACATATAATTGTTGAAAAACAGAATGTACGGTTATGCAAAATATTATTTTAAAGGATATTGAGACACTGCCCAAATGGAGCTTCTATTTGTGCATGAAAAACATTGACTCTCCCCAAAAGTAGATACTACAATTCAGAAACAAAACATGCTTTTAAATGGAGTTTGTATTTGAAAGGAATCAGTGTGAATTATTAAATTGTAGATGGGCTTTCTGTTTGTATTTTGGCACACAGGATCTAGGGAATCATCACCACAACATTATAGAAGTTTGAGCTGAAAACCAATCAAAGACTTGACATCAAAGTCTTGAAATCAAAGTGATCATTTCAGGAAGGGATAGCCACAGCTTTCAGAGCATTTACAAGGAGTTAAGAAGAGGAAACAGATCCCAGGGATAAGGGAAACTTGGTCTCTCAATGATGCTGTTTGACAGTTAAAAACTTATGGGAAGTACTGATGGTTCATGCCTGTAATCTTAGCTATTAAGGAGTTTGAAATGGGAGGATGGCAGTCAAAACCAGCCTGTTCAGAAAACTTTGTGAGACTCTTACCTGTAATTAACCAGAAAAAAGCTGAAAGTGGAGGTGTGGTTCAAGTGATAGAGTGCTAGCCTTGAGTGAAAAAGCTAAGCAACAACATAATGTCCTCAGTTCAAGCCCAAGCACCACCTCAAGCCCCAATACTGGCACAACAAACAAATGAGCAAAAACCTTGGGGTGGGTCACACTCAGAGAGTTCCCCAAGTCTTATGAATGAAGAAGAATGTTT
Organism: Dipodomys spectabilis; assembly: GCF_019054845.1. Taxonomy (NCBI): domain Eukaryota; kingdom Metazoa; phylum Chordata; class Mammalia; order Rodentia; family Heteromyidae; genus Dipodomys; species Dipodomys spectabilis. The sequence continues at coordinate 11,641,163 of NW_024870864.1, read as the reverse complement.
CAGCGCAAGGCATAGGCTCATTAAAATGGGACAAGTGCATACCTGTCATCCAGCTATTCAGAAGACACAAGCTGGAAGATCCAAATTGGAGGCCAGCTTAAGCAAAGTAAGTAGAAGATACTATTTTGAAAACAAACTAAATATAAAAGGGCTGCAGGCATGATTGAAGAGGTAGAATGCAGGTGTGGGGCTCTGAGTTCAAACTATAGTACCATAGTAAATAAATAAAAAATGTGTGTTTCAATATATTGTAGCAAGCACCTATTTATATACAAATTGTGGAGGAAAAAAATGAAGTTTCTGATATGAAGATAAAATGAAGTTTAGCTAGATATACATTAAATACAATTGATTAATATGCATTGTACTCACAACCTGATATATTGAATTGAAACTTCTTTGTACAACTACTTAACAATAATCAAAAGAAAGAAAAAAGATAGAAAAAAGAAAGCTGTGAAATAAAGAAAAACTATCTGGGATCCAGTGATCCAGTAATCCTTGCTATTCAGGAGGCTGAGATCTGAAGATCAGGTTTCAAAGCCAGTCTGGGAAGAAAAGTCTGTGAGAATCTTATTTCTAATTAACCACAAAAAGTCTGAAGTGGAGGTGTGGTTTAAGTGGGAAAGCACCAGATTTGAGCAAGAAAAACGAAAAGACAGCACACAGGATTTGAATTCAAGTCTTAGTGCAGGAACAAAGTAAATAACAACAACAACAACAATAACATATTGTGAAATAAGATCCTTTGAAAATTAGCACACATATTACTTAATCTTCATTCTCTTTGGCTGATGAGCTGGTAGCCAACCTTCATAGTAACCCTCCTGGCATTGTTGGGGTGCTTGCACCTTTCCTGTAGCTGATTACTGCATGAGTGCATTGGAGAAAAAGTAACTGGAAACAAGTAGCCCAGATTTCAGAAGTAGATATTATAGTAGACTATTGCCTAGAGCCCAGAGAAAGGTGGTGAAACCTCTTGGCATGTCCACACTGGGAAAAGAACCTGTGCTTCCTCAGGGAAATCGCAAATTTCCACATTTCCACTGAGATCACATTACCCCAACACTTGCTATCTCTTCTAGTCTACCTATGACAAGCAACCCATGACTTAGGACACAAAAAAACAGCTTGCAGCCCCTAAATAGACATGGAAATAAAGGAAGAGAGAGCACATGGCACAGGAACACAAAACAAACACTGTTCTGGGTACACTAAAGGCAAATGAGATGCAAATGTAGCTTTACATGATTTTACCCAGAACCCTGGGAAGCCTGGTTTCTGTAGGGATCCTGTCTTTGGCTCACCATCTGGCTGGAATCAGCACTGAGGCAATCGCCTTTTTCCTTACATGGGGTGTTACATTCTAGATGTTTCACAGGGGACGACCATCCAAGCACGATTCAGCATTTGGGGGATGGGGTGGGTGAGCTCTTCTCTCGGGAAGTTCAAAGATGCTGTAGGGAGGAGTGGAGATTTGGAAAGAGAACAGATGAGCAACTGAATTATGAGTGGAGAGCTGGCGTACGGCCTCCCACAACCAATTTCCCTTTCCTTTTTCCATTTTCTTTGGGTCTTGTCCCAGAAAATCCTATTGCCAGACAATGCACTGGAGGACAGAAAGCAGCATTTCAGCAGCATTATTGAAAAAATGTTCTTTCCTCCAGCCAAAACTGAGACAGAAATGCCAAGATTTTTACACCCAAAGAAGAACTGACTGACAGCCAAACACGTGCTTGGCTTACTTGGCAGGAAGGGTGGTAAAGAGAAGAGAGAGAAAATCTGCACCATATTAAATAACACAGACAACAGCACTTGCAGGACAGAATTTGCAATATTAAACACACTTCTTATTACCCAGGGGAACCCTCAGGAGAAATAAGATGCTTGGATTTTTAAGCAAAAGGCTTAATCTATTCCAATTGGCACATCCCTTGAGATCCAAGATATCCTGTTTTCTTTTCTACTGCAGCTGTCCCTAACCACAAAGGCCCAGTGACTAAGAAAAGTGCAAGCATAGAGGCTTCTTATCAGAGTTCACTTGCATCTGGAAACCTCTTCTAATTTCTTTGGCCTGCAATGTATCTAATACTCATTTGTAATTAACCAGGCAAAGGGGACAAACAGGAGAGCTTTGGAAACCAAATCACACCAATTAGCATGCCTTGACTGAGATTTTGGAATATCCCAAAGCATTCTCAGTTCACTGGCAAGATGGTGTAAATAACAAGAGCCAACACTAAAAAGAATGTTTCATTGTAAAGAAAAGTATCTATTTAGAGTCACATCAGAATTTGGGGAAGAGGAAAAAGAGCTGGTGGAGCTACCAGTAACAGTTCTTACAGGTCACACATACTGGCAAAGTCTAACATCCATTTAGGTTGTGTAACTTGTTGAAAATTACCGAAAACAACTATACAAAGCACATCACAAGAGCAAGGAACAAACTTGATGTGCTGAGGCACAAACTGAGTTAATGATTTCTTTAAATAGAATAGGAATTCTACTTCTGTAAAATGGCTAGTTTGTCTTTGCTTCCATCTACTTCCCTTATAGCAGGTTGGTCTCCGGGCCATCTAGGCAAATGACTACTCTCTATGGAGGAACCTGGGTTTGCCCAGACAGAAGGATGGATTTTTCAGCAGCACTCTGGATAGAAAACACCTCAGAGGCATGACCACCATTGCTGTGGTTCCCACAGAATGTCTACCAAATTGATCAAGGACACAAACCCCTCCAGGAGGCACAGGACAGTTCTTACAGTGACAGAAGCTGGTTTTGCTCCTCAGTGAGAGGATTTAATTTACTTGCCTCCAAAATCTCTTCTCAGGAAAGGCACTGCAGAATGAAACAATGCAATGTCACTGAATGGGGTGATTTCAAAAGGCAGCACAATATGGAGAGAAAGAAGAATAAGATCAAGGGCTCTCAGGGATGTTTACAAGAGCAGGTTAAAGGTGAAGTAGTCTATGGAGACAATCAGGCATTATGGCTCTGGGTTTTTTTTTGTTGTTGTTATTGTTTTGTTTTGTTTTTGTTTTTGCTGGTCCTGGGGCTTGAACTCAGGGACTGAGCCTTGTCCCTGAACCTCTTTGTGCTCAAGGCTAGTACTCTATCACTTGAGTCAGAGTGCCACTTCAGGCTTTTTTGAGTAGTTTATTGGAGATAAGAGTGGAGTTTTCTGCTCAGCTTTTATGGCTCTTCTTAATGAGTGTAGTTAGAAAATGTGGTATAAGTCAGGTGCCAGCAGCTCATGCCTATAATCCTAGCTATTCAGGAGGCTGAGATCTGAGGATTGCAGTTCAAAGTCAGCCCAGACATGAAAATCCATGAGACAATATCTAATTGACCACCAAATAAAACCAGGAGTAGTGCAGTGGCTCAAGAAATAGAACACTAGCCTTGAGCAGAAAGCTCAAGGCCTGAGGGACAGTATTCAAGGCCTGAGTTCAAACCACAAGACTAACATAAAAAAGGAAAAGGAAGGGAAGGGAAGGGAAGGGAAGGGAAGGGAAGGGAAGGAAAGGAAAGGAAAGGAAAGGAAAGGCGGTGTGAGCATGATCTGATGGTTGGTGAGGATTTGAGCTGCCGACTTCAAAATGTTGACCACTCAATAATTGCAAAGGCCCAAATGAAAGTTCAACAAAAGCATCCTTCAAACTCTACAATGAAAACTTTAAAAACTTATAATAAGAAATTAAAGCAGAACTTAGGAAGTGGAAAAACCTTCCATGCTCCTGGATTGGGAGGATTAACATTGTGAAAATGGCAATATTTCCAAAGGCTATCTACAAATTCAATGCAATACCTATCAATATTTTAACCCCATTCTTCATTAAAAGAGGAGAAGCAACTAAAACCTCATAGGGAACAATAAAAGACCCTGAATAGCAAAAATAATCCTTAGCAGAAAGAACAGTGCTGGAGGAATATCAATATCAAACCTCAACCTGTACTACAAAGCCATAATAATCAAAGCAGTTTGGTACTGGCACAAGAACAGACCTGAGGAACAATGGAATAGAACTGAAGACCCAGAAATGAACCCACAGGCCTATAGCCACCTAATATTCGATAAGGGAGCTAAAAAAATTGAATGGAGGAAAGACAGCCTCTTCAGTAAATGGTGCTAGAAAAATTGGTTAAACACATGTGGAAAACTAAAGCTAGATCCTCATATATAACCCTGCACCAGAATCAACTCCAAATGGATGAACAACACCAAAGTCAAAGTGGACACCCTGAAAACATTACAGGATTGTATAGGAGAAACTCTAGGGCTCCTTGGCACAGGCCAAAATTTTCTTAATAGAGACCCAGAAACACAACAAATCAAAGAAAGGTTGGACAAATGGTATTGCATGAAACTGTAGAGCTTCTGCATGGCAAAGGAGATAGCTAGCAAGATCATTAGAAAGCCCATGGACTGGGAGATCATCACTAGCCATACAACAGACAAGGGTCTCATATCTACAATATACTTAGAGCTCAAAAAATTAAATGCCCTAACAACAAATCCTCAAAGAAACAACTTCCCAATAAATAAGTGGCCTAAGGACTTAAAGAGAAACTTCTCTGAAGAAGAAATAAGAATGGCCAAAAGACACATGAAGATATACTCAAGTTCTCTAGCCATAAAAGAAATACAAATCAAAACAACATTAAGATTCCACCTCACCCCAGTTAGAATGGCAAAAATCAAGAACTCTAATAACAACAGATGCTGGAGGGGATGTGGCCAAAAGGGAACCCTACTGCATTGTTGGTGGGAGTGTAAACTTGTTCAAATAGTTTGGAAAGCGGTATGGAGGTTCCTCAAATACTCTACATTGAGCTCCCTTATGACTCAGCAATTGCACTTTGGGGCATTTACCCAAATGATCACAAACAAGGCTATACTAAAGCTACCAGACAACTATGTTTATTGCAGCATTATTTACCATAGATAAGATGTGGGACCAACCCAGCTGCCCCTCAGTAGATGAATGGATCAAAAGAAAATATGATATATATGTATATATGTATATATATATGTATACACACACAATGGAATTCTATGCCTCCATTCTATGCCCCATTTGTTCAGAAATGGAAAGACTTGGAAAAAATTAAATTAACTAAGCCAAGCCCAAAGAGACATAGATCCCATTGTTCCCCTTATTTGCAATAACTTGCATATGTCTGGGACAAGGAGAAAAGGTCAAAAGCTATGTCCATATGGCCATATGACCATATAAGATGTTTTTAAATGAAATGAGTCCTAAGAGAGGGACACAAGTGGTTTTTTCTTTCTTGCTATTGTTTTTAAACGTACTTATAATGTAGTATGTGATTTTCTTGTTTCTTTGATATGTTCCTCCCCCACAGTATAACCCCTGTTTTCACTGTGTTTGATTCTGGTGCCCTGCATCTTGTATATATACTTTTCTAATTTGGGGAGGAGAAGGAAATAAACAAAATGCTTAAATAAGGATACATATTGACCCATTCTAACAATGAGATGTACAAGACACTATGTTGAGGGGAGGGGAGGGAGGGAGGAGTTGGAGAGGTGGGGAAGGAAGGGATGGTAGGGAAAATCAAAGGAGGAGGTATCAATGCTCAATAGGAAATGTACTCATTACCTTACTCATGTAACTGTAACCCCTCTGTACACTATTTTTACAATAAAAATGTATTTAAAAAATAGGACCCAGTCTTCCTTCAGTCAATGAGGAACCAGAGGACCCTACTATGGACACGTGACATCTTCATGACCATCACCCACTTGATCAACTTCATGTGCAACAGCTGACATCTTCCCTCCATTGACTACCTCGCCCCCTCTCAGCAGGATGTAGCTCTAGAAGAAAAGACCTTCGCCCATATTCCCTGTCCAGTACTGTCCATATTGAACCAAAAAGGGGGGAGATATAAGTCAGGAAACGCTCCCCTCTCAGACCTAATCTCCACCCTCAATGGCAGCTCATGAGCGGTAGGTGAGGCACCCCCCACCTCCAGCCCCCGACTGTATAAAATGGCCCTTCGAGGAGCTGTTAGCCGCCATTTTCTCCTCTGCTTGTGAGAACTTGTCAGCTCTGCTGGCAATAAGCCTTTCTCTCTTCTACCTGACTTTTGTCTGCATGGTCTTTGGGGCACTTTTCCTTTCAATCATGACCCAGACTTTAGCGGTATCATCTACTGCAAACCAATTCAGAAAATAATATTTTACTCAGCTATTTGATTTCTGAAACTAATGATCTTGAAAGCCAACAAAAGCCAAGTAAGTATAGTTAAGTTGGAGGGTTTATGAATATTTTCTCTTATTTCACAAACATTATCAATCTGGACCTAATACATTCATTTATTTTAATTTTTAATATATATTTTATTGTAAAGATACTGTACAGAGGGGTTACAGTTACATCAGTAAGGTAATGTGTACATTTTCTATGGAGCATTGTTACCTCCTCCTTTGTTTTTCCCCTACCATCCCTTCCCTCCCCACCTCCCCAACTCCTCCCTCCCCTCCACAAATGGTAAATTTCATTTTCAACATAGTGTCTTGTATATCTCATTGTTACAATGGGTCAACCCGTATCCTTATTTCAGCATTTTGTTATTTCCCTTCCCATTCCCAAATTAAAAAATGCATATACAAGATTCAGGGCACTGAAATCTAATACAGTGAAAGCGGGGGTTATAACATGGAGGAAGAACATACAAAAGAAACAAAAAAATCACATAATACATTATAAGTTTATTATAAACAACAGCAAGAAAGATAAAACTCTTGTGTCCCTATCTTGGGGTTCATTTTATTTAGCATCATCTTATATGGTCATATGTATATAACTTTTGACCTTTTCCGCTTGTCTAGTAAGATGTATACTATTTATTGCAAATAAGGGAAACAATGGGACCTATGTTTGTTTGGGCCAGGTTTACTTCACAATATAATTTTTTCCAAGTCTTTCCATTTCCTAACAAATGGGGCAATGTCATTCTTTCTGATGGAGGCATAGAATTCATATATGTGTGTGTGTGTGTGTGTGTGTGTGTGTGTGTGTGTGTGTGTGTGTGTGTGTGTGTGTGTGTGTATACATATATATCACATTTTCCTGATCCATTCATTTACTGAAGGGCATCTGGGTTGGTTCCGTATCTTAGCTGTGGTGAATAATGCTGTGATAGACATAGTTGTGCTGGTAGCTTTAGTATAGCCTTGTTTGTGATCATTTGGGTAAATGCCCAAAAGTGGGATTGCTGGGTCATAGGGGAGCTCTATGTGAAGTCTTTGGAGGAACCTCCATACTGCTTTCCAGACTGGTTGAACAAGTTTACACTCCCACGGTTCCCTTCTGGGCACATCCCCTCCAGCATTTGTTGTTATTAGAGTTCTAACTGGGGTGAGGTGGTATCTTAATGTTGTTTTGATTTGCATTTGTTGGAGGTCTTGGAGGAGGAAAGAATTGTTCCAACAAAATGAAACTCCAGAGCTGTTTGCATGTTTGGAGGCTGACAGAGAGTAAATGCAATCCTTTAGCTTTACAAAGAGAAACTGACTTCTAAGCCTGAGCTAATTACTTACGGATTGCTTCATTATACAAACACCAAATTGATGCACAGAATGGTCTTATTTCAAAGGACTGTATTTTTCATTTCATTAATGTTGGCAAAATGGTGAGAGCTTAATAGAATTGAAATATTAGGATCATTGAATCTGAAATCCCATTAGAAGGCAGGTACAATGAGTATGGAAATTGAGAGGGCAGCTTGGGAGATAGAGCCAGGAGCATAAAGGAATCTTGGGTTCAATGGCTATCAACATGATGGGTAAGCAAAATGAAATGCCAGCTCTCCAAGGAAAGAAGGTGCTGGTGCTCTTCATTCCCTGAAATGCTGGTGGTGACTCTGTGAGTCAACACCATAATGCACACTATTGTCAGTCCAGAACCAGAAGCACAGTGGCCACGGAGACTGGTTCTATACTCCTCTTCAGAACTTTGGACCATAAGCTCCTACCAACCTTACCTCTGTGCTGCTTCTGGGACCTTCCTGCTACCTTTTAGAGTTATGCTGTGTATCTCCAACCCAGCAGCCTTGCTGTTCCAGTGGTAGTTTGAACCACTGTAAGTGCACTTTTGCCAAGTTAAAAGAGAAAAGCTTGTTGGTCTGACAAAGATTCAGGGATTTACCTGAAAAATATTGAATCCTCAGTTTTTCATCCCTGTTTCCTGTTCAGAAAGTAATCCAGGCAGAAAAGAAGACAGAGCCTTTTGGACGGGGCAGGGGAGGGATAGATTTGTACGAGTATGTTTAGATTAGAACAGTTCTTAAAGTAATGTCCCTCCACCATCACATTAATTCTGCATGGAAGTATCAGAAATGAAAATGATCAGCACTCCTTCCACACAGCCCCACCCTATGGACACTCAATCTGTGGCTAAATGAGTCTCTAGCTTACATTTGCGAACCAGAGAGAAGAGCACTTTTCAGAGGTAGCCATCCCTCCCCTCCCCACCTTCTCACTTTTTTCCTTGAACTTTGCTTCCCTACTCCTCTGCAAAGCATTCCTCCAAGCCTTCCAAAAGGCTGCTCAAGTTTCAAGTGTGGATTCATTTCTAACTCTTCATCTTTGCTGCTCCCATGGTAACCTGCTATCTTTGTTCTAAGAGAAGTATTAAGAGCCTTGGTTGCCCTGCCTGAATGATCTGCAAGAGACTGCTGATTTTAAATTTTAATATTGCGGAACTACAACACAACCTACAAATTCCATTCTCTGCACCATAGCTGAGGTTGATATTATCCAACAAAGAAATAGACAAAGAGGTAAGAAAACTAAAAAGGTTGATAGGAGAGAGACCAAGGGATATGTAAGAGAAAGAAATCTGTCTACCTGGTAGGCTATATGGCTCTACATTTAACAAGTAGTGTTCTTGTAATCAGATTTAGAAGTGGAATGTGCTATCATGAGAGATTACAAGCTCAGATTCTTTTTGGTTGAATAGTTGATAGCTAAGAATGAAAAGCATGAGAGATAAAAAGTAATAAGTTGGAAGAAATTTTTTGGAGCGCAGTGTTAAGAAACATTACAGTAGGATCAACAAGGAAATTCTGATGTGAATCAGTGACATCTGCTCTGAGTAGAAGTACGTAGGATCAGGCACTGGTGGCTCATCCTAGCTATCTGAGTGGTTAAGATTGGGAGGATCATAGTTCAAGGCCAGTCTAGGCAGAAAAGACTGCAAGAGAAGCATAGTGGCATCACCTTAAGCTATTTTAGGAGGCTAACATTGGGAGAATTGGGGGTTTAGTCCACCCTCAATAGAAAAACTTACAACACACTTATCTCTACAGAGAAAAGTTTGTTGCTGTGGCAATCTCCAACTAACTAGCATTAAGCAAGACTAGAAGCATGCTTCAGTGGGGGAGCCACAACCATGTAAGCATTCAACTCTTGAATTCAAACTCTGGTACTAATTACAGATGATAGATAGATAGATAGAAGGATGAATGTTTAGTTGCTTTTTGCTAGTTAATATATATGATACAGTATGTTATATAGTTTGTTATATTGTATCTATGTTACAATGTATTATACATTATATTGTAGGTATTACACACATATATGTTATATGTATATATACATATATATTCATATTACACATATATTGGTAATACGTATATATGTATCTATATTACATATATTTAGGTACATATTACATATACATGTATATGCAATTATATATAATAAATATATATGTAATGTATGTAATATACTATGTAATATACATTATGTGTGATATAATGTTGCACATATGTAATATTCTAAATGTATTTGTGCAAGATAATGTACATTGTATATGTAAAATGCTATATATGTGCACACTCAAATATATGATTTAGATTGAAACATCATGGAAAGATAAGATAGCTCTGTTCCCTTGGTAGCATTACTGAGAATGATTTGGATGGAGTCCTTCACTGTGGGATGGCTTAAGCCCAGACAAATCTGGCAGTCCAGTTTCAGTTAACCTAAGCCAGATTTGTAAATCAATACATAACACCCTGACATGTCCTCATGAGGCTGCTCACTAATGCACAATCACAAAACACTTGGTAAACATAAATAATTAACAGGAAAGTAATTAAAGGTCCTTTTAAAAAGCCATCTATCTTGATTAGTGTAAAGGAGTTTAAATGAATGGCTTTCTACAAGACCCAATAATCATTGCTTCCATCATTGCCACCTTTAACGCTTGTTTTCTGTAATTATTTATAAGCCACAGGGAGATTGAGGGGTTATGGTGATGTGGCTACTTTGACTGAACAAAGATACTTTGTTTAAAAAATCTCTTTCAGCTAAATCTCCTCTTTGGGAAGGAAGAGAGTAAACTTTATCTATGTGGCCTGTGCATCTCTCCCTACTCAACTGGCCAATTCTGTTCCTTTTTTTCTTCTTTTGTCCCAGTACTAGGGCTTGAACTTAGGGCATGGTGCTATTCTTTAAGTTTTTCACTCAAGGCTGGAACTCCATCACTTGAACCATACTTCCACTTTCAGTTTTTTCTTGATTAATCAGCGATAAGAGTTTCATAGCCTTTCTTATTTGCGGTGATTTTGAGCTGCAGTTCTCAGATCTCAACTTCCTGAATAGTTGGGATAACAGGCATGAACCACCAGTATGTAGCTGGAGTTTTGTGTGTTAATTGTATTGATAGTTTACAGGAAAATAGAGAGAGAAGTCAAAATGCCATATTTCTCTGTGCAGCAATAGCAAATGAAGTTGAAAATTACTTGGAAGTAGCCAATACAGTTCTTAAACAAATACCTTATTATATGCAATTAGCATGCAAAGTATTATGATATTTTTCTAATTCTTACAACTGAGTATCTTTCCTGAAAACTATGTGAGCTGGATATTTTCTGTCTCCTGTTGGTAGGTGAACCTCTGTCAGAATGAGGAACTATCCAGAGAAAAACTATAAACACAGGGATTAGGACTGTTGATGTAGCTGTGTTGGAGTGTTTAGTAAGTATAGTTGAAAATTTGGAAACTATCCCCAGTATGGAAGTAAGGCGGGGTTAAACCAAAGCTATGAAAAAAGAAGAGAGAGAGACACAGAGAGAGACAGACAGAAACACAGAGACAGAAAAAGACAGAGAAGAAAGGGAAGGAAGCAGGGAAGAAGAAAAAGAAGCACAGAAGCACGGGAGGGAAGAAAGGAGATGGACGGATAGACAGATAGTCTGTAACATTCCTGTTTCTCCAGGAGCAGATTGTAGGGGTCCAATGCATCCTTCTCATTCTACTCTTTCAAACATCTTAGCCAAAGAAGTATCATTACCCACATTTAACAGAAAGACTAACACTTTGCCCACAGTCATCCTAATGACTGAAATTGACAGTAGCAAACTAGATGTTTGGCTCAATGCACTCTACAGATTTATAATTTAATATGTATAGTCTGGCTGAAAGCCCTATGTAAATGCTTCAAAAATACAGCGCCAAACACAGACATTTTCTAGGAAACTCTCTTAACTGTGTATGTACATATTTATGTGTTTACACTAATAAAATGAAATAAAATGTAAAGATGAAAATGAGTTACCTTGAATAATGATATTAGCAGATTAATAACCACATGAGCATATATATTCTTCATTATGAATACATTAAATATGAGTTAGTAGTGGGCAAAGAAAAACATTGTTTTATGAAGATATTTCATAATAGTTGCAGCAACTGTTATGTATTATAAAATGACCTTTGATTTCTAGAGATGAATGCTTTATGGTTTCACTAGTATTATTATTGATTGGTCACATTTGTAATTGTGATGATTGTTCTGTTTCATAAAAAGAAAATAAAAAGTATAATGTTTTCTTATCCAAATTCACTAATGATGTGAATTGTCTCTGAAGGTAAGGAAAAAGTTAGAAAGACCCAGTAAGAGTGGATTGGTTTCTCTGATTATATGTGGGGTGTGTGTGTGTGTGTGTGTGTGTGTGTGTGTGTGTGTGTGTGGTGTGCCAGTTCTGGAGCTTAAACTGATGACCTGGGCTCTGTTCCTTAGCTTTTTTGACCAAGGTTACACTTTATCACTTGAACTACAGCTCTCCTTTTGGGTCTTTAGTTGATGATTGGAGTTAAAAGCCTCAGAGACTATTCTGTCCAGTCTGGCTTTGAAATTAGATCCTCAACTCTCAGCCTCTTGAATAACTAAGATAATAAACTTGAGACACTGGCCCCCAGCCAGGTTTCTCTAGCTTCTGAGTTTTAAAGTAAATAACACTTTCAATGTTTCTGTTGGTGAGCAGGATTCATATAGGAGTGCATATAAAAATGAAATAGTGGCCAGGCACCAGTGGCTCTCACCTGTAATCCTAGCTACTCAGGAGGCTGAGATTTGAAGATCATGGTTCAAAGCCAGCCTGAGCAGAAAAATCTGTGAGATTTATCTTTGGTAAACTACTCAGAAGAAACTGGAAGTGGCACTGTGGCTCAAGTGGTAAAGCCCTAGCCCTGAGCACTGAGGCTGGTAGACAGCTCCCAGTCCCTGAGTTCAAGCCCCAGGACTGGCAAAATAATAATAATAATAATAATAAAGAATGAAATACTTCAGAAATAAAATAAAGCCTTTCATTCAGTTCTGCAGTGTGGTATTTGCTGGCAATTTGGTCTTCAAAGTCTGATCCCAGCTGCAGCTTTCTCCATTCAACTTTCTCCCATGCTCTGATGGAACTCACCTTTTAATGTCCACATGAGAAATACTTGCAAATATTTGTGTTGTGATACCTATATTTACAGGTATTATGATGGTTTCTTTTTATTAACTAAAATAAAAGCCTAAAATTTCATTTCAAGCACCACCACCATTTATTACCAGCTGCCTCCCAGGTGCTGAAATGTTTCCTTTGTGGGATTTTTGTTTGTTTTATCATTTCTTTTAATCACAGTAAAACCATTCCTTAAAGATCCCCAGTATACCTTGCAGGCAATGATTCAGCTCTGACCTGTACCTACTTTCCTCTGCCTTGTTCACCCTGAGAAGCTCCAGAATGGCCCTGAAGCCACAGATAGATGCCCTGTAGGTGGCAAAGCAAGACTCCTTTGAACAGCTGGAGAGGATTCCCTGTCTCCAGATGATGAAGACAACTTGACAAGTTCCATGCTAATTAATTTTGAAAGAAGGCACCCCACCCTAACCACTTTCCACACACAATCCAGAATTGATTCTCACACCATTAAGCAGAGGAGAAGAGCAGTATAAGGTAGTTTTTCCTACTATGGTGTTTCAGATCTACTACCAGAATGGCTCAGAGCCCAAGGGTATATGTGTAAATGTAGGGTGAGTACCTGGAGACCTGAAGGAGAGGTGTCTGGGGTACCCCTCGCTTGAAGGCCTGATCAATCTTTCCAAGAGCTCTGGAGCTGAAATGACAAAGTCAGTCATTTTTTAAAAACTTTATTTATTGTGACAGTAAAGGTAATGTACGGAAGGGTTACAGTTACATAAGTCAGATAAAGAGTACATTTTTAATCAACATCACCGATTCCCTCGCTCTCTCTGTTTTTCCCTCCCATCTCCACCCCACAAGTTAATTAGTTCATTTCAACATAGTGTCCAGTGAGTACCATTGCTGTATTTGTTCACCATTTGTCCCTTAATTTCTGTGCCTTCCCTTACACTCCCAAAGACATATAAGCAAACAAACACAACAAAAAGAAAAGAAAACAAAAACAGCAAAAAGCAAAAAATAGCTCTTGTTTTCATTTCCTGGAGTTCACTTTGATAAGTAATATACTATAATAATTACAGTAGAGAGCTGAAGGAGGCTTATGAGTTCAAGGCCAGCTGGCACTACATAGTGAGATTGTGAAAAGAAAGAAAAAGAATAAAAGGAGAGGCTGGGAAGGCGGCTCAGTGGTAGAGTGCTTGCCTTGAATACATGAGGCCCTGGGTTCGATTCCTCAACACCACATAAGCAGAAAAAGCTGGAAGTGGTGCTGTGACTCAAGTGGTAGAGCACTAACCTTGAGCTGAAGAACTGAGGGACAGCATCCAGGCCCAGAGTTCAGGCCCCACGATCAGCAAAAAAAAAAAAAAAGAAAGAAAAGAAAAAGACTTTCCATTTCCTAACAAATGGGGTGATGTCATTCTTTCTGATGGAGGACTAGAATTATTGTGTGTGTGTGTGTGTGTATATCTATCTATATATATATATATATAGATATATATACACATATATATATATATGTATATATATGTATGTATGTATTCCACATTTTCTTGATCTCTTCATCTACTGAGGGGCATTTGGGTTGGTTTCATATCTTAGCTATGGTAAATAATGCTTCAATAAGTGAAGTAAGCCAGGCCCAAAGAAATATAGGTCCCATGGTTTCCCTTATTTGCAATAATATGTCTGAGACAAGTAGAAAAGGTCAAAAGCTATATAAATATAACCAGATAAGATGAAGTTAAGTGAAATGAACCCCAAGATAGGGACACAAGTGTTTTTTTTCTTTCTTGTTATTGTTTTTAACGTATGTATAAGGTATATGTGATTTTTTTTTGTTGCTTTGTATGTTCCTCCCCCAGGGTATAACCCTGTTTTCACTGTATTTGATGTTGGTATAATTTGGGGAGGGGAAGGGAAAAAATAAAATGTTTAAATGGGGAAACAGGTTGACCCATTGCACAATGAGATGTGCAAGACACTATGTTCTAAAACTAACTTTACAATTTAGGTGGGAGGGGGTTGCAGCGGGGCGGGGGGTATTTGTAAAGGTGGGATGGTGGGGAAAAAACAAAGGAGGAGGCAACAAAGAAAAGAAATGTACTCATTACCTTGCTCATGTAACTGTAACCCCTCTGTACAGTATTTTCACAATAAAAAACTTAGTGAAAAAAGGAAAGTAAAAAGAAGGAAGTGGAAGAGAACAGGAGGAGAGGGAGAGAAGAGAACAGGACAGGGGAAGAAAAAGAAAAGTAATTGCATTCCCATATTTTAGCAAGCAACAACTGAAAAATATGTGAAAACAGTAATAATTATAGTAACATCAGAAAGCATGGAATAGCTAAGAATATACTTAATCAGAAGTAATATAAGACCTTTGTACTGAAAATTACAAATATTGCCAAGTAAAATAAAATAAGTGTCAAGTTTCTGAAGCATAAGGCTCAATAGTATAAGATTGTTATCTCCCACAAATTGACATACAAATTTAATGTCACCCCAGTCAAAATCTTGAAAGCCTTTTTTTGTAGAAATTGATACTCTTGGTATAAAATTTATATAGAAATGCAAAATAGCTAGAGTAGTCAGAACAATTATCTTAAAAAGCAATTTTGAGTTTAAAGCACCTAAATTTAGGTGATTATAATTAATAATTAATTGAGTAGTGTGGTATAAGGCAAAACTGATCAACAACATGTATGGAAAGAAACACAAATAATACTTTTTTGGTTGATTTTGACAAAGATCAGAGTGCCATTCAATGGAAAAAGAATGTCATTTCAACAGATAGTGATAAAACCATCCAATACACATATAAAAATTTGAATATTGGCCCCTCCTCATTCTATAATTTTTACAAAATTATTTTGACTGAACTTACATGCTAATCTATACAAACATAACAAAACAACTTTGTAAACTTGGGATAGGTGAATTCTACTTAGACTCAACAAAAAATGAAAGTAGATAAAAACTAAGGAAATCTGAATAAAATTTTTAATTTTCTTAGTGGTAAGTATGGAAATTAGTCAATTAATTGTAACAAATGTATCACATTGAAGATGACCTATACAAGAAAATAAGTGTAGGATGTGAGAAAGTTCTCTATACTGTCCTTACAACATTTTCTTTCTTTTCTTTTTTTTTTTTTTTTTGTCAGTCGTGGGGCTTGAACTCTGGGCTTGGGTGCTGTCCCTGCACTCTTCAGCTCAAGGCAAGCGCTCTACCGCTTGAGCCACAGCGCCACTTCAGGTTTTCCAGTGGTTTATTGGAGATAAGAGTCTCACGGACTTTTCTGCCCAGGCTGGCTTTGAACCATGATCCTCAGATCTCAGCCTCCTGATTACAGGCGTGAGCCACCAGCACCCGGCACAATATTTTCTTTAAATATAAAACTGTTCTACTTGTTTAAGGTCTTTAAAAAGAAAGAGAAGGAATCTGTGTGCTGGTGGCTCATTCCTGTAACCCTAGCTACTCAGGAGGCTGAGATCTGCAGATGAGCTTCAAAGTAAACCCAACCGTGGTATTCACTAGACACATTGTAGAAAAATGAATTGTACAGCTTGTGGGTGGAGATGGGAGGGAAAAACTGGGAAGGGAAGACATGGTTCAAAAAGAATTGTTTGCATTACTCAATACCTTATCCATGTAACTATAACCCTCTTTATATCAACTCTACTATAACAATAAAATTTTAAAACAACAACAAAGTGAACCCAAGCAGAAAAGTCCATAAGACTTTTATCTCCAATTAACCACTAAAAAGCAAAGAAGCAAGATGTGGAGGAGCAGCTTAAGTTGTAGAACACCAGGCTTAAGTGAAAAAGCTAAGGAATAGTGCTCAAGCTCTGAGCTCAAGCCCCATTATGACATTAAATGGAGAAAAAAGAGAGAGGGAGAAAGAGAGAGAGAGGGTGGAGGGAGGAAGGGAAGAAGAATGGTAAAATGGATGTACTTTTCAATACCTCTTTTCTGATGGATATTATTCACCTAAATGATAGGATAGATTTAGGTCTTCAGAAGTAGTGACAGCCAAAATCCATTTCCTTAATTCAAACACTAGTTTCAATTTATTTCAAATAAAATTGGAGCTCAGGAGGGGACAGATATTTGAATAAACTGATGTCTTGAGCATCTAGTTTTGAAGATTTGTCCCACTTCCTGATTACATTCCTCAAAAGAGATAGCCCCACAAATAACCAGCAGTACTCTTTGCCTTTGAAGCTTATGTCACACAGGCACATATACTGAACAGTAAGATTTTAAATTGAATATGAGCAATGAGCAATGAGGTGCTTCAGACATTAAATTCTGGCTAAATTAAGGAGGGGTTATTGCCAAATGAGTCTAGATTTGTCAGAAAAGTATTTAGTCAGACAGAAGACCTGAAATTGGTCTTAAGACATACAGTTTAGAAGAGTAGAGAATATTCCTTGACATGAATGACAGTTTGAAAATAAGCCAGAGAATTAAGGTGATTTGGTCTTTTTTTTAGAAGTAGAAAACTTATGACTCATGTTAGGGCAAATAAACAAGATAACCTGAAGAGCTTCAGCAGTTTTAAACTAGATACAGATTAACAATAAGGAATGTTACTGATCTTGGATAGTAGCAGCTTTATTCCAGAAGATAATCTAGAAGGGATAAGAGATGTGGGGCATGGAGAAAGAGTAAAGAGCTGGGCTAAAGATATACTAGTATAAAGAGAGAGTTTAGATAGATCTGACAGATGGCTTTGCATAATTCAAATGGAAATGATCATGTTTTGGTGGTGGATTTGGGAAGGCAAATGACAGATGGGGTGGATGTAAAATATACTTTAAGCCAGTGCAGTTAGTAGAATGTCAACATTGTCCAATTTGTTCACTCATTTGAAACACGTTATGGGCAGAAGTACAAGAAAAGATAGAATGGAGTGTTTGCTTAGGGGTAAGGTAGTGACTTCAGCTGGGCTCCTTGGCAAATCTCAGAAAATAGACAGTGGTTCAAGGAGAGGGGGGCATAGATCAACGAGAAGTCATCTGTTCTTTCCTAGAAATCTCAAGACCTGCTTTGAAATGTTCAAGAAAGTAAATGTTTCCCTCTTGCTCATGATATGAGGGTTGTCAAATATATGCAAAGTATAATGATCCAGGAATACCTCTTTTTTGAAAGTGGTTAAGACCACCAGATCATGCTGTGAGCTGAGATACAGTGTTTAACTTGCTAAAGAAAAAGTGATTGAGTTAAACATGATTTAAATCCTCTCAGAGATCATGGGCCAGCTGCTGTCCATGGTCCCTGTCATCATCTGTTTTTTTAATTGATTTTTATTATAAAGAGGATGTACAAAGAAGTTTTATATATATCACATATACATACATCATGCACTGGGTACATTTTTTTGGCCTACAGCATTAATTTCTTTTTTTTTATTCAGAGTCTTATTCCCTCCATGCCACTTCTATCAACTTTAAAAGAAGCCAAAGGCCAGGTTCATGTTATCATGGAGCCTTACTTATAATGAGACAGAAAACCAGCAACATTAGACCAGTATTTCTGACTTTGCTAATTCAAGAACAAAATTACAGAAATGTATAATGAGTAATAATTTCTTGTTTGATTTGTGTGCAAACATTGTCATATGGAATAACTAGATACAAGATGTGTTAGTGCTTAAGACACATGAATTAAAATAACATAAATTAGAATAAAGTGAAATATATAGAGACACATAATTGTATGTAACAACACACATGTGCATGCACCCATACATGTGGGTCAAAAATTTCTAATCCAAATACCTGAAATAGAAAAGAGTTCCAACATAATAGGTAGAAAATTCCTTGACAGATTTCATGTGGTAAGTCAAAACACAAGTATACTAAAGTTACTGTATACAATTTCCTTCTGAGTATGGGAATGAGATATGTATGAGATATAACTGAATTTTGTATTTATTTTATATTAATATTCCATGTAGTATCTGTATTTCAAAATGCAAAATTTCTGAATTCTCTTCTCTCCTCTCCTCTCCACACCTCTTCTCTCTGTTCTCCTAGTTTCTCTTCTCATCTCCTATCTTCTCCTTCACTCATCAAGTGACACAGTGCTGGCTCTTTCCCTGCAGAGTCTACATTCCCACACAACTTTTCCAATCACTGATGGCTGCACTCAGTTGAGCTCCTCCAACTGGGCTCTAATATGTTCCCTGACATATACATTGTAGTAGTTAACCAGCTGGGCAGAGCACCCATTTGCTTTAGCATTTATTAGAATGCAGGTTGTTGGTTGACCCAGTAGATCTGACAATGGAGTCCAACAATTGCATTTCCAATAATATATGGAAAGGGATAGAGAGACTCAAACTGTTTCATATTCATCATCAGTCAAATTGGGAACATTCCTGGTAAACTATTTAACATCTCTAGGTCTTAATTTATTTTGTTTTCCAGTGCTGATACAGGGGCTTAAACTCAGGGCCTGGGTGCTATCCCTTCACTTTTTCTCAAGGCTGGTTGCACTGGTGCCATAGCTCTACTACCAGCTTTTTGCTGGTTATTTGGAGGTAAGTGTCTCATGGACTTTCCTGCCTGGGCTGGCTTCGAACTGTGAGCCTCAGAGCCTGGCCTCCTAAGTAGCTAGGATTACAAGTGTGAACCACAGGCATCTAGTTCTAAATCTTAATTTTAATTATTGGAAAATATGGGAACAATAGGATCTACACTATTCAGTGTATAAGGGCCAAGTGTTTCAAAGTAGGGGCCAGCAAATTATATGAGCTATGGCTCACATATCAAATCTGGTCTGTTGCCTGTTTTTAATTCAGCTCTAAAATATGGATGATTTAATGAGCTGTGAGAAGGAAGAGGAGGAGAAGGAGCAAAATGAAGAAGAGGAGCAGAAGATGAATGGGAAAAGGCAGAGAAGGAGAAGAGGAATCACTGGGAAAGAATGGAGACATAAAAGAGAATGGGAAATAGGAAGAAGATCTAGTAGAGGAAGCATAACACTAGTAGAGCAGCATAACACACTATGCTGCCTGGAAAACAAAATCATTACCGCAGGGCTTACAGAAACATCTGTCTTGTCATGAATCACATCATATAAAAAGGATAGGACTGTCTATGACATTGCTAACATTCAGTGAATTCTAGCTGTCGTTATAATGAATCCCTTTGTATTTACTAAGCCTCTATTTCTTCAAAATAGCTAGACAAGAACATTCGAGAGTTCACACTATTCATTTGTGCATTTAGTAAAAGCAGTTTGGGGGAAGGCATACAACACTAATACCGAATTCACTTCATTACTGTCCCTTTAACTATTTTCAATTGGAAATAAATTACCCATTGAAAAGACAGCATCTCTGCTTCAAAACACTTTAGAATCTCCTTTTAGGATGTTTAAGAGCCCTTCTGGTTCTAACCATACAATCTTCTTCGTAATTGCCCACAGATCTTGCAAGGCTTACTGAAATGCCATCAACAATGGCATATCTTTTTTTCCACTAAAGGTGAAAGGATTATTATTGCTACTTAAACAATAAAAAGTTACTTAGAACCAACTTTATTGATTTTAAGTTTACACTAGAGAATATGGGATAACATCTCAAAAGTTAGGCAACTCTTAAAATGATCTTTAAAAGCTGATTTGAGCATTGTTAGCTGACTCAGACTGCATGGCTTGTCACACTGATCACTTACTCAGAAGAGTAGAGTCCCTGGGATATCAAAACAGAACATCATCCATCCTCCATCCATCCATCCATCCATCCATCCATCCATCCATCCATCCATCCATCCATCCATCCAGAAGAGTCAATGTTGTGTTTCAAGTTCCAAGTGTTTCAAGTTGCTCTAAGGAATTGGATTTCTTGTCTCATTTGGGCCTTCAACTGATTGGATGAGTTCCACACACATTGTACTTTACTCAGATTTCACCAAATTAATGTTAGTATTGTCCACAAATAAATATCCTTATAGAAATATCAAAGATAATGTTTGATCCACTGTCTGGGAAATGAATGTAGTCCTACTTGTGTGAGGTACAAAAATATAATGGCACACAAAATATAATCTCTGTCATGGTCATAGTTACATCCTCAAATATCAAACCTTGTCTTGTCTCACCTTCCAGGAAGAATTTGAATGCTCTTAATGATCTAGTGAGAGCTGTAAAATATCTTCTCTGAAGAAGTTACAGGAATATAGAACTTTGAACGTAATTCCAAGATGGATAGCCTCACAGTTTGTCACCCTAGTGACTTGAATGGCCATTTTAAGAGGGACATTATATAACTCATCTCCCCATGGGCACACATACTGTCATATAATACTGTGTGAGAGACATCATGCATATATACTGAAATAAAGGGCTCATTCCTAAGCTGGCCATTGAAGATATATAACCCAAACATTAGCACATTTGTTTTAGACATAGTCTAAACATCTTTAATTAAATTACATCTATTCCCTGGGTTGTCAAAAGTAGTCAGATGTAGGATCTTAGTTGGCATTAGATTTGAACGCGGGCTCACATGCTTGCTTGGATGATACTTTATGACTTGAGCCAGGTCTCTAGCTCTGTGTGTGACTGATTATTTTGGAGATGGAGTCTCATGAACTTTTTTCCCAAGCTGCCTTTAAATTTTGATCCTACAGTCTCCACCTCCTAAGTAGGTAAGCATACAGCTTTGAGCCATCAGCATCTGTCATGAAGAATCCTTGACTAAGTAAAGGAGAGTTTAGTAGATTCAATATTGTTTAAAACTCCGTCAAATAAAAGATATTGTGCATTTTCCAATGTTGTTTTATTTTATTTCTAACAAATTTCAAATGCGATACTTTCTGTGGGATTTCAACGATCACCTATGTATCTATAAAGACACTTTTAATTTCTTGTTATATTTTAGTTAAAGTGCTATACTCAGATTTCTCATAAAAAATGCACTAAGTACTTCATCTCATATAGCAATATTTTATTATATATTATTTTTTTGTGAACATACTGTACAGAGGGGTTACAATTACATGGGCAGGATAATGCGTACATTTCTTATCAAGCATTGCAACCTCCTCCTTTGTTTACCCTTCACATCCCTTCCCAGCCTCCCCTCCCAACCTCCCATCCAATCCTTCCCCACTCCCCCTCCCCCTCCTTCCCCCCCCCCCCCCACAAACATTGTAAAGCTCCTTTTCGACATGACAACTTGTACTTCTCATTGTTACAACAGGTCCACCTGTATCCTTAAATGACTTGTTTTTCCCCATCTCCTCCACAAGTTATACTGACATCAAATATAGTGAAAGCAGGAGTTATACTGTAGGGGAGGGACATACAAAGCAACAAAGAGATAATCTTATAAATGCGTTAGAAACAAATGCATGAAAGAAAAAAAACATTAAAATACATATCTAAGGGTTCATTTTCCTAACATCACATTATCTGACCTTTTCCACTTGACTCATACATATACTAGATATTGCAAATAAGGGAAACCATGGGACCTATGTTTCTTTGGGCCTGGCTTACTTCACTTAATATAATTTTTCCAAGTTTTTCCATTTCCTAACAAATGGGGCAATGTCATTCTTTCTGACGGAGGCATAGAATTCCATTGTGTATATATACCACATATTCTTGATCCATTCATCTACTGAGGGGCATCTGGGTTGGTTCCATATCTTAGCTATGGTAAATAATGCTGCAATAAACATAGTTGTGCTGGTAGCTTTAGTGTGGTCTTGTTTGTAAACATTTGGGTAAATGCCCAAAAGTGGGATTGCTGGGTTATGGGGGAGCTCTATGTGAAGTCTTTATTTTTTAATTTAATTTTATTTTATTTGTGAACATACCGTACAGAGGGGTTGCAATTACATGGGCAGGATAATGCATACATTTCTTACCAAGCATTGCAGCCTCCTCCTTTGGTTTACCCTTCACATTCCTTCCCAGCCTCCCCCCTCCCCCCCATTCCCAATCCTTCTCCTTCCCCCCCCTTCCCCCACCCCCCGCACCGACATTGTAAAGCTCGTTTTGGACATGACAACTTGTACTTCTCATTGTTGCAACAGGTCCACCTGTATCCTTAAACAACTGGTTTTTCCCCATCTCCTCCACAAGTTATACTGACATCAAATATAGTGAAAGCAGGGGTTATACTGTGGGGGAGGGACATACAAAGCAACAAAGATAATCTTATAAATGTGTTAGAAACACATGCATGAAAGAAAAAAACATTAAAATACATATCTAAGGGTTCATTTTCCTGACATCACATTATCTGACCTTTTCCACTTGACTCATACATATACTAGATATTGCAAATAAGGGAAACCATGGGACCTATGTTTCTTTGGGCCTGGCTTACTTCACTTAATATAATTTTTTCCAAGTTTTTCCATTTCCTAACAAATGGGGCAATGTCATTCTTTCTGATGGAGGCATATAATTCCATTGTGTATATATACCACATATTCTTGATCCATTCATCTACTGAGGGGCATCTGGGTTGGTTCCATATCTTAGCTATGGTAAATAATGCTGCAATAAACATAGTTGTGCTGGTAGCTTTAGTGTGGTCTTGTTTGTAAACATTTGGGTAAATGCCCCAAAGTGGGATTGCTGGGTTATAGGGGAGCTCTATGTGAAGTCTTTTGAGGAACCTCCATACTGCTTTCCAAAGTGGTTGAACAAGTTTATACTCCCACCAACAATGAAGTAAGGTTCCCATCTGTCCACATCCCCTCCAGCATCTGTTGTTATTAGAGTTCTTGATTTTTGCCATTCTAACTGGAGTGAGGTGGTATCTCAATGTTGTTTTGATTTTCATTTCTTTTATGGCTAGGGATGTTAAACAGTTCTTCATGTGTCTATTGGCCATCCTTCTTTCTTCTTCAGAGAAGTTTCTCTTTAAGTCTTTAGCCCACTTATTTATTGAGCAGTTGCTATATTGTCATATAGCAATATTTTTGAAGAACATTTGTGTGTTTATTAAATCACGGGCTCCCAAATTGGCAAATGCATTCCTATCATGTTCTTCTCTTTATTGTAAGTGGAAGAATATGACTATGCTATCCCTTTCCTGAACTCTACTGCCAAAGAAATGGAACCCAGTTAACATGGCTGTCACACCATGCACTGATGGCTTATTCCTGTAATCCAAACTACTCAGGAGGCTGAGATCTGAGAATGGCAGTTCAAAACCAGCCAGGGCAAGAAAGTCTGCAAGACTTTTATCTCCAATTAACTACTGGAAAATCAGAAGTGGAGCTGTGGTTGAAAGTGGTAGAGCACTAACCTTGAACAAAAGAGCTCAGGGACAGAGCCCAGGCCACGAGTTCAAGCCCTACCACAGACAAAATAAAAATAAAAAAAATTAAAAATGTCTGGTAACTTGACTTCTTGCTGTTAGGTCCTAGTAGAGCTCTCTCCTATACCTCATTTCACACACACACACACACACACACACACACACACACACAAAACCTTTTACTGTGTACATTTGTTACTTCCTTTGTAAAAGTAAATGTTGCTTGTTCCCGGCTTTAATGAAAAAGGGTACCATGTTTATTTTTTTATTGTGTTTTCCTAAAATGACTCGGCATGCTTGTAAACAGATTGCTTTCTGAAGGTTGGGTGTTAGTAGGCAGGTGTAAGCATTATTGAAACAAGGTGTGGACTTAGCCAGCAATATTCTAATTGTTCTCTCAGCTATGCATTTTGCTATGTGCTCTGGGTTCAGTTGTTTCTGGGAAATGTTGTTCTGGGGCTTGGGTACATGTCTGAATTTGTGCAGAGCTCAGGAGAAATGGGACAGACCTCTACACAGATTGGGAGTGAAAACTGCAGAGCCTCTACTCCTTCATGGTTTTCACAACTTTCCTGAACTTTCCTGCTCAGAGCATTGCTGCCCCCACAAGCCTCTGTCCTGCTGTTGCTATTGGCTTACCAAAGAAGAATTAAAGAAGCCAGATGCTTCTTTTTACCAATGAAATGTCAGTTTTAACAAACTATAGCTTCTGGTTATTTGCTGACCTATAGTCATGAGAAAGTCACCAGACTTGTATTATATTTACGAACAAAGCTAAGAAAGTTTGGTTGAGATGCAATTAATTAGCACATCAGTTTGTCAGGTCACAAGCTTCTTCATTCTCTCCCAGGAACAGATTGGAAACACCAAGAGGGACAGCAGAAAAGCAGCAAATGAGGCTGTGTCTCAAGTGGTACAGCTCCAGCTTTGAGAGAAAAATTTAAGCAAGAGGCTCTGAGTTCAAGCTCTGGTACTAGCACAAAATAAAATGAAGGAAGGAGGAAAGAAGGAAAGAAGGAAGGAAGGAAGGAAGGAAGGAAGGAAGGAAGGAAGGAAGGAAGGAAGGAAGGAAGGAAGGAAGGAAGGAAGGAAAAGAAAGAAAATTAGAACTCAGTAGGTTAAAGACTAAGGAGTATATTTCATATACATACTCTTAAATACTATCTTTGGCTTTGTGAGAAGTGAAAGCAGAAAAATCACATGAGATTTAACCATGAATGAGATTCTAGCAAGAAGAGCCACAGTGAGGCTGGCCTCAAGGCTGCTAAAGGGTTTCATGGTCCTCTCCAACTTCCCACTGAGGAGAACACACCTGGGATGCAGAGCACCAACTTAGCTCTATCTCCACCTGAGATTCTGGGTGTTGCTGGCCACTGCAAGGCCTCCAGATGCCGTGTCTATCAAGTTATTTAGCCCTTTGTCAATTTGGAGCAAGGAGCTAATGAGGATCCTAAGACAGGTTGCTGAGGGATAATCACATTGTGGAAAATAATGATCAGCGATCGTTAGCCTCAGTCAAAAGAGAAGAACAAATCTGCCCTCCAGGAGCCTGGTTGGATCATCATTTGCTGTCTGTCTAAATAGCTTTGGGCCACAGCTGGTATCAGAAACTGGCTGACAGAGCCACATTTGTAACTGTCCTGGGGACTGTTCCTAATATTTACACAATGTACACTGGCAGGGATAGGGATCGTCTTTCTGCCAGGGGCCATTTGGATAGTTGTAATGCCCCTCACAGGCCACACAAAATTTTAACAAGATAGCCACAGGCAAAGAGGGAAAAGCACACATGTCTCTCCTATCCTGTAACAAATTATTTCAGGGACAGTCCTCTTGTCTATTGTGTGCCACCCCTGAAAGTTTATTATTTATGCCACATCTTCCTACAAAGAAACTAAATACATGGATTTGTGGATTAACTTTGCCCAGTCGGCTTGCCAGTTTAATTCATTTCAAATTTGTATTAGCTAATTGGAAAACATTTCCTCCTTTGTTCTTTTCATTATTTTTTCTTTTGAGTATCCAGCAATCTCCTCTTTATTGATAACAAGTCATCTAGTATAACTTGATATAAACATAATTTTGTTGTTTGTATTTTTAAATTACACAGCTCCGTGAGTTTTGGTTGGAAGCAAACAAGTTTCAAAGAACGGGTGATTAGTTGGTAAAATCATAAACTATAGTATGGCTTTGCCAAACTGAGAGGGAAGGAAAAGGAAGGGAAATGGGAAGGGAAGGGAAGGGAAGAGAAAGAGGAAGAGAAAGGGAGAGAAGGAAAAAAGAACAGGAAAAAGGAGGGAAGGGAAGAGGAGAGGAAGGAAGGGGAGGAAAGGAGAGGGGAGCAAATAAGGTAAGGAGGTTAAAATCAGATTAAGCTTTTTTTTTTTGTCAGTCATGGGGCCTGAACTCTGGACCTGGGCACTATCACTCAGCTTTTCAGCTAAGGCAAAAGCTCTACCACTTGAGTCATAGAGCCACTTCTGGCTTTTTCTGCTTACATGGTGCTGAGGAATCAAACCCAGGGCCTCATGCATGCAAGGCAAGTACTCTACCACTGAGCCACCTTCCCAGCCCCAGACTATGATTTTGAGTATCTGGAAATTATCAGGTAGGGTTTGCAGGTGGGAGGAATACTATAGCAAGATATTACTCAATCATTCATATGTGTTTCTAGTGTGAAACATGAAATATCCAGAGTTTTCTGTTGGCAGGCATGAAGAATAGCTGTGCTTTGGCTGAATGATTTGGGATAAAGACCACAAGAGAAAGGAGAGAAGCAGGCAGTGAGGATAACTGTTTTTCTGCACTATTGGTGCAGATGACTGGCCCCCTGGCTGGTGCCCCTGGTTCTTATGGCCTCTGTTACAAGGAAGGAGCCTTAAGGATGCATGAGCTCTTCTCCTGGAGACACAGAGGGCTATATTTCTCTTGAGCTAGAATGTATAGTTGAAACCAGCTTTTTTCCAGTCCTTGCCTATGTCAGTGGTGAGATCACTTCCTTGGATGCAGGATCTTCAGAGGAGATGCACGTATCAGTAACCAGCAAACCATCTCCCTTATTTGTTCACTCTGTATCTCTAGAATGGAGGTCTCTGTGGGCCCATTCCTTGAGAAGGACTGTCTGATAACTACCTAGTGGGTTTAGATCCATTAGGTAGAATACTAATAACTAAATACATTCTAATTAGATTTCTAGCTCTATCAACATCTGTAAAACACCTAGCAGGGTATGAAACCCCTAATATAACATGAATGCTCTTCCTTCTAATTGTCCGCATCATTTGAAACAGAAACACTTCATACTATAGTGCCCATGTGTTGAAAACTCTACTGTTTAAAGTTTTCTGGCTATGTTGTAATTTTTAAACAAATCATTTGCTAGAGTTAGGCAAGTGTGGAATAAAACGTCAAGCAGTTTCTGAAATGTTTGCCTTGCGCATATTGGTTTTATACACTCTGAATTTATCAAGCCAGGCAGACTTTACATGATGATTACAGTGCATACAACTGGATGCTCTTCTCAGAGTAAGAGGGAGCATTGGTGTGTGTAAGGACCTGAATCTATCTTCACTACCAATTTTATCAGATGCATAGAACTGAACCTTCCCAGGGCATCTGAATAACACAGCAGGATTTGGTTATTCACACACCTTATATATGTATATATAAGCACATATATAGATATGTATATGTATATATATATATATATATATATATATATATATATATATATATATATATATATATACATATATTCCCCTTTGGTAAGAGGACAGGATGAGCCTCTACATCCTTCTATAACAAGTTTCCTCACATGGGCAAGCTGACCGGAATACCTGGAGTCAAAGGCTGTGATAATGATGATGATGTTGATAATGATGATGATGATGAGAATGAGGAAGAAAATGTGATAAAGATGGTGACAATAAGAGTGATGACGGTGCTCCCCTAATTCTGGATGAAATACCACTAATATTCTGAGAAGGGATAAGGGGTTCTCCTTATCCCTTCTTGCCTTGAGAGGATGAGTCAAGCCACGACACGGTTCCCTGATGACGCAGCCTGTAAGCATGTGCTTTCCCGTTCAAAAATGAAAAGTTAATTATGAATTTCATGCATGAGAAGCTCGTCCTCATCCTTTCTGAGAGACTTCACGTATTTCCTCCTCTGCTACAAAACAGGAGGGTAAGTTTTAGGAGTTTTGCTTCCAAGTTTTCATTTATCTTAAAAGACTGGAAGCTTTCCAGAACCTGATACTAAGAGACTGGGCTAAAGGATCATCATATTTTTATATTTCTTCATTTGTCACTCAGCAACTTAATTTAGAGTTGTTGTTGCATCACTAATTCAAGATTCTGTATAATTTCCTTAAGCACTGTTTTTTTTCTGTTTCTTTTTCCTTTTGTCTTTTTCAATACTAAGGATAACATTCAGTATCTTGTCCTGTCACCTCTTGAGGTGCATCCTCCATCTTTGGATGTTTTTTTGTTTTTTTTGTCCATAGTGGGGCTTAAACTCTCCGCCTAGGTGCTGTTTCTCAGCTCTTCAGCTCAAGGTGAGCTCTCTACCACTTGAGCCACAGTGCCACTTCTGGTTTTCTGATGGTTAATTGGAGATAAGAGTCTCATGGGACATTCCTGCCTGGGCTGGCTTTGAACCATGTTGCTCACACCTTAGCCTCCTGAGTAGTTAGGATTACAGGCATGAGCCACCAGAGCCCAGCTCATATTTGGATTTTTTTATTATTAGTAAGTTTTTTATTGCGAAAATACCATACAGAGGGGTTACAATTACATGAGCAAGGTAATGAGTACATTTCTTATCAAGCATTGTTGCCTCCTCCTTTGTTTCCCCTTACTGGATTTTTGAGACAAGAACTCACTCTATAGCCCAGACTGACCTAGAACTCTGAATTCTCCTTCCTCTACCTACCCAGTTCTGGGATTACAGATGTGTACTACCACACTCAGCTCAAGTCTGATTGTAGGTGACATTATCTGACCCCAAATCACCTACTGCTTAGCCATCCTGAGCCCACAATTACTCTGAAGACAGGGTGAAGGACAGGCTGGTATTTGAGGATTGTGTTGAGCAGTGTGGTTAGGTAAACATGTCTGGGAGAAAGAAGGCTTCCTTCTTTCTGTGGAGGAGTGGAGACACAGGCTAAAAGTGCTTATGAGTATACCAAGGCCCTTGGGAAAGTCCTGCAGCATGGGTTTCAGAGTTACCTGTAGTTCAGTTAAGTACACGCCCTGTCTATGGTACCCTCAATTATACCCTTTTCAGTCCTTCACAGACGCAGGAGTGAAGGGGTGGCTTTGTGATAGACTTCTGGATTTGAATGAAAATGCTAAGGTAGAGCACTCTGGCTCTGAATTTAAACCCCAGTCTTGGTGTGTGTGTGCGTGTGTGTGTGTGTGTGTGTGTGTGTGTGTGTGTATGTGTGTTCAGGAAGAGAAGACAAGAGAATAACGGAACAGAAGAATAAGGAGCAGAGGTTCAAAAACATTCTGACTCAGAATATTCTTTACTGATTCTAAATCCCCAGTCAAATCCTCATCTGCGAAATTATAATAACTATACTTATTATGAAAATATTTTAGACACTATGTTGAAAATGAACTTTACAACCTAAGGAGGGGAGAGAGGAGTTGGGAAGATGGGGAGGGAAGGGATGGTAGGGGAAAAACAAAGGAGGGGGTTACAATGCTCGATAGGAAATGCACTCATTACATTACTCATATAACTGTAACCCCTCTGTACAGTATTTTTACAATAAAAGCATATAAAAAGAAAGCATAAAAGAAAATATTTTAGAGGCTCTGATATGATGCCTAGTCACAGACAAGTTCTATGTTGATGTATTATTTTTCTTTCTTTTTTTAATTTTATTTTATTATTTTTTTGTGTGAACATACTATACAGAGGGGTTACAATTACATGGGCAAGATAATGCGTACATTTCTTATCAAGCATTGCA
Organism: Dipodomys spectabilis; assembly: GCF_019054845.1. NCBI lineage: Eukaryota > Metazoa > Chordata > Mammalia > Rodentia > Heteromyidae > Dipodomys > Dipodomys spectabilis. The sequence goes on along the minus strand of NW_024870864.1, from coordinate 11,611,164 downwards.
GCCTCCTCCTTTGTTTACCCTTCACATCCCTTCCCAGTCTCCCTCCCCAATCCTCCTCTCTCTCCCCCGCCCCCCCCTCCCCCACACCAACGTTGTAAAGCTCCTTTAGGACATGACAACTTGTACTTCTCATTGTTGCAACAGGTCCACCTGTATCCTTAAACGACTTGTTTTTCCCCATCTCCTCCACAAGTTATACTGACATCAAATATAGTGAAAGCAGGGGTTATACTGTGGGGGAAGGACATACAAAGCAACAAAGAGATAATCTTATAAATGCGTTAGAAACAAATGCATGAAAGAAAAAAAAACATTAAAATACATATCTAAGGGTTCATTTTCCTAACATCACATTATCTGACCTTTTCCACTTGACTCATACATATACTAGATATTGCAAATAAGGGAAACCATAGGACCTATGTTTCTTTAGGCCTGGCTTACTTCACTTAATTTACTTGTTTTATTTACTTATTTTGTGATATTCAAGATCAAATCAAGAAATTCTCAAATCCTTAAATACTTGCCAAATCTTCTATCACTGAGCTACATCCCCAACCTTGACATATGAATTATTGTAATTAGAAGCAGCCAGGATTGGGCTAGTATTCAAATCTCACTGTGTTGGCTATCATCAGCGTATCTGTACAATCCCTGCCTTCTTTCCATCTCTTCCCCTACCTGTTCCTCTTTCACTCCTGGCTCCAACACCTTGACACATTTTTCATGTGATTGTCTTTTTTCCTACTATCACTGTCTGCCAAGACCAGAGCCATGACACGATTGGGCTTGGAGTTTGGTGGAAGACAGTGATACAAAACTAGGTAGCTCCTGCAACCTCAAAATGAAGAACTATGGAAGGTTCCATAATTGTACGTGAAACAGGTCAGAGGAAAATCACAGAAGGCCCTGGGAGCTTGCAAGATCCACAGGATATTAAGAATGGACTAACTTCTTGAAAGAGACTTCTGTGTAAATGAATGAAACACTCTAATTAATTAATCAACATATTTAAGTCACATGAGCCAAAGTCTAATATAGTAAAATCTTGTTTTTACAGATATTGATATCTGAGTAATCTTCCATTTATGTATTATAGCTCTACTACCCAAACATCCATCCTCAGAGTATGTGACTAATCCCTGGAGTATGTATGCACAAGAACAAGAACAATTCCAACTCCAAACAGGACAAAAGTGCTTCCAACAAATTCAAAAATCTATGCATGGATCTTTTTGCAGTATATCATGAACTCTCATGCAAGATACCCCAGGCAGAAATGTAGTATTGTGCTAAAGGGCTTCTTGATGGCCTGCTATTGACCTCCAGATTGAAGCTTTTCTAGTTTTGCCACAACTGGCCTCCCTGTTCAGTGTCAGGCCCTCTTCTCAAGGTATATCGATGAAGGTCTGAGGGGGGCATAATTGAGACCATACAAAGGCAATGTACTCAACCGAACAACAGGTAACCCTGAAACCCATGCTGTGCCAGGACTTCTCTGCAGGACTTTCCCAAAGGCTTTGGTGTGCCCCTAAATATGCACTGCTTCTATCTCCATTCCTTCACAGAAAGAAGGAAGCCTTCTTTCTCCTAGAGATGTTGACCTAACCACACTGCTCAGCACATGCCTCAAACATAAGCCTGCCCTTCACTCTCTGCCCTCTGGACTCAGAATGGCTAAAAAGTAAATGATTTTAGGTGAATGTCACCTACAATCTAGATGGCAAAGAGGAAGAACATGTTTAGCAAAAACTATGAGAAGTCTTTGTGTAGAATAAAAATACATTATAGTAAGAGTCTTTACATACCTCAACATCCTTTAAGAAACTATAAACTTTCACTGCAGAGACACAAATTCTGGAACACACAATAAATAATTTAATATATAATTTGAGGGTAGGGACAGGAAGAAAATGGGGGGGGGGGACAAAAAAAAGACATTAACCAAGAAGCATTGTACTCACAATCTAACTTGTGGAATTATAACCCCTTTGTGCAACTACATAATAATAATAACAATAATAGGTTTAAAATATTTTAAATATGTTCTGTTATTTCAATAATCAAGGAACTATTTACTATTCTTGCATATACTAGCTTTAAAAACAATTTGGGACATGGTGCCTGTGGCTCACGCCTATAATCCTAGCTATTCAGGCAGCTGAGAGCTGAGGATCAAGGTTTGAAGCCAGACTGGGTGAGAAAGACCTTGAAGCCCATCAGATTCTTCTCTTCAATTAATCACAGAAAAAGCCAGAAGTGGTGCTGTGGCTCAAGTGGTAGAGCATTAGCTTTGAACAAAAAGCACTAAGGTCCAGAGTTCAAGCCCCAGGCCTGGCAAAAAAAAAAGACAAGGCAGGCACTGGTGGTTCTCACCTGTAATTCTAGCTGCCCAGGTGACAGAGATCTGAAGATCACAATTGAAAGCTGGCCTTGGCAGGAAAGGTCTATGTGACTTTTATCTCCAAGTAAACAGTAAAAAGCCATAAGTGGAGGTATGGTTCAAAGTGGTAAAGCACCAAAATTGGGTTGAAAATTCAAGTAAGAGTGTGAGGGTCGGGGGGAGGGGGGAGGCTGGGAAGGGATGTGAAGGGTAAACCAAAGGAGGAGGCTGCAATGCTTGGTAAGAAATGTACGCATTATCCTGCCCATGTAATTGTAACCCCTCTGTATAGTATGTTCACAAATAAAATAAAATTAAAAAAAAAAAAGAGTGTGAGGGTCTGAGTTAAAGCCCCAGTACCTGCAAACCTGAGCACATCTGTGCACTCACACGAATTAGCAGAAACATGTCACTATTAATAGTGGTGACACTGCAGCACAATAGAAGGAGGATGGTTCCAAGAATATGTTTACTTAGATGTTTATATGGAAAATTTAATAGTATTAGTTACTTCATGCCATATCTCTATCAAGTCAGAAGGTCTGTAGAGATAAATCTAGAGGATAAAAGATAGCCTTTAGAAGAAACCACAAAACTTCTTCAGGACTTCAGAAAAGACAATAACTACTACCTGGGGTACAAGGCAATGTTAGTTACAAAGTATACATATATATTTTATATATACTAGTTATAATTTTATATATATATATATATATATATATGTATATATATATATATAGGGCCAGGCACTGGTGGCTCATGCCTGTAATCCTAGCTACTCAGGAGGCTGAGATCTGAGGATCGTGGTTCAGGAAAGTCCATGAGACTCTTATCTCCAAAAAACCAACAGAAAACCAGAAGTAGCGCTGTGGCTAAAGTGATAGAGCGCTCGCCTTGAGCTGAAGAGCTGAGGGGCGGCGCCCAGGACCAGAGTTCAAGCCCCACAACCAACAAAAAAAAAGTATATGTATGTTAAAAATATACATATATATGTATATGTGTATATATATAATAAGAGCAAGTTAAGATAATTTGTTTTCAACTAAAGCCAATATGAAAGCCCTTAAGAAGACCAGCCACAAATATTTGACTAAGGCTTTATAAACAGACTACATAGAAATCAATAAGAAATAGAAAGTCCAAATGAAGCTACTCAGCCACTACATTTTTACAGAGATACTCAGCTTCATGAGTCATTAGTGAAATGGGTATTGAACCTAAAATATGACTACTAAAATGAAAAGGGCAAGTGAACAATATACTGTTAAAGATGTGTGTTAGCATTCTAATACTACAACAAAGAAACTGAGATAAAACAACTTAAATGGAGGAAAAGTTTATCTTGGCTCACAATTTGAGTTGTCACTCTATGATTGGTCTGTCTCATTGCTTCTGGTGCCTGGTAGTGCAAAGATGCACATCTAGGAGCAACAATTGAAAGGTGAAGTTGGGGAATTCAGTATTCCCCTTAAAGCTACACCTCCAAGAACATAACTTCCTTACGCAAGCCACATCCTCTATAGGTCCCACTACTCCTCAATGTGACATGGACTGGGAACTGAGCCTTTAGCCATGGCCTTTGGTAGGCATTCCAGTTGCCAACTTCATCAGGATACAACTGGAACTCTGACAGTGTTAGCACCAGTGTAAACTGTTCATTCCAAATCTATTCATTGGTGTCAACTAGGGCTGCTCTACAACTCAGCAACATACCTTGTAGGGTTAAGAGATCCATATGCTGTGCACATGTTTTCATGAATGTACATGGGCAAGAACACAACTGGCAAAGGCAATAAGAACAACACAGATGAAGCCTACAGAGTTATAAAGGAAAGAAGCAGAGTACAAGTAGCCACATGCATTCATAAAAATCACAAATGGATAAAGACATGCTAAGTTCTTTGACGTCCAAATTCCTGTGAGAAACGGTGACTAGAAGGGCCAGTGAAGGGATCTGGTGCTACTGGTAGTTTTCAATTTCCCGATCTATGTCCTGCTTATCTAGAGACATTGCATTGCAAAAATCAATTTATAATATGTGCAGGTTTTCTATATGCAATACACTTCAATACAAGGTTTAAACTCAGTGGCCCTTAAAATGATTGGAATTTGATTTCTGAAAACTCATTTAGCAAGAGGTGTTACTGCAATTTAAGTGGTATTAGGAAGAAAGGGGTAAAAGGGAAGGAGAGGGTGACTATGAGCTTGAGTGAGCCTCCTCTCTTCAGAGCTCCATCCAAAGCTTTTAATTGTGATCTGGAAGGTCACAGAAGGACAAATGTCAGGAAAGCAATTTCACAGAGAAAAGCCTGAAGCAGGAAATTAAGCAGGGAGCTTAACTGCTTAGCAAACTGTCTTTCTCTAGAAGACTAGACTAGAAACCAAGAAAATATGTTTGACAAATAAGAAAAATAAACGAAAATTAAAAACTGGACAGAGTCCATACATATAATCTGATCACTTGGAGGCTGAGGTAGGGGAATCTGGAGTCCAATGTTAGCTGGGGCTATACAGCAAAACCTTGTCTCAAAACAAAAAACAACAGCAGCAACAACAAAACTCATGAAATTATTACCACAGAAACCGAGCTGACCTAAGTACTTTGCTAAATACATTATGACTGGAATGTTCCAACTCTTTATTGCAAAGTTAAATTTGAGGTTTTGGAATTGTAAGTGTGTATAAAAGGGATGTGTGTGTGTGTGTGTGTGCACAGTCTTGTGCGCATATGATGAGTTTTTTTTTTCATAGCAGAAATAATAGGTAGAACGTAGTGATAGTTTAGTTCCTGGTGGCTGTGATGGACCTGTGATTGTTGAGGTGAACTTTGTCAGAATGATCACCAGCATCAACTTTATAAAACACAGCTTGGGTCTGATACCAGTGGCTCACTCCTGTAATTCTACCTATTCGAGAGGCTCAGATCTGAGGTCATGATTTGAAACCATCACAAGCAGACCAGGCTGAGACAATTTCCAATTAAACAGCACAAAGCTGGAAGTGAAGGTATAGTTCAAGTGGTAGAGCATTAAACTTGACTCAAAAGCTAGCTTAGAGCTTGAGAACCTGAGCTCAAGCACTAGTACCGACACAAACATCTTAGTTGGGAGTGAGAAAACAAGTGTGGTTTTAGGTTTAAAATATTAAAAATAGGAAAGTAATTTTCCCCAGTCCTGGATGTTGGTGAAATGCAGCTGATTAGAAGGTGCCCAGGGTGTCATGTGATAGACTAGCAGCACTTCCTTTGGATTATGTGTAGCTCCTTTCTTGTTGTCAATGCTGACAACTACCCTGACATGAACTTTCCAGAATCTTTAGCACTCACAGACCTGAAAGATGCTTGAGCATCAAAACACACTCCATAATGCACTACTTTTCAATCCAAAGTCACCCTGGACAAACATTTATTTATTTTGTTTGTTTATCTATTTATTTATTTAATGATGGTCCTGGGACTTGGACTCTGGGCCTGAGCACTTTTCCTGAGCTTACTTTGCTCAAGGGTACTGCTCTACCATTTGAGACACAACTCTACTTCCAGCTTCTCAGTTGTTAATTGAAAGGTTAAATTAACAGTCTCATGGATTTTCCTGCCTGAGTTGGTTTCAAATCATGGTCCTCATATTTCACCTTCCTGAGTAGTTAGGGTGACAAGCCTGAGTCAGTGGCACCTGTCTAGACAAACATTTGGTTCTGGGATGGGTTCAAATCTTTCATTTTTTTACCCCCCAAGGTTTCCCTCTACCCCTGACAGGGTCCTGGGAAGAGGAATATCATTTTTTTAAATTCCTGTCTGCAATGAAGTAATTACCCCTAACTTCCCCAAGAAGATTCCACCTGGAGCATCTTAACTTGGACTAAGAAAGAGAAAGCGCCTAGTGTCACTCCACCTAGTATCTGGCAGGGATGCAGTTTCTCTGCTGCATGTAGCCTAAATGGAATTATGGGTCTCATCGCCTAACTATGCAACCTTGTAGGCTCTTACAAGTGTCTTCACAGAATGGATTTACAAGTCACCTTTCATGGCACAGGAATCATGGCAGTTTTTTTGGCAGGAGAGGGGGATGAACCCAGGACACCATACTTGCAAAGCGTATCTGCTACCATTGAACTACACTCCCAGCCAAAACTTATTTCAGTGGCTATTGAGTTTGCTAAGCTCCTAAACACTTTCTGGTTGGTCTGTGACATTAAAATTGTCACTCCCAAGGGTAACCTGTCACCAGGAAGAAGTCATTTAGGGGTTGCAATATTTCTCCAGACTCTTGAAAATCAATTTCTTTTTTTTTTCCCCCTCAGTAATACAGGAGACGGATTCCAAACTATTGATAACACCTTGTGATTTAAGGGCACTTTACAAAGAATTCCCAGCACTTCCTCTCATCTTGCTTCCAGCACAGGTAATGGAGCTGTTATCTCCTCTTTGCAGAAGTTGAACTGAGGCTTATCAAGTGGATGGGATTTGTTGAAGGTTACTTGGCAGAGCCCAAATCCACAGCAGCAGACGTAGGACTGAGACACTGGTGTTTTTGTTTGCTGTAGATCAGCTTGGCTCATACCAGTGGGTGAATAGTTGTAACAAAAACATTGGCTGTTTTCTCTTAACCCTCTGGCTATTGCTACCTATTTCTCTATTGTCTGTCCTTGATACGAATATTTTAGGAATACTTAAGATTCCATGTGGTTCACTCCTCCTTTTATAAAGCCCATGCGTGTGCACACATGCACACACACACACACATACACATTTATTGTACAGATGCTTTACAGAGGGGTTATAGTTACGTGAGTAAGGTAATGGGTACATTTCTTGTTGAACATTGCTACCCCCGCCTTTGTTTTTTTTCCTACTATCCCTTCCCTCTCCCTTCTCCCCCATTCCTTTCCCCACAAAGAAGTTGTAAAGTTCATTTGTAACATAGTGGCTTGTGAGACTCATTGATGCGATGGGTCATCATGTGTTCTTATTTCAGCATTTTGTTATTCCCCTTTCCCTCTCATAATTAAATAAATGTATATACAAGATGCAGGATACCAAAATCAAATGCAGTGACAACAGGGGATATACCATAGGGGGGAAAACAGAAACAAAAGAAAATAATATAGTACATTAAAAACAACAACAACAAAAGAAAACCTCTTGTGTCCCTATCTGGGGGTTCATTTTGTTTAGCATCATCTTATATGTCATATGTTCATAGCTTTTGAGCTTTTCTGTTCATCTGATAAGATTATCCTAAACATACACTAATTATTGTATTATAAGGGAAACCATGGGACTTATATTTCTTTGGATCTAGCTTACTTCACTTAATATGATTTTTTCTAAGTCTTTCAATTTCCTAACAAATAGTCATTGTGCTTTCCCCTGTGTGCCTCTGCAATTAAGGCAAATAAAAACAAAACAAAAAAACTGCAATGATTCCTCTTTTCATATTGTCTTCAGAAAGTGAGGAATACCTGGCCTTAGAAATCACTTGGTACAATGTCATTCTTTCTGATGGAAGCATAGAATTCCATTGTGTATATATACCACATTTTCTTAATCCATTCCTCCCCTGAGGGGAATCTAGGTTGATTCTATATCTAGGCTATGGTAAACAATGCTGCAATGAACATGGTTGTGCTGGTGGCTCTAGTGTTGCTGGTTTGTGATCAACTGGATAGATGCCCAGAAGTGGGATTGCTGGGACATAGGGAAGCTCTATATTTTGTCTTTTGAGGAACCTCTATACTTTCCAGAGTGGTTGAACAAGTTTATATTCTCTTTGGCAACATCCCTGCAAGCATCTGTTATTGTTATTTTTCTTGATAATGGCCATTTTAACTGGGGTGAAGAAGAATCTCAATGTTGTTTTTATTTGCATTTCTTTTATGGCCAGTTCATATAAAATGATGTTTATCAAAATGAACTCCAAGAAATGGAAGTAAGAGGTCTTTTATTATACTGTTGCTGTTTTCTTTTTCTTTTCTTCTTTGGTTAATTCCCTTCTGTTGTCATTTTTTATTTCTGTACCCTTTCTCTTGTATATAAATTTATCTGATTTGAGTGAAAGGGAAGCACAGAAACAGTGAGACAAAGGTGAACCAATTCAGCAGTGATACTCAGTAGACACTATGTTAGAAATGAATGATACAACTTTGGGGGAAGTTGGGAGGGGAAAAACTGGGAGAGAATGAGGGAGGGATGACACTCTTCAAAATGTACTCCTCACCTGAATCATGTAGTTGTAATCCCTCTGTACATCTGTTTCAGAACAAAAAAATTTAAAGAAATCACTTGGTACATGGTAGCACAGACTCATATGCTTCTCCTATCCTGTTTTATTTTTCAGTTCTCTGCTGGTAAGATAGTTTTGTCTGCACTGATAGTTCTGCATGATCTTCGACTTATAAATGTCAAATGGCTCCTGAAGGGGTAAGATTCCCTATCCAGCAGCCAAGGAAGCATTGGGTCCCACAAACTACCACAGAGCCTCTGCTTCCTAAGAAATCAGTTCTGGGAAACTAGTTGTTTTGTGTGAGAGGATAGCTCATCTGGCTTCCTTTCCAGGGGATTCCAAGTCATCCATAGCATATGTTCTGTTTGAGTTTAGCCCCCCTTTCCTGTGGGACTCCTCTTTGAATTGTCTTTTATGTTGGACATATGCAGAAATGTCCCTCTAGACTGGCACCAGTGCCTCATATTTGTAATCCTAGCTATTCTATAGGCTGAGATTTGGGGATCACTGCTCAAAGCCAGCATGGGCAGACAAGTCCAAGAGACTCTTATCCTTAATAAACTAGCAAAAAAGCTAGAAATTGAGGTATGGGTCAAGTGGTAGAGCATTTGCCTTGGGCAAAAAGAACTAAGTGAGAGCAAGAGTCTCTGAGTTCAAGCCCTAGTACTGGCACACACACACACACACACACACACACGTTCTTCCAAATGTGCTCAAAGGACAATTTTATGAAACAAGACACCTTGAACTGCGATATGGAAAGGTCTAGATCAGATAAAATCACTTTGTTATCCCAGTTTTCCTCCGTGTTCCAGTAGGAAGAAAAATATTCGATCAATATATATTTTCTTTTTATTAAAAAAATGTTCCTAGCTAGCTGCAGAGTGGTAGAGCTCTATCCTTGGGCACAAAACTCCAGGGACCATCCCAGGCCCTGATTTAAAGCTCCAGAAATAGCTCAAAAATTAAAAAAAAAACTCCTGAAATTAGTAAGCAGACATCTCTTTAAGAGAATGATTTGGTCTTTTCTTTATATATCAAAAAGCAGTTATATAAAGCATATTTATCACTATACTTTTATAGTAACCAATATTTATAAAATTCACAGCAGATTCTTTAAGAAGGAAAGTTATTGCTGAAGATAGGGCAGAAGTGGGGATTAATTGGGGGGAGGGAAGAGAAAATGACCAAACATGACCATAGGCCATAGCAATTAGTGGCATCTTCAATTTCTTTCAACTCTCAGGAAGAATTCTTCCTCTACCACACACACACACACACACACACACACACACACACACACACACACACACACACACACACACACACTTATTTTCCTTTTCTCTTTGTTTTGTTTTTGTTATCTTTCTTATTGTAGACATTACCTTCAGTTTCAAAGGCAGTTCTGTACAGCACACAAAGTGATCCACACCTCCCTTCATTCAAAAACACACAGAAACATTTCAAGTGCCTTATAGCAGACAGTCTGCTTTTCTTCACACTCTATCTGCTCTAATACTAGATATGATGTCTGGAATATCAGAGAAGAAGCAGAATGGTATGGGAAAGCAGACAAGTCAGGAGGTAATTTGGGACAAGGAAGGTGGTGTATTGACATTTTCTTGCTTCATCCTGCTTCTATCAAATGTAAGATTTAAGTATTCAGTATGGTGAATCAGCTGACAGGCTGTCTATTTTATACACTGATGGAAAAATCTCAAGAACCTGCCTTTTTCAAATCTGAAGAACCTGAGAGCTCAAAGGTCTGAGATTAGTTTTTCAGATTGTATAGTCATGATTAAAGACATTGTCCTGACCTTGTGGAATTGCAAGGTAAGATTTCCACTTTTCAATCAGTACAAAAAGAGGATGGCAGTCAGTGTTCCTTTAGTTCTAACATGAATTTTTGTTTTAAAGACAGAATCTTCTTACAAAGCTCAAGCTGGCCTCAAATGTAAGATTATCCTGTCTCTACCTCCTGCATTTTTCAAATCTTTCATATTAGGACTCATCTACCTAAAAGTAGTTTTTGTGGTAATGGTTAGTTAATTAGTAGATTTGAAAATCAAAATATCTGATCTGTGTAAAGGAAAGTTGATTTCAAAGCTAGTAGATAGGTGCTGGTGACTAGGGTGGAGAATCTTTTGTGTATAGTTTTGTCCATGTTTGTAGGTCACATATACCATCCACAGTAGACATCATGACACTAGCTGGCCACTGCCCCAGAGGCACCTGGGTATGCAGCCTGTCGACCACCATTTCCGATAGATGTAGATAGTCTCAAGAGTAGAGGCAATATAATAAAACACAACATAAGCTAGGCAATGGTCACTTACAACTCTTATCTCAGAAGGCTGATATCTGAGAATCACAACTGGAAGTCAGCCTGGGCAGGGAAGCACAGTAAGACTCTTTATCTCCAACTATTTGCCAGGAAATGCTGGAAGTATAACTGTGGCTAAAGTAATAAGAGTACTAGCCTTGAGAAAAAAATTTCAGGGACAGCACCTAGGCCCTGAGTTCAAACACTAGAACTTGCACAAAACACACACACACACACACACACACACACACACACACACACACACACACACACACACACACACACACACACCAAATAGGAAGTGCTAACTCTTAGTAAAATATATCTGACAGTAAGTTCCCATTCCTTAAATTATAGGTTTTTTATTTTTTATTTTTAAATTTAAATTTATTTTTTACAGATACATATAAAGAAAAATGTACTTTTATGGAATACTATATGTTTATAATTTCATACATATGATGTTCACATTAAGATCTATCTATCTATCTATCTATCTATCTATCTATCTATCTATCTATCTATCTATCTATCTATCTATCTATCTATCTATCCAAATGCCCAAGCAGTTTTCATTTCTTTTTTCTGGTTTGAACTTAGGGCCTCTTGATCACTTGTCTTGTTTGTTTGCTAAACTGTTACTTCCCAGTTCTCCTTTTTCCTTTTTACTGGTTGTTATGGAGATGGAATTTTGGAAAGTTTTCTGCCTGGACTGGCTTTGAACCTTGATCCTCTGAATATCAGGCTCCTGAGTAGGAAGATTAAAGGTGTTAGCCACTGTTGCCAACCACATTTTATTTTCTTTATGGTAAAAAATTTAAAATCTTGTCTAGTTTTTTATTTGTTGGTTTTTGTATGTTTTTATTGTAAAAATGTTGTACAGAGGTGTTACATGAGCAAGGTCATGAGTACATTTCCTATTGAGCATTGTTGCCTCCTCCTTTGTTTTCTCCCTACCATCCTTTCCCTCCCACCTCCACAAATTGCCCTCCCCACCACCAATGTTGTAAAGTTCATTTTAAACATAATGTTTGGTACATCTCATTGTTACAATGGGTCAACCTGTGTTTTTGAAATACACAGTAGAGTCATCCCACCATGTAAAAACCACACCAGAACTACTTAGTCCTAATTGTCACTTAGTACACAGTGACCATGCTCTCCTTATCTTTCCCCTCTCCCCTAGCTTCTGGGAACCACCTTTCTACTCTTATCTTCCATCAGATCAGCTTTTAAAATGATTTCCATATATAGTGAGATAATATGCTACTTGTTGTTCGTGCCTAGCTTGTTTTGTGCAACATAATGATCTCCAGTGGCATGTAAGGGTCACAGATGAAGGCTGAATAATATCCCACAGCATTTAGGTGTTATATTTTCTTTATCCATTTATCAGTGATGGACACTTAGATTGTTTTCATTCCTTCACTGCTGTGAATAGTGCCAAGTAGAACTTGGGAATGTAGAGGTCTATTCCTTTGGGTATATATCCAGTAGTGGGGTTGCTTGGTCACAAGGTATTTCCATTGTTCGTTATTTTATTGTCTTCAAATAGTTGTACAAAAGGTTTTCGATTTAGCATGTCCTCTTATGAGTATAAAACATCTCGATCAGTGTCACCCCTTTCATCTACCATTCATTTTTTAAGGAAGCATGATAATGTTGTCGACATTTTGTTGTCTATGTCAGTACTACTTTGCATTCCTAACAACAGTGTGCAAACATTTGTTCCCTTTTCCCCACATTCTTACCAAAACCTATTATGTTTTGTCTTTTTGTAAACAGCCATTCTCATAGGGAGAAGGTGATATTATAGTTTTGATTTGCATTTCATTGATGATTAATAACATTGAATTTTTATATGCCTATTAATCATTTGTATCTTCTTTTGTGAAATGTCCATTTAGATATACTGTCCAGTTTTTATTATTAGTTTTTTCCTTGTGAAAAGACCGTACAGAGGGGATACAATTACATGAGCAAGGTAATGAGTACATTTCTTATCTAGCATTGTTGTCTCCTCCTCCTTTGTTTCCCCTTACCATTCCTGCCCTCCCATCTCCACCCTGAGCGCTCCCCCCCCCCCCCCGCCCATCAACGCCAAAGTTGTAAAGTTCATTTTTCGACATAACGTCTTGTACATCTCATTGTTGCAATGGGTCCACCTGTATCCCTATTGAAACAATTTGTGTTTTCTCTTCCCCTCCACAAATTATGCCAACATAAAATACAGTGAAAGCAGGGGTTATACCATGGTGGAGGGACATACAAAGCAACAAAGAAATCATCTTGTAAATATGTTAGAAATAATAGAAAGAAAGAAAAACAAATTTGTTCATGGGGCTTGAACTCTGGGCCTGGGTGCTGTTCCCCAGCTCTTCAACTCAAGGCTAGATCCCTACCACTTGAGCTACAGTGCCACTTCCAGCCTTTTCTGTTTATGTGGTGCTGAGGAATCAAACTCAGGGACTCATGCATGCAAGTCAAGCACTCTACCACTGAGCCACCTTCCCAGCCCCCTTAGTGTTCATTTTTACAAGTAAGGGTTCTTTTTTAGTTTTTATATAGTGTGTATGAATTTTTTTGTTCTCATTGTTTTGTTTGCTGAGCAGAAGTCTTTCAGTTTTATATCAATCCATATACCTATTTGCTTTTGCTCTAGTTTTGGAAATTGTGTACGTGAGTGTGTGTGTGTAGGTATGCATTATGTATGTGTCAGTACTGGACCTTGAACTCAGGACATGATGAACCTTAACTTTTTCATTCTAGGCTGCCATATATCATATGATTCACAGCTCCATTGCTGGCATTTTGCTAATGAATTAGAGATAAAAGTCACATGAACTTCCCTACCTAAGTTGGCTTCAAATTACAATCATGGCACCTAGTGATTTTGGAAAAATAAAATAAAATAAAATAAAAATCTTGCCCATTATGATATCTTTAAGTAATTCTAGTACTTTTTTCTAATAGTTTCATAGTTCTCAAGTCTCATACTTGTGACATTCAGTTAGGTTTTGTTACTGGTGAGAGAGAGTTGTCTAGTATCATTTTTCTGCATATGGATGCCCAATCTTCCCAGCACCATTTATGGAAAGACTATCATTTCTCCAGTATGTGTTCTTATCACCTTTGCTGAAAGTCAGTTGGCTGTGGATGTGTAAAGTATAGGCTAGTTTTTAATAATAACTGTGTTTTATACTGGACGAACAATTCCTGGACACATTGTAAATACTCCACAGAGCCACCAAACTGGTTTCACACACCTTAGAAAAATTCAGTTTCTCTTTCGTTTCTACAGGACATTGGTTCCAGAATATGATCAATAAAAATGATCTGAGCCCACGTGCCTTATTAAAAATATCATAGTCTTTGCATATAACATATACTTTAAATTATCTTGAGATTTTTGATGATACATAGAACAATGTAAATTCTGTATAAATTAATGTTACAGTGTGCTGTTTAGGGAGTCGTGGCAAGAAATAAAAGTCTATACATGAAAAGTACAGCCAGAATTATTTTTCTAAATATTTTGCTTCAATCTGCCTATGTAAGATATACAGCCTCAAAAGGAGCTATACATATTTTAATGAACTGTTCCAGAAGCTGAGATTCCAAGCATCTGAACATATGTTCTCTTTATTTAATTGATTTTCATCAAGTGTCTGAACCTGACAACTGTAGTCCAGTTGTTGCAAGATACAAAGGTAAGTCAGAATCCTTCTGCCCTCAGGAAGTTTGCAGTATGGTGGAGAAGGCACAGTGCCCACTTCAAGGGATGGATTGACTAACAGAAGGAAAAGGAAAAAGAGGAGGATGAGGTAACTATGAGGAGCTGCTTGTTGAAATCTGATTTTTGACACTGACTGTTTGGACACTGTCTATTCTTTGGTAGAGGGTAGTAGAATAGGAGGACAAATATGGCAGAGTTTCAGATTTCAAGCTAAAGAAGTTTGAAGACTTTTAAGTGTTAGCCTATAGATAGTTGTCTAAACCTCAAATCTCTCCCACCCTGCAAATCCTCAACCTGGGTTGAATTCCAAATTCTTCTTTACAGGTGTAAGCTAAAACTCAGGTTGACTGTCTCATAAAAATGGTTGCTTAATATCTATGTGTGTTTGCCTGTATGCCCTGGTCAAATCTGGGGTTCTTTTGTTCTCTTTTCTTTTATGTTCTCTTTTCTAATGAAATGTTAAATGATACCTAGATGTCTAGTTTTGAACCACAGTGCAGAATATTATTAGCAGGATTCAGTGTGGCTTTGGGAAAAGGATCTTAACTCAGTCTAAGAGAGCAATGTATACGTTACCAATTTAACACTTCGGTATAATTGCATGAGATTTACTTGTACAACATTGAGCTGATTTGTTTTGAATAGTATTATGAGATGGCCAGCACACACTTAAACTCCCAATGGTAGAATCTGGGTTGATTTTAACAAGGACAAGTCAAATAAAATAAAGATAGTTGACTAGAACTTAGTTCTGACATTGCTTGGACATGACAGATGATCTGTCTCAGGATTGAGCTTTGTTCATACTTTGGTGGGTCTGGGTATCCTCACCACTGTAACACTATCAGTTTTCTTAAAGCTCACCAAATGATAGTGTGACTGTGTTGTATTTGGATAAACTTAAAAGATGTCAAATCTGGAAAAAGTCATCTTAAAATTAAGGATGACTTTTAGATCCAGTTTCCTCTAAGGGAAGATCAATGTGAAGAGTGGAGGCTGTATTCCAAAACACAATCTCTTGTTGATAATGTTAGCATACAACACAGTGTCACAAGCATTTTTTTAAACTGATGAGTGTTTGACCTCAAACTTTATGCCAAATTTTGATGCAGAAAGGAATTAATAGCATAGGAGATTTGGCGCTGCTGATGATAATATGTTAAATAGAAATTCAAGAGGAAGTAAACTTTGCATTTTTTTTTTTGCCAGTCCTGGGGCTTGAACTCAGGACCTGGTCACTGTCTCTGAGCTTCTTTTGCTCACTGTCTCTGAACTTCTTTGGCTCAAGGCTAACACTCTACCACTTGAGCCACAGTACTGTTTCTGGCTTTTTCTGATCATGTGGTACTGAGGAATCGAACCCAGAGCTTCCTGCATACTAGGCAAGTACCCTACCACTAAGCAAAATTCCCAGTCCACTATGTAAATTCTTTTTTTTTTTGCCAGTCCTGGAGCTTGAACTCAGAACCTGAGCACTGTCCCTGAGCTTCTTTTGCTCAAGGCTAGTGCTCTTCTTGAGCCACAGCACCTCTTCTGGCTTTTTTTTTTTTTTTCTGTGTATGTGGTACTGAGGAATCAAACCCAGGGCTTAATGCATGCCAGGCAAGCACTCTACCACTGATCCACCTTCCCAGCTTCACTATGTAAATTCTTAAACAATTTTGTATGCAAAAGAAAAGTTTATCTTCAACTATATAGAATTATAAAAGCTACATTAATATAAAGTACAGGACATAAAATAAACTGCAGTTCATTTTCCCTACTATTAGATGTGTTTGCCTAATGATATGGTAAATACTTATAACTGCGTCTACTATTTTTTTTTCATAAGACTTATTAGCTCTAAATATAAATAAATAACATGCTATTGAATATTCACATCTTTAGGAATTATAAAAATGAAACAAGAGATAAAGAAATTTTACATCCACACAGATCAAAATTGGCATGAGAAACTCTGGAAAGATCAGAGGCAAACAGAATACTGAAAAAGGCAACCACAAAGTCTCCAGGCCTCAAGTATTTGAATACAAAGGAAAACAGGAGAACAGTAAGAGAGAGAGGAGAATAGAGACAGAGGTACAAAGAGAGACAAAAGAAGAAAAGAGAGGCGAAGGGAAGCGAAGGGAAGCGAAGGGAAGGGAAGGGAAGAGAAGAAGAGAAGAGAAGAGAAGAGAAGAAAAGAGAGAAGAGATAGACAGATAGCAAATATAAACAAAATAAAAATTATTTGGGACATTGGATGCTGAGTACAAATATGACTGCCTCCACTCTATATGTATCTTTGTCCTGTCGTATGTGACAAATCCTAGCCATACGTACCTTTTCAGTTGTAGAGAATGAATGATCCAGTTCCTTAGCCACCCTTGTAACATTTCAGGGGGTCCATAGGCACATAGAGCCAATGGCTGTCAAATTGTGCTGTGCAAACACGGGCTATTATTATAGAAATGATGAACAAAGATGTAGAAAAGCAGTGAGCTCTGCATCATAACAAAGATTATCATACAAAATTAATTCACCTATAATGAGCCTGTGGTTATGTGACTTTCTGCTGTTGGCCTGGTAAGGGTATTACTTGACTCAGACATTTTCATGGTGTTTTGTTAAAATAATGATGGAGGGTTTTGCTCCAGAAAAATCATGCTATGGTTTGGGTCTTAAATTGTCCTCAAAGACCCCTGTCCTAAGACTTGATGAGTAGAGTGGGATGTTACTGGGAGGGGGTGGAGCCTTTAGGATGTGGGACCTGTTGGAAGGAAGTGAGGTTAATGACTGCATGCTTTTGAAGGAATGTCGAGACCTCATGTCCTCCCTATCTTCTTTGTTGCTTCCTGGCTGCCCTGAGATGAACACACTTCCTTGCTACCTGCTCCTGCTCTGATATGCTGCCTCTCCACAGGCCCAAAAGCTATGGGACCAACCAATGAGAACTGGAAAGTCAGAAGCTGTGAGCCCAAATAAGTCTTTCCTTCTTATTAATGGATTTATCTCAGATACTTTTTCACAATGAAAATTTGACTACAACAAATGGAAAAATACATATTCAGTTAAGAGGACAATACAGCTAAAATACTCAACAAGTCAAAGAGAAATTAATCTTGTAAAATTTGGGGGCCACAGCTCCACACAGAGGAAACGAAAAAGAAAAACAACAACAATAACAACAAGACAAGGAAAACAAAAGCACAAAGGAGAATAAACTTTCCATAACTAACCAATAAGTTAAGTAGCCAACTGGGAAAAAAAAAACACCCAAATTAAGCAATAAGGATACGTCTATACCACCAGTCAGACATCTTATCACATGTAGCAAAAACTTTGAGTAATCATAAATAAAAGAAGATCCAGAGAGCCAAGCTAGGCATGAGTTGCCAGGATATGGTCCTTGATCTCTCAGCATAGAGAGTGTCTCATTTACAGTATTTAAACAGAAGATTACATATTGAAAATACCAACCAGAATACCATGAGCACCATCATTCCATGCCAGAATTTCCCAATTCTGGAATAACCTTGCATCTTTCAAATATCTTATATTCATGATATAACTCAGCCTAGTCCACTTATGTCAGAATTCTGTATGGGACCAAAGCATCACTGCTTTCTAAAGCTTTTCAATGAGAGCAACACACAGTCAAGGTTGAAATGTAGAGCTCTGCTCATGCACTGCTGTTAGGTGTCTAGACATGTTCATAGAAACAAAGCATCAGGGATTTGCAGTTTCCAGCTTGTCACAGTGTGCTTCACTGCTTTCATCCCTGCCTCTCCCCCTCCCACACACATCACTGAGCAAACTGAAAATTATTTCTCTTTGGTCCATCAGAGAATGTGGGCCACACCTAACCCACACCCAACAAGTAGGGAACAAACAGAGACAGTGGGTAGGGCGTGCACTGGAAGGGCATCAAGCGGGCAAGCAATGAGTTATATAGGAGGTGCAGAGTTAAAAATTCTCAGGTTCTAGATTTAGGAGACTATAGATCCACAACAAGCTTCAGCTCAGGCTGAAAGTCTTAAAATTAATCTGGCAAAAATATTCTGCTGTCTTAGGAAGAGGAAGAGAAGAAGGTATTCCGATTTAGTTTGTTTATTTTTTATTTTATGTGCCAGTGCTGGGGTTTGAACCCAGGGCCTACGCACTGTCCTTTCATTTTTTTAAATAAGTTTTTTTTATTGTGAAAATACCATTCAGAGGGTTACAGTTACATGAGCAAGGTAATGAGTACATTTCTTATCAAGCATTGTTGCCTCCTCCTTGGTTTGCTCAGGGTTCACACTATGCCATTTGAACTTTCAGCTTTTTCTGTCTGTATGTGATCAATTGGAGATGTGAATCTTATGACCTTTCCTTCTTAGGCTTGCTTTGACCTGCGATCCTGAGATCTCAGTATCCTGAGTAATTAGGAAGATAAGTTGAGCCATAAACACAATTCTTTATTTTGACAGTACTATGGTTTGAACTCAGGGCCCTGTGCTTGCTTAGCTAATGCTCTACCACTTGAGCCAGGTTGACCTGCCCTTTTTGTTTTACTGTGTTTGTTTAGATAGGCTCTTATGCTCTTGACTCAATAGGTAACTATTGGAACTTCATTGGCTGAATTCTTATAAGTACTAATCATCCAGCCCAATCATCTATCAGAAGTGATAGTGGTTGGTGAGAAATGTTGTATATTATATGACGAGAGCATATTCCTTAGAATCTGTAAGTGGGTGGTTTCCAAGGCCAGTGATAGAAATATAACTGCTCAGAGCAGACACAGTTTGTTTGGGGAAAGGGAGGCATTGTCCCTCAGTGTGCCCAATTGCAAAACAAACCTCAAAGACAATGAAAGGAGCAGTTTCTGAAGGTGGGGATAACTGTTGAAGTTGAATGTGCAATCGGGGCTTTTGGAACAGATAGAATCTGATCTGACTTGATCCTGAAGCCTTTTGATCCTATTGCCTCATGTCTTCTTTCCAGTGAACAAACAGTAACCTAAATAGGGCAATTTTGATCAAGAGACTGAGACAGTTACCTCTACTGAGTTCCTGCACAGGGCTCAATCTCTGGCAACAATATGAAGAATAGAGGGGTAGACATTTGCCCCAGGTGGAAATGCTAAGGGAGGCACAGAGAAGAAAACTGAAGAAGGGCTCAGTGATGGGATTGGCAGGGAAAAGGCAAGACCAGGACTGTATGAGCTGTTGAGTTCAGATTTGTCCTTGAAGACATGAAACCCACGGAAGATAATTCTTCCTCCTGAATATTGGACAACATAAGCCACATAAATTGTTTAGAGTCTGTTAGGTAGATCTGTTAACGGCTCATGGGCTGAAGACCAGGGGCAGTAGAGGAGCCTCCCAGTGATGCTTCTATAGGGAAGATTTGTATCTCTCATGGCCTCTGCTTGTTTCATCAGGCAACGAGATGGATGGATGTGCTCTGCTTTTGTTGCCTTTCTGTCTTGTTGGCAATTGCTTCAAGGATATCATATAAGCTGCTTCCAATTCATTCTGATTCATGAGCTATCCATTTCTGCCAAATGAATGAGTATGAATGGATGAGTTGAGTGAATCAATGAATGAGAATATATTGGGAAGTGTTTATACATCTACCTCTGTATCATGTGTATCAATATATTTTATCTAAAGATAAAATAATTCACATCAGCTTTGTTCCTCCCTACCATAGGGTGACATGGGTATGCTGAGCAGAATCACTTGCTTTTTGTCTCACATAAAGAAAAGGCTTCATTACTGAATAGCTAGTAAATATTCACTGACAAATTATTTCACTGGAAATAATTTGCATGTATTAGTTTTCAATTATTTTCTATTAAAATCTGTTTTACTCGTTTGCCCCAAAGGTGAAAGATTTACCCCTCTTGTTGGTCATGACTGGCTCTGATTTAGCTAACATTCAGTCTCTGCTCTCTGTGAACCTATGTGAGCTCTGTCTGGAGGGTTCATCTCCTATATTTTGAGGACTGCGGTTGCCCTGTTTGATTTATTTTCTCTTTAAGGATACACTCTTCACAGCCTCATAGAGGTTCCCATCCTATTCACATTGTTGCAACATTATTGAACTTATGTTTGGGTTGGTTTTTTGTTTTGGTCTTTTGTGGCTTGAACTAAGTGTTCTACACTGTTTTGGCTAGAGCTTTACCACCTGAGTCGCATCTTCTGTCAGGATTTTTGCTGGTTATTTGAAGATTGAGTGTTAAATCTCAGCCTCTGAGCAGCTAGGATTATAGTCCTGGGCCACTAGCACCTAACTTCCTGCTTTTTTTTTTTAAAGGCATTCTCATTACTTACAAACTCAGAATGTATGTGTTTATTAGATCATTCTGGCTTTTTCTACCAGACTACAAACCCCAAGAGAATAAAGATTTCATTAATTTTGCTACTAGTGTCTTCTAATACCTTAGAGAGTGCCTAGTACATGGAGAAAACTCAATAAATATTTAAAGGACTAAAGAATGCTTTCAAAGAAGCCCTTTTATTAAGCCAAGAGTTCTTTTACTATTCAAGTAATCAAATTTTAATTTACCTTGCACATTAATAGTGAGCCAGTTCAAACTGAGGCATCTTTTTCTAGGAAAGTCATTATTTAACTTAACAGGATAAAGGCAAAAAGCTGTTAGTGATGAAGGTTTACTCTAACTATGCTGGACTAAAGAAAATCCCAAAGGAGATGGGCAGAGGTGCCCTGTTGCTAAAGCTCTGATATGGAATGCAGCTTGATTGGCCCAAAGAAATACTGCACGCTAGGTGTAGAAAAACTCTCATCTGTCATATGCTCCATTCTGACCCAACAATGGTTACTATGCATCAGATACTTTCTTCCCAGGAAAGTATCAACATAAATTGACTTACTCTGATTATTAAGACTATTGTGCAGTTGTCATAAAAATAAAAAAAAAAGAGGAGGAAAAAATGGAAGAACAGAGCTTAGTAAAACTCAATGAGCTGTGCTTAATTTGCATAAATTTCCTGAAGCCTCATGGGACTAAACAGAAGAGAATATGCTCGGTTGGACAGTTGGGGTGAAATTCCTTCAAGAAAAGTTTTTTTTTTTTTTTTAACCAATATTCTAGTGTAGAGGCTGAAGAATATAAGGACTAGGTAATCTGGGCTGTGCATGGCATATATATTTGATATATCATAATCTAGCTCATTAACTTTATTATTATTTTCCGAACACATACATCATGTGTTTGGAAAATAACTTATCATTTTCTGAACACATTTCAGGAACGTCTTGTATTCACTGTAAAAAGTACTCTGGAAATGAAGCAATTACATAAAATGTATGACACTAAATGATATACAAGTCTCTAGAGCAGTCATTTTTTAAAATCAAGTCTAAGCTGCTAATATTAAATTCTATGCCCATTTTCTTGACTAACACAGTTCCTGCCAGAGGAACAGGTGACAAGTAGATCTATAAGTAGACCAAGAGGGGCCTGGCAAGTTAGAAGACAACAAAAGACTGAGGAATTGCGGGTTATGTTCAGTGCACTAAGGACCCAAGACCTTAGTACTAAGGAAACTGGCATTCTAATCTCAGTTCTGTTCCTCAGTAGCTGACCTTGAACAAATAAGTCAAATTTTCTAATCATTATAGAATGCAGCTGGAATATGTAAAGTACCTAGAACAAGAGGGTGAGTATTTGACTGTTGCACCGAACATCACCATCATCACCATTATTACCATCTTCATTGGACACAATAGTTGAAGAAAAGGCACCTTTATGGAACGAATCTCCCTGAAAAGAATCTTTCAGACCCGCAAGGCCATTAGACCTATTCAAACCCCATATGAGATATTCTTGTGCCAGGTCTCAGTCTGATTTTTCTATGGAACTTCCCCATGCCCCTTCTACACATTCATTTCTCAGCCCTAAAGCAAGGTGAATTCTGCCACACTGGCCATGCCCATTGTTCAATAGATATCCATCTGGGTTTTACCAAACATAGGTACTAGGAAGAGCCTGCTGACTGGAACAATGGAGAAGAAATCCCCTCCATCCACCTCATATCGGATATTAAGCAGCAACTGGACCTTCCTTATGGCTCTAGCGCCCAAAGTTTCTAGACCCACAATGGATATAGCTTCTTCTGGAAGTCCCTAGCTCCTAGCTTCAGTAGTACCACCATCACTTTTCTCTCTGCAACACAAGAAGGAGCCACAGCATGCTGCTCTTGCTAACTTGAGGGTTATGGCACTGTCATCATTTTAGCATGTCAGCACTGTGTGCAACCAGTTCCATACACTGAATACCATCTATTTAAAATACACCGAAGAGTTACTCTTTGGTCTCATGTTTCCCGGATGTACACATAACAAGTTTATTGATTCTAGGGCCAGTAGAAATTACAAGTCATATCAATATGAAATGCTACAAATTTTTGGTATTATATAAGCAAAATATTTTAATGGATTTAGTTGACACAAAGTTACCTAGAGAGTTGAGGCAATGCTTTACTTCTTATCTGACTTGTGTTGGTGGTAGGCAGGCAGTTAAAGTGAATCTGTCAGGGTTAGCAGTTTCCCCCATTCTCTATCATTTCTCTGAATTTCTTCACACTTAGACTTCTAGTTTGGTCCGAATATTGAAATCACACATGAAATTTCACATGATCTGCTTCCTAGTCATAATAATTCCACTGTAGGCTCCTTAATTCAAGTGTTGAAGTGCACTTGGTATTTATGAGAAGATGTGAGCCTTCAAAACTTTATGTAACTGCTGTCCAAGATAAGAAATAACTTCAACAAGAACAATTCTCTTTTCTTTTCATATTTCATAGTTTTGGATCCAAATGCTAATTTCTCTGGCAAAAATTTAAAACCTGATCTTCACCTAATTGCTTCCTATATTTTTCCAATGGCTCACATTCTCATAGTCATCTTCTACAACATATCTTTCTCATAGCTTCTTACTAGCTCCTCCAGCTCTACCAATACATTCCCTGAATTTATAATAAACCCTTTGTTGCTTTCTCCATCTCTGATTACCTACCTCTCATTAAAGTTCCTCCTTAAATCAGCAAATATTTCTAAATACCCCATTCAAATTCAATATTGACCTGTTTTTTGTTGAGATTTAACTTATGTACATAATTATGGAGTACTTTATCATAATTCTGTGCCTGTATACAATGTATAATGATCAAATCAGGGTGATAAATACTTCCATATTTTTAAATGTGCACCATTTGGTTGAATTTCATACTCTTTTACTCCTGGGGCCTGGATGCTATCCCTGAACTTCTGTTTTGCTCAAAGCCAGAACAGTACTACTTGAGCCACATTTCCACTTCCAGCTTTTTGGTGGCTAATTGGAGACAAAAGTCTCACAGACTCTCCTGCAGGCTAGCTTCAAACTGAGATCCTCAGATCTCAGTCTCCTGAGTATCTGAAATTACAGGCATGAGCCAGTGGTGCCCTGTTCCAGTCATTTTTTTAAACACACATAGATTTCTTTAATCAAGAGTTGTCCTATATGCTATAGAAACTGGAACTAATTCTTCCTCTGTTACTGTACTGTGTTTTTATTTAACTTCTTTTTGTCCTATATCCTAGCTCCCTTTCCAGACTCTTGTGATCATTATTCTTTTCTATTCTTTTATGTGATGCACTGTTTAGATTCCACACACACATTAGTAAAATGTGGTATTTGATTTTCTGTGTTTGACTTATTTCACTCTATATAATTTCCTCTAGTTCTATTCATGGTAGTACTGAAAAGACATCTTTCATTCTTTTTTTTTTTTTTTTGATGAATACTATTTCATTGTGTACCAAATGTTCTTTATCCATTCATTTGCTGGTAGACTTCTAAGTTGTTCCTATTAATTAGCTATTGCAAATAATGTTGCAGTAAGCAAAGTAGTGCATCTATCTCTTTAGTATAATGCCTTCATCTCCTTTAAATGTCTGTACAGGATTGCAGGATAATTTTGTTCTTTAAGTTTTATGTTAGTCTTATTTTTCACTTTTATTGGAATCTCCATATTGCTTTCCATAGTGGTGGATGTAATGAATCATGTCTTTCTTACCAACAGTGTGAGAGAGCTCCATTTCCTTTTCCTTCTCTGCAACATTTTTTATGTTTTGTTTTGTATTTGAAAATAGCTATGCTTACTAGGTGAGGCAGCGTCTTTTTATTCATTTCCCTGAGGACTAGTGTTGGTGAACATTTTTATATGCTTATTGGCAAAGCCAACCTTTATATATAACCTTCTCTATAAAGTTTCTGAGAAAAGTTCCTCAATATTTAGGGGTTTTCTTTTTATTTATTTATTTATTTTTTCCTGGTCATGGGGCCTGAACTCTGGGCCTGGGCACTGTCCCTCAGCTCCTCAGCTCAAGGCTAGCATTCTACCACTTGATCCACAGTACCACTTCTGGCTTTTTCTGCTTATGTGGTGCTGAGGAATTGAATCCACAGCCTCATGCATGCAAGGAAAGCACTATACTACTGAACCATCTTCCCAGCTCTTTAGGGGTTTTCATGAAGATGTATCACCAACCTGTCTTATACTTTGACTTTTACCTCTTGGGGGACATTAAGGGTTTTCAACTTAGCCTATTACATGTGGAGATTGGAAGTATTAGTTTTCAATTTTGGAGATAAGTCAGTCAGACATGGGACATTCATTAACAGGACAGACTTATAATCTCCATATCAATGTCAAAATTCCATAGAAAATGACAGGAAAAATGGGAAGAGAAGACTGAGAAACCTCATGTCTGAGAAATGACTGATGTTTCTGTAGCCCACAGCAGTCAGGAAACAAAGGGAGTCTAAGGTTAAACTCAATCATAAACTCAAATGAATGCAAGCTACCTGCTCTTTATTGACTTGATTTGAATTGAACATAGAATAGGATTCAACACTACAGGAAATTGCTTGTTATATGATGGATGTAAGATGGAGGTGTACTCTTATTATTTCATTAACTGTATGAAACATCCTGTGGACATGGAACTAATTCAGCAAAGTGAGAGAATGCTCATTGCTTCTTTCTAACACAAAATCTTACCTAGGCCACATGCAAACTTCCATGAACTTTTGAACACACCAAGATTCCAAGCTAATAGGGAAGGGACACCCTCAACAACTCCAGATTGTGTCCCACAGATTATATTGTTGTCTCAGGTGACAGGGTACAGCTAAGTGTCCTTACCAAGTGAAAGCAACTCCACATCAGACAGGTAAAATGCAAACATGAATTGCTTGGAAGGAAGAGTAGTACAGATACTTGAATCTTCTCAAATAACATTTTTTTTTTCTGAAAGAATGAGAAATAGTCACAGCACACATGTCTTCCAATATCCCAAATTCCCAAATCCAAAAAAAAAAAGGCAGAAATTCCTGAAGCTTACCTGCTGTTCTGGTGAAAGATGGTTTTCCAAACTGTCCTCGTGAAAGCTTGTGAATGGAGGGCAGAGTTTGGTGATCAAGCTATTTCATGATTTAATTTACCTTGATTACTATGGCAATTTGGTATATCTTTCTCGCTAATCAATTTCAGCACCTAGTAAAGTGAAAACATCACAGAGATTGCTCCCCTGGTCCCTAAGTGCTAATCAGTCTTGAAAACCTCAATCAATCTTTATTTTATCTTGTCATTTTTTTGCTTGATAGTTCTACTATTTCTCCTGTGTCTAAAGTCTGAGGAGTTTTCATGTTATATAATGAATTAAAATGATGTTGCCTTTTGGCTTAACTATTGTCATTTCATCCTTCCCTAACACTCTCTACTTCCTTGTTAAGATACTGTGGAATATCTGCAAAGATAGCAAGTTGGCTAGGTATTGGCGACAGCAAGTTGGCTAGGTGTTGGTGGCTTATGCCTGTAATCACAGCTACTTAGCAAGCTGAGATGTGAGGATTGCAGTTCAAAGCCATCCTGGGATGAAAAATCTGTGAGACTCTTATTTCCAACTACCAAAAAACCACTGTGGATCAAAGTGGTAAAGAGCTAGCCTTGAGCAAAAGAGCTATTTCATACTTTTTGGTGTATGTCACTCCTGAGACTTGAACTCATAGCATGGACACTCTAGCATTTTTGTTCAAGGCTAGCATTCTACCACTTGAGCCACAGCTCTACTTCCAGCTTTTGGTAGTGTATTGGAGATAAAAATCTGCCCAGAATGAGTTTGAACCAAGATCCTCAGATCTCAGCATACAAGAGAGCCATGGATGCTCAGTTCTGTTTCTCACTTTAGAAGAGAAATTACTAAGTATATAAATGAGATAGTAGTCCTTATTATGATAAGAAGAGTTAACTATTCTAGACTGGGAAGGGAATGTAGAAGTTATCTGCTCCAGTCCCTATCATAGCTAAAGAGTAGATAACCGCTGTTCACAGGCCTCTTCAATCCAGGGACAAACAGCACTTCCCATATTCAAGTTTCCCCATACATGGCTTCAAAAAGTCTGCAATTGTTGCCCAAGCACATTTGAGCACTGTAATACTCCATACTAACCATATGCTAGGCAAAACTACCTGTGCTAGGTGATTTCAGTATGCATTGGTCTCACTACACACATCAGAACAAGTGCAATATTTTCAATGGGTAAACGTGCTTCCTTAATTGAAATTTGTTTGTTTCAGCTATAGATAGACTAGACATTTTATTCTTGCTTAGCAACTGAATAAAATCAGTAACCATCTGGACCCTCCATCAATGACATATTTATTAGAGAACAACTCAGACAGCTCTTTGGAAATAAGGTCTGAATACTTAAGTTTTTTATACATGACAGTAATACATTAACAGAGTCTGGGCATTAAAGGCACTCTAAAATCCTCTGCTTAATTATTAAGACCCATATATTAGATTTCAAGTTCTAAATTGTTGTGTCTAAGCATAGCAGCTGTGGATTTATGGAGCCAAGAAAACAAGGCACCCTTGGGAGTTCAGAACTTCTCTGAGATCAGTCTCAGAACATCTAAGAGCCAAGATGTCAGTATGAAGTTAAGCAAATGTTCAGAAATTAAGTTGGATTGACCCTTAGCATCAAGAAGGTGACAGCAAACAAGAGATGATGACAATCATGATGAGATGCACATGGAAACCAGAATAGAGCAGAGGTGGATTTTCCTTCAGTAAGCATCTTCGAATAACTGTTTCAAATGTTGTTTCCTCCTGAAAATGGCTATGAACCATAATTCTCCAGATCTCAACCTCCAAAGTAGCTAGAATTACAAGTTTGAGCCACTGGCTCCTGACTTAGAAGATGATTTTAAAAAAATTATTTCTTTTTGCCAGACACCAATGGCTCATGCCTGTAATCCCTGCACAAAAGCTCAGTGTGATTGAGCATAGTGCCCAGACCCTGAGTTCAAGTCCTAGGACTCCTAGCACCACAAAAGAAAAGAAAAATATGTGTGTGTATACATATATTTATACACACATCACACATACACATAAATTTCTTTAAATGAATGAGAAAGGAACTAATGGAAGAAGAATTAGCAACTCCTTTAGTTAGGTAGGGCTATTAAGACATCTATCACTTTTAGCTTAAGTCTCAAGCTAAGGAAATAAACAGGCCTGGTGATACCCAGAAGATATGAGATATATATTAGCTAAGCATGTCTAGTAAAAGCTGATCCCTGGATACATGCCACAATACTGTACAACTCATGGAGTCGCATCAACAAGTCCTGGATCATTACATAAGTCAAGAGGAAAATACTGGCTTTCATAGTGGAAAAGGAGAGTCATACTTTGTGGTTATAATAGGTGGAGTTTTACATCCAGGTTTATTAACTATCTCTGCAGATACTTTCTAGATTGCTACATCTGGCCATGGAGATAGGGGGTTGCTAACTATAACTCACTCAGTTTTCTTGTTTGGCTGGTGCTCAACACTTGGGCACAGCACATCTCTGTCCAACTATTTTGCTGGTTATTTTGGAAACAGAGTCTCATAGACTTTTCTGCCTGGACTGGCATCAAACCATAGATTTCCAGGTGTGAGTCACTGGCACCCAGCATGCTACTGCAATCTAGAGGATACAAACTAGGGTGCACAATGCACAGGGATCACAGTACTCAGATGGGGTGCACAAGGCAGTCCCACAATGAAGAGCAAGTGGCCCCTTAATATTGACACCACCTAAACTCAAAACCCAATTCTCCAGTACTCAGTGAGTGTTTTCACATTAACATCTTAATTCCTTATATGACATGCCTAACCGAAATGTAAATGAACCACAAGAGCATACTTTTAGCAGCCTACTGTCCCTGAAAGAAGGGTCACTAAATCAGAATGTATTATACCTCTCCTAAAATGAATTACCTATCTCTCCCAGTGAGAGGGCTCTAGATTTATGTTTAATAACATGTAAATGTGTGAACTATCAAATTGAATGGAAAATAGCAAAACAAATAATTGAGAAATAGTTTCTTGTGGATACGTTTATTATATATGTGTTAATTTACTCATATCATGCTTTACTCACAAAGTTTTTTATGTCTGAAGTCTGATTAAAATTTTTGAGGCCATTAAGGAAATGTCTTCAATAGTCTTAATATCATCATTAGTAATTTTATCACAGAAATGCCACTATAGCCATCAATTTGGTCACTGCTGAGCCCTATTACTATTATTTCTAAGATTCTTTCAGTGGAGAGAACTTTCAGTAAAGTGTAGGAAGAGAGTAACAGGAATTTCAGTATTTGCAGTTGATCTAGTTTTTATATCACACAGGAGTGCCTGTGATGAGAGTACTACTTCTCAGATGTAGATATACAAGTCTGAACAACTGTTTACATCTTACGAATCTGCAGAGAGTTAAATTTATCTTTAATCTACTGCTTATTCCTTCCACTTTTCCAATTTCCTCTTTTTTTTAGAAATTAAAATTTCTCAAAATTAAAGGCTTATGTTCTGCTGACTCCACATATTCACAGAGATTTTCCATTTCTTTGCCTTCTTATACACTCAGATAATACATTCTAGAAAAGGAAGGAAGGAGAAGATTTTTCCAATCAATGAACTTTTCCCTTCCCTTCCCTAGATATTTGCATGTGCATGGTTTTCCTTGTGTCATCTCCACAGGTAGACAGGCTCAAGAGGGGCTTGGACATCATAAACCAAAAGACCTGGTTTTCTAGAGCATTGTTTGGTTCAATGTCAACATGAGCCATTGACATTATTATAAGGCAAATATCATAAGGAGTTATCTGTATTATTTCTTGGGATTTGTACTCAATTCAGATGATGCAAATTGGTAGAATTTTCATTATTATGTTCTGGTTTGAATGTAAATATTCTCACTAAAAATAAGAACATCATCAAAATATTCTAAGTCAAGATATTCCAAAGTACAGAAAAATGTCAAAATTATTTTTTCTATTATATCTGGTCTTTTATCATTTGAACTGTTTGCTTTCCTTGTGCTTTGATAGTAATAAAGTATTCTACCTTCCCTGTCAGCAAATTTTACTTTTAATCATGACTATTTGAGGTTTTCTATTTTATTTTATTTTATTTTTTCCCTTGGTGGAATTTATAATTTTTACTATATTGTTATTTAAGGTTGCTGCACAGAGGGATTAAAATTACATCATGTATTGAGTACATTTCCTTTCGACAGTGTCTTCCCTTCACTGGGTCTCTCCTAGTCCCTCCTTCCAGTCTCAATCCATGAGTGCTGTAACTCATTTTCATCAGTGTCCAATGAGCTCCACTGCTGCACATTTATATCCATTTTTCTCTCTAGTTCTGTTACCCCACCCGACTTCCCAAACATATACACTTGCATATACCATACATAAAGAAGACAGAATCTTCAAAATGATAAAAATGAAAAATTTTTAAAAGTGAGCTCTTATTTCCCTATCCTGGAGTTTATATGTATATATATATATAAATATTTTTTCTATTTTTATATTCATATATAATTAGATTATATTTATAAGTATAAATATATTATATAATATACATATAATTATATATAAATATACTTAAATATAATATAACTAGTATATAACATAATTATATAATATAAATATATAAATTTAGATATTATACATAGTTATATTATTTTTATTTATTTATTTTTTTTTAATTTAATTTAATTTTATTTGTGAACATACTGTACAGAGGAGTTACAGTTATATGGGCAGGATAATGTGTACATTTCTTACCAAGCATTGCAGCCTCCTCCTTTGTTTACCCTTCACATCCCTTCCCAGCCTCCCCCCGCCCCCCCTAATCCCAATCCTTCTCCTTCCTCCCCCCCCAGATATTATTTTTATTTTATACATATTATATATAGAGAGAGAGAGAAAGAGAGAGAGAGGCAAGGATTGTGCTTACTTGGTCTCACTGTGAGTGTCTAGAATTTATAATTTATGTACTTTATCATATCCCAGTGTATTTTAGATCAAATTTCTGAATATCAGAGTGAGCATGCTTGGTTTACCTCAACACAATTTGTTCTAGGTCCATCCATTTCCCTGAAAGTGGCATAATTTTATTCTTTCTAATGGTGTGCAAAATTCCATTGTGTACAGGTACTACATTCATCTATTCGGGCATCTGGGCTGTTTTTGTACCTTGGCCATTGTGAATAGCGAGACAATGAACATGGATTTTCAGGTGTCTTTATCATACCCTGGCTCATGATGTTCAGGGTAGAAAGCCAGGAGTGGTCACAGGAAAGATCTATGTTTAGTTTTTTGGAGAACCTCCAGACTGCTGTCCAGAGTGGTTGTACTAGTTTACATTCCCTCTAGCAATGCAATATGGTTCCTTTACCCCACATCCCCACCAACATTTGTTGTTCAGATTCACAATATTGGCTAATATACCTGGGGTGAGATGGAATCTCAGAGTTGTTTCGATTTTCATTTCCTTTATGGCTAGGGATGATGAGCATTTCCTCATTTGTTTCTTAGCCATTCTTACCTCTTCTGAGATGTCTCTTCTTAGCTCCTCTGCCCATTTTGTGATTGGCTTATGAGATTTAGAGCCAGGAGGAGGGTGGGGGGTGAGGGAGAGTAGTTTGTTGAGCTACTTGAAAATATTAGATAATGGAAATCAAAGGCTCTTTTTAACCTTTTTTTTAGCCTTTTCATGTGCTGAATTTAAGATACTTTGCTGGTGGGAATGATACACAGGGCCTTTAAGTTGATGTAAAGGAATCATTTGATTTTTTTTTCAAAAATAATCTTTTTTCTTCAATTTTTTTGTTGTGAAGATATGATACAGAGGGGATACAATTACATGGGTAAGGTAATGAGTACATTTCTTATCAAGCAGTGTTGCCTTCTCCTTTGTTTCCCCTTCCCATCCCTTCCCATCTCCCCAACCCCCCTCCAAGTTGTAAAGTTCGTTTTTTGACATAATGAGTTGCACATCTCATTGTTGCAATGGATCCACCTATATCCCTGTTTAAACAATTTGTTTTTTCCCTTCCCTTCCACAGATTATACCAACATCAAATACAGTGAAAACAGGGGTTATACCATACCATGAGGGAGGGACATACAAAGCAACAAAGAAATATCTTAAAAATATGTTAGAAACAATAGCAAGTAAGAAAAAACATTTGAGTCCTTATCTTGGGGTTCATTTCACCTAACATCAACTTATCTGACTGATTCTGCTTGTCTCAGACATATACTAGGTATTGCAAATAAGGGAAACGATAGCACCTATGTTTCTTTGGGCCTGGCTTACTTCACTTGATATAATTTTTTCTAAAGACTTACAGAGAAACTTCTCTGAAGAGGAAAGAAAGATGGCCAATAGACATATGAAAAAATGCTCAACCTCCCTAGCCATAAAAGAAATGCAAATCAAAACAACATTGAGATACCACCTCACCCCAGTTAGAATGGCTATAATCAAGAACTCTAATAACAACAGATGCTGGAGGGGATGTGGACAGAAGGGAACCTTACTGCATTATTGGTGGGAATATAAACTTGTTCAACCACTTTGGAAAGCAGTATGGAAGTTCCTCAAAAGACTCCACATAGAGCTCCCCTATGACCCAAAATTCCACTTTTGGGCATTTACCCAAATGATGACAAACAATACCATACTAAAGCTACTAGCACAACTATGTTTATTGCAGCATTATTTACCATAGCTAAGATATGGAATCAATCCAGATGCCCCTCAGTAGATTAATGAATCAAGAAAATGTGGTATATATACACAATGGAATTCTATGCCTCCATCAGAAAGAATGACATTGCCCCATTTTTTAGGAAATGAAAAGACTTGGAAAAATTATATTAAGTGAAGTAATCCAGGCCCCAAGAAACATAAGTCCCATGATTTCTCTTATTTGCAATAACTAGTATATGTCTGAGACAAGTAGAAAAGGTCAGGTAAGTTGATGTTAGGCAAAATGAACCCCAAGGTAAGTATTCAAATGTTTTTTTCTTTCTTGGATTGTTTCTACCATATTTATAAGATGATTTCTTTGTTGTTTTGTATGTCCCTCCCCCACAGTATAACCCCTGCTTTCACTGTATTTGATGTTGGTATACTTTGTGGAGGGGAACGGAAAAAAAATTAAGTAGGGATACAGGCAGACCCATTGTAATAATGAGATGTACAAGATGTTATGTCGAGAAACGAACTTTACAACATTGGCCAGGGGGAAGGGGCACAGCGGGCATGGGGAGTGGGGGGAAAAGGTTGGGAAGGAGAAACAAAGGAGGAGGCAACAATGCTTGATAAGAAATGTACTCATTACTTTGCCCGTGTAATTGTAACCCCTCTGTATGGTATTTTCACAATAAAAAAAGAAATGCAAATCAAAACAACATTGAAATACCACATATTTTCTAAAAATTGGTTCAAAATAAGTGGCAAAGAAAAGCCAGACTGTGAAATAGACAAATTATTTATTTACTGTTTGTTTATGCAGTTTCATCAAGAAAATATTGTTGCATCTAAAAATGTTGCAGTTAAGTATGTTAAAAAGCTATAAGTTTGAGTAACTACAGATTTTGTTCCAATTAATAAAATAACCATATTCTGTTTAATTGGCTGTAGCAATGCCTTTTATTTAATGTTATAAGTAATTCTAAAATACATTTATGTATTGTGAGTTTTAATGTTGGAGTTCTTTCCCACTGAGTTTCAATAAAATTCGTATTTATCATATAACCACACAAGAATTTACCTTTTTTTAAATTT
Organism: Dipodomys spectabilis; assembly: GCF_019054845.1. Lineage (NCBI taxonomy): Eukaryota > Metazoa > Chordata > Mammalia > Rodentia > Heteromyidae > Dipodomys > Dipodomys spectabilis. The sequence goes on along the minus strand of NW_024870864.1, from coordinate 11,577,333 downwards.
TATTTTATTGTAAAGATACTGTATGGAGGAGTTACAGTTACATGAGTAAGGCAATGAGTACATTTCTTGTTGAGCATTGGCAAGAATTTATCTTTAATGTTGGACTTTAACTTATAAAACCATTCAGACATGATAACCTTTTACAAGAAAAAACACAAATCTTTACTAAGTTCATGAATTTGTGTGAAATTAAAATAATATTCACTTAATTTGATATTTGCAGCAGGTTATCTGAGTGGTTCAAAATAGAATTACTTGTGGCCTGTGTGCATATGTAATCCAAACTACTGACAATGAGAAGGTGAGGGGAGCATGGTTCTAGGCTGGCCCTGGTAAAAGTAGGATTATTTATCTGAAAATTACGCTAAAGCACAAAGGGTTAGGGGCCATGGTTTAAGTGGAAGAACATTTATCTTCCAAGTGCAAAGCTCTGAGTTCAATCTCCAGTAGTACAAAAGGAAAAAACCAGGTTCTATTAATTCAAAGCTCAAAAATATATCAATAACTCAAGCATCACTGTGTATGCACAAATATTTTTAATTTAAACTACATTTTTTATCTTAATGAAAATCCATGTTTCACTGAGTGAAATGGAACATATTTTCAACAAAAGCCCTCAATAAATCTTCATTTTCAACAATAGCACTCAGTAAAACAGACTTCTTAAGCTAAGTACAAATAGATCAAATGAAGTTAAACTAGATACCAATAATAACTGAACCCCTACCCTAATTCTAAGTAAAACAATCAAGAACATAACTTTCCATCTTAAAAACTACAAAACAGAAGTGCAAATTAAGTATAAAGTAAGATGAAGAAAAAAACACACACTAAGAATTAGAGCTTAAATTTATGAAGCTGGAAATAGGAAATTAATGAAGAAAATCAATAGAATCAAATTCTAGTTAAAGATAGGATGCAAATTACTAACACCAAATTTGAAAATGGGACATCATTATAGAATAATGGATATTAACAGGTAATACCATAATACTATGAAAATCTCAGTGCTCCAAAATTCAATAGCCTAAATAAAATGGACTGACCATTTGAAATATACAATCTGCCAAAATTCATCCAAGAAGAAATAGTTCATCTGAATCAACTTGTACCTACTAAATTAATAATTAATAAGAATCTTCCAAAACAGGAAGCATCATATCTAGATTAAATCCACTGTAGCGTTCAATTAGCCATTTACAGAACAAATAATTCCATCAGAAGATAGAATAAGATGGAATATTTTTTGATTCTATGGTGAATCCAGTCCATTCTAGTATCAAAATCAAAGGCATGACCAGAAGGGAAAACCAAAATCAATATATCCTATAAGCATAGATGCAACAAAATAATAGAACATACATCCATCTGTCTATCTGCCTATCTATCTATCTATCTATCTAGACCAAAAGAGATTTATAAGATATGTACAAGCTAATTCAACATTTAAAACACCATCAATATACCCATCACATCAACAAACTAAAGAAGAAAAATGTCACATATGTTTATATTAGTATGTGAAGAAAAAAACACTTGAAATAATCTAAACTTTATTTTCTTGGTAAAAGTTGCTAGCAAATTAGGGTTATTTAGGTATGTTGGTACCTGCTTATAACTCTAGCATGAAATTATCTGTATGTGATGGGAAACTGAGGCAAGAGGATTGCAAATTCAAAGCCAGAATACTGCAACTTAATTGTTGGGTCAATAAAATCCAATAAAAACCCCAGTGGACCCAATGCAACAATGAGATGTATAAGACGCTATGTCAAAAAACTAGAGGGGAGATGGGAGGGCAGGGATGGTAAGGGGAAACAAAGGAGGAGGCAACAATGCTTGATAAGAAATGTACTCATTACCTTGCCCATGTAATTGTAACCCTTCTGTATCGTAATTTCACAATAAAAAATGTATTAACTTAAAAAAGAGAAAATAAATAAATATGGCTGAACCCCCCCCCCCCGCAAAAAAACCCCAGTGAGTTATTTTGTGGAACAGACAAATGAATTCTAAAGCCTCCATATATAATCAAAAGTCCTAGTCAACACAATACTAACAAGAAACAAGCTGTTGGACTCCTACTATATGACTTTAAGACTTATTATAAAGCTACAATAATCTGTGTAATATCAGTGAAACAATAAACAAATAGATCAATGATGGTACAAACACCAAAGCAGACCTAGTTAAAAAGGAGCAAAGATAGTGTTTTCAACAATGAATGAACATACACACACACACACACACACACACACACACACACACACACACACACACATCCAAAGCCATGGTATGGTGACTTAGACCTACAGTCTCAACTACTGAAATAGCAAAGATCTACAAGAATGAGGTTCCAGGCCAGCCATGGGAAAAAGTTAGTGCGACACGTTGTACTAAAGAAGCACAGCATGGTGCCATGTCCTTGTGGTCCTAGCTACACTGGAAGCATAAACGGTAGGATTGTGACCCAAAACTAGCTTAGGTAAAATGCAAGAAATGTTCTGAAAAAAAAATAACTAAAGAGAGAAAAACAAAAGCTCGACTGATAGAGCACTTGCCTAGTAAAGGTTATCAACTTCACGAACATTCTAAATAAATCAAACAAATAAATAAACCAATAAATAACTAATTAAAAATCATAATCTGGAAGTAGGTCTTATAGCTTTTTCAAAATCTAACTAAAAATGTCTATAATGGCAAGCACAAAGCTAGACAACAAAACAGGAGAAATCCTACATGACCTTGAGTATGGCAGAGACTCCACAAAAACAGTGAAAAAGCATTATCCCTGTAGGAAAGATTTGATAAATGGGACTTCATTAAAATTAGAAACTTCTACTGCCAAAGACAAAATGAAAAAAAGGAAAAGATAAGCCACAGACTAAAGGAAAAGATTTGCAAAGGATTCTTATTCAAAATGTGCTTGTGCATGCATGCATACACACACACACACACAGACACACACACTCAGCCTTAAAACTCATCAATAAGAAAGTAATCCAGTTATAAGAAGTACACTTGACTTTGAAATATATCTCTCAGGATATAAAGATAGCAAATTACCCTAAAAAATGCTGCCAGTAAAGTCCACAGGGAAATTCAAATTCAGAGAAGACACTGCCACACCACCAGAATGGTCAACGTTTGGCCACTGACAGCTGAATGCTGTGAAGATGTTTGGTGGCATTAAGAAGCAAACCTCTCTGTGCTGTTGGGAATGAAAATGGTTCAGTTACTTTGGAAGACAGTTTGCTGGTTTCACAAAACTAAACATCCTACAACTTGGCAGTTGCACTCCTTAATAGTATATTCCTCAAGAAAGTTGAAAAGTTAGGGCCTTATACAAAGGAATTGTCTAAAGACAGAAGCAACCAAGATGTTTTTCAATAAGCAGAAGGGGAAACTGGCCCATGAGCCAACAGAATATTATTCAGTGTTTAAACATGAGCTATCATGGAGGAAACTTCAATGCATGTTACATGAAAGAAGTCAATCTGTAAAGCAGACCTTTCCTTAACTCCTTTGTCATATGCCCAGCTATAAAATAGTCTAGAAATGACTGAACTATGGAGAAAGTTTTAAAAAAATGATGATTGCAGGAAGCCAGGGCTGGCAGGCAGAGAAAAACAGGATTTTTAGGGCAAGGAAATTATTCCCTACAGGATTACAGTGGTAGATAAATGGATAAGGGTCTCTATACATTTACTCAATCCCATTCAAGCCCACAAAAGGGCGCATTCATATTCTCTATAGACTTTAGATAGTAACATTCTCTTATGTTGTTGTTGTTTGGAGCAGTATTGGAGTTTGAATCCAGTGCCTTGCCTTCCTTGGACTGGCTTGGTTGATGCTCTACCACTAGAGCCACACCTCCAGTACTGCTTTTTGGTGCTTACTTAGGAGATGAAGTCTCACAAATTTTTCTGCTCAGCTGGCTTTGAACCTAGATCCTCTAGATCCCAACCTCCTCAGTAGCTAGGATGTAAACCACAGGTCCCCAGAAACAACTACTCTGGTGGGGTTGTTAATAAAAGGGGATATATTGGGTGGTCAAGTAATACTTATATCTTGCTCTGAGTTTTGCTATGAACCTAAAGCTCCTCTAAAAATTAGGACATTGACTGGGCACTGGTGGCTAGTGTCAGTAATCCAACATTCTCGAGAGGCTGAGATCTAAGGATCACAGTTTGAAGCCTATCCAGCTTCAAGTGGTAGAGTGATTCAAGTACTAGCTTTGAGCAGAAATGCTCAGGGACAGTGCCCTGAATTCAAGTCACAGGCACACACACACACACACACACACACACACACACACACACACACACCAATATCTTAAAAATACATGGACAAAATGGTTTTAAGTATTAAGAGAGAAAGAAGTCATCCATTTGCGATTCTGAGGCCGATTTGGTCTAGACAAGACACACCTACCTTAACAGCCTTAACAGAGTCTTTGGCTGGCTCTTAGAAATGTGATTTTTCAGTTGAAGACATTCCAATGTTCTTATTGTTAAGAACAGCTCTTTTGTTTCTTTACTCTCTCTGCACTCATTGTTATCCACAGAAACAATCCCAGTACAAATCATGGGGGCAAATATATGGGACTACAGCTGCATCATGAGAAGGTTGGGGATCCTTTGCCTCAAATGTCCCTGAAGCATCCATCATTGTTCAGCAACCACAGAAAAAAGTACCTGTGTGGGAGCCTTGGGTTCAGGGAAAATAGAATCTTGGTGGATCTGAAATTGTAGCTGGAGGGTGAAGAAGAGACCCTAAGGCGGATGGACATTCCCAGCCTGAAATTAACCACCATTCCCACAGCCTCTGTGGGAGGAGTTATTTTGGAACTGGCAATACTGCCACAGTCATGTGGGACCCCAGAAGTTGTCACACAAGCAGTACCTTGGAAGATGGGCCACTAAACTCAGTCCTAGCTGAGGACCCTAAAACATCCCTGTCACCCTCTTAGCTATATCCCGGAATGGGTACTGCTTATACATAGACCTGGGGAGAGATGTCCATTGAAATCTATAGGGCAGATCAAATAGCCAAGACCCACAGTGAATCCAAAAGCTTCCCTTCATCCTATCTTGAGCATCTAAGCTGAGAATGGAGGGCAGTCCAAGCAGACCTAGCCGTCAGTGCACCTGCAGGCTTACTGCTGACTCACAAGCACTCCACCTGTTGTGGTGGGAGTGCTGGCACTGCCTGCTTAGACCTTAACAGGAGACAACACTGTCCATGATCTCAGAGACAGGCCTGAAGTCCTCTGTCTCAGCTATAAACACTGTATCTTGGTTCCCAGTTCTGTCAGGGGTTCACTAATGGAATTAGCCACTGCTATTTCCTTAACAGGTGTATGTTTTCTGCTTTTCAGGTTTCTGTAAAATCATCTCATTCCAACGGTGGATGGAAGATGTTGAAAATCATTTGGTCCAGGTTATATATCCCTCATTAATTCTCTTCAGAAAAAAAAGTATAATCTTATTCTTGTTTTCATTAAGCTAGACTTTCCCTCTGATATTGTTTTCTGCTCAATTGCAAAGTAAATGGTGCAAGAAGCAAAGGCTCTGAATCCTGCCTGCATGAGGAAGCCCCTGGAGAGAGACTGCTAGGGGACACTCCCAGTTCTTTCAAGGCTGCTGGGTCTTGTAATATTTCCAGTATTTCCTGGCATGATTGCATCCTGTCCCCAAGTTCTCTCCAGCCTTACTCTGGCAGCACTAGCTGGCATACTGCAGGACACACCAGGGTGAAATAGGTCTCTGCCAGCACCTAGGGCCAGAGAGAATTAACCTTTCCAAATCACTCAGGTCCTAATGCTTCTTTGTTTGTTTGTTTCAGGGAATGTGGGGCAGCCATTGAGAAGGATGTGCTGATCATCGGCATGCCACCACGGAAGGCCAAAGAGAGAAAGTAAGTCAGAGCTGCTCATGCTTCATACATAACCCCACAGCAGGAGCACTATTGTGTGATGGCACATTCACACTAACGCCCAAGACCACAGCCAAAACATGAAGGGTAAAGTCAAAGTGTTCAAAGCTGCTTCTGGATTGTTTCCATGTAACCATCAATAACGATCTATGGGATGCCAAGACAGATCCCGGGGCTTCAGTAAAAATTCCTTCAGGGCCTAGCATAGTTTCTAGACTCCCATGGTGAGAAATACCTGCTCTGGAGATTGTTCCCAAAGCTTAACTCTGGGGTTTTCATCAGTCCATCACTTCAGAGACAGAGAATTCAGAGCCCAGAAACTCCCTGAATTGAGCTTCCAGATCACTGGGTATGACACCATCTTCCACTTAATATTTTGGATATGCAGGGGTGATTAATCATCATCACACTATGATTAAAGTGACATTCTTTCCCTAGCTCACTGTGGTTCTGGTACTTAAAAAAATAGCAAAATCCCAATGAGATGACCTAACAAATATTATTCTTTGATTATACAGATGACTATTTATGACTATATTTGAGATGCAGCCTATAAAATATGGAAATGAAAGTGACCTTGATAGGCTAAATATAAAATCTGACTTTCTTAAGGACACACAAACTTTACATCTTTGATTTCAGAGCCTATTTTCCCATATAGAGCAGGATTACCTTCTCAGAAGAAATAGACACATCTTCTTAAGATATTTTCTCCTGGATACCTTCACATAACTTATAACTGATGTTGGAGTTTCCCATAGTCTGAGCATTCTTTGAGATGTCAGTGGTGTTCACAACAAGATCTACTAATTATAGTTCAAAAACTTTTCACCCTCAGGCATGTAGTAGTCCCAGCATGTTTAAGATGTTTATACTTCAGTAAGATTTTCAAGAAAGAACAATGCTTTGAAGCACCAAGAACAAGGAAATATTTCCACATAACTTAGAAACTGATTTAAAGTTGTGATTAAGGTGTTGATTTGGACCTGACAGCATTAATATTTAAAGAGATTTTTTTCCCTTTGTCTGTGGTCCTGATTGTATATGTCTGATGGTGCCAAGACAATAAACACATCTGCAAAACTGCTCAGGAAAATCATTGACTTCCTAACTCTAAGTAGCGCAAAATGCCCAAAACAAGAATACCAATGTGGGAAGTGTAGGCTATTCATTTTGAGTTCACTGGAGTGCTTTTTAAAATCATATACTGCATGTGCACAGTATAGCAGAACACAAAAAAGTGTGTGGCTGCCATGTAGTGCATACATTCCCCCACAATCCCCAACAAAGTAGCCACCATTTTTAACAGGGAATAAACTTGTAGAAAAAAAAAAATGAACCCTGGATAATCCTGAGAGTTGGGTATTGGGTGCTTTGCACACATATTTCCTTAACAGCATACAGAGAGTCAAATACAATGCAAGGTGTGCGTTGCATAGTTGTGGAGGGGTAGTAGACTTTGAGAAATTGGCACAGCGAAAGTGTGCTCAAGGGGCTGGGAAGGTGGCTCAGTGGTAGAGCGTTTGCCTTGCATGCCTGAGGCCCTGGGTTCGATTCCTCAGCACCACATAAGCAGAAAAAGCCAGAAGTGGCACTGTGGTTCAAGTGGTAGAGCGCTAGCCTTGAGCTGAAGAGCTGAGGGACAGCACCCATGCCCAGAGTTCAGGCCCCACGACCGGACCCCTCTCCCCAAAAAAGTGTGCTCAAATACTGAGGGAGGAACAAAGTGTTATAGGAGAGAGACAGAAAGAAAAGAGGATAGAAGGAGGGGTGGGAGGGGCGAAGAAAGGGAGAGAGGAAGGAGAGAAGGAAAGAGAAGAAGAAAGAGAGACAGACTATGGAAGAAAGAGTGGTTGTGTGGGAGTGAAGAGCAGAAGATGATAGAAATTACTAAAGCAGTCCCTGCTGAGATTTTAACTTTGGGAAAGGAAGCCGACATGGCCCATGAGACCAAAGTGAAAGGGGAAGACTGAGGTCAGAGAGAACTCAACCATTTTCCAGAAATAATGTCCATTAGAGGCTATAAACTGATGCTCCAATTTCCCAGTGACAGTTTCCCTCTTTTAAGTCAAGGCTTTTGTACCCTGTTAATGGACAGAACAGAGGCTCCCACCTTCTCTGCTCGTCCACCAAGGAAACTATCTTAAAAATCATAATCACTAAAAACTCAACTTCCTATGATCAAAGGGGAGAGAGAACCAGTTTTGTTACATCCACTATCAGATGATCCCTAAGAGCTGAAAAGGACCAAGGAGTAATTATCAGATGAGCCATAACAGCTGTAAAGGACGGAGGAGCAATGATCAGGGTTTAATGTGCTGTGCTACATAAAAAGTCTGTTGGCAACTCCATCATGAATCTTCCTCAGAGGTGCAGGCTCTTGACTGGCAAATCGACACTGGACCATTATAGAGTTCTAAGTCAGTTGCTTATATTTATAAATGACTTGTAAAGTTTATTCTTAACTATGGTTATTTTTTGGTGCTCTTGATTGTAGGTGGGATTGTTTACTTAATTTTATTTCCAAATTGTTTACTATTAGTGTAAAGAAGTCGAACTGATTTGGGCATTGATTTTGTATCCATCTACTATCTGAATTTATTAGTCTTAAAATACTTTGTGTGAATTTTTTGGTTTTACCTATCTGGTCCTGTCACCTATGAAGAGAGATGCCTTTACTTCTTCTTCATCACCAATCTAAATGAGCTTATTTTTATTTAGTTGCTTTGCTACAGTTTCTGATACCATATTGAATTGTAATAACCCAGCCGTCCACTTCCTCTTGTCCCTACTTTAAAAGGCATGTCTTTCTATCTTTCACCATTGTTATGAAGTAAGTGATAGACTTTCTTGTAGAGACTATATCATTTTGGGCTATCTTCCTTCGAAATATGTTGAGAGAGAGAGAGAGAGAGAGAGAGAAAGAGAGAGAGAGAGTGTGTGTGTGTGTGTGTGTTTGTTTTTAATCAGGAAAGGTATTAAGTTTTGTCATATGATTTTCTGCTTGACTTGAGATGGTCATGAAGATTCATCTACCATCCTAATCATGTAATGTATTACCTTGCATATGGTAGTGAACTATACTTCGTTGTAGTGTTTAGTTCCTTAAATACACTGTTGGATTTGATTTGCTAATATTTTGTTTAAGATTTCTTTTCTTTTCTTTTTTTGCCAGTCCTGGGGCTTAAACACTGGGCCAGGGCGCTGTTTCTAAGACCTTTTGTGTTCAAGGTTAACACTCTACCACTTGAGCCACAGTGTAATGTCCAGCCTTTTCTGAGTAGTTTATTAAAGATAAGAGTCTCTTTGGGCTGGGAAGGGTGGCTCAGTGGTAGAGCGCTTGCCTTGCATGCCTGAGGTCCTAGGTTCAATACCTCAGCACCACATAAGCAAAAAGAAAAAAGCTGGAAGTGGCGCTGTGGCTCAAGTGGTAGAGTGCTAGCCTTGAGCTGAAGAGCTGAGGGACAGCACCCAAGCCCAGAGTTCAGGCCCCATTACCGGACCCCCCCCCCCAAAAAAAGAAGATAAGAGTCTCACTGACTTTCATGTCCTGGCTGACATTGAACTATGATCCTCACATCTCAACCTCCTCAGTAGCTAAGATTACAGGCATGAGCCACCACTGCTTGACTAAGATTTTTGCATATGTATCCACCATGGATTTGACTTACTATTTTCTTTTTGTATATTGTCTTTGTTTTACGCTGCTACTAAGGCAATATTGGCCTTATAGAGCGAGTTTGGGTATCTTCTCTATTCTGGTTGTAGGAAGAATCTGAAGATGATTGGTGTTGTTCTTCTTTTATTGTTGACATTATTCTCCAGTGAAACCATCTGGTTCCAAGCTTATCATCTGAGGGGCATTTGAAATTACTCATTATATATCTGCTCATATTTCCTGTTTCTTCAAGATTTTATCTTAGGTTATATGTCATTCTTTCACATTACTCAGTCTATTGGCTTATTGTACGTTCATATAATCCCACTTCTGTGCCATCAGCTGCTATATTTCCTTGTATATTTATTTTTGTTAGGAATTATATTCTTTCTTTTTATTTTATAGTTCATCGAGCTAAGGGTTAGAACTTTTGTTGATCTTTTTAAAAAAATCTTAGCTTCAATAATATTTTTCTACTCACTGGTTTGTTTTTATTTGCTATAGTTTTTATTTTTTCCTTGATAATATTTGTGTACGTTTTTAATTGTAAAAATGCTGTACAGAGAGGTTACAGTTACCTGAGCAAAGTAATGAATACATTTCTTATTGACCATTGTTGCCTCCTCCTTTGTTTTTCCCCTACCATCCCTTCCCTCCCACCTCCACAACTACTTTTTATGATAGGCTTCTTCCTACTAATGTTGGTTTTAGTTTCTTCTATTTTATGTCCTTGATGTACAATATTAGATTGTTGATCTAAGAATTCATCTAAGATCGTTCATCTCTTTAAACCTAACTATGTACCAGGTTAAACTCTCCTGTTGCACCTGATTTTGATTTATGCCATAACCTTTTGTATGCTTTTCATTTGCCTCAAGATATTTTCTAACTTTTTTTGTGGTCTCTTACAGGTTAAGAATTTATTGCCTGATTTCCATGTATATGTCAACTTTCTAATATCCCTCTGCTATTGATTCCTTTTTCACTCTAATATGAGTAGAAAAGATGATCTATTTGCTACACTTATAACCTTAAATGTCCCTTAATGTCTCATGTGCTAAAGGCCTGGTCCCCAGCCGATGTGCTAACTAGGATGTTGTAGAATATTTAAAAGGTGGGGCCTAGGGAGAGGAAATTAAGTCTGGAAGTGCATGCTTGAATGTAATATTGAAACCCAGCCCCTTGTTTTGTTCACTTCTTGCTTCCCAGGTACTCTGATGTAAAACACTTTCTCCCCACCAAGATCCTGTCTGGTCATAGAACTAAAGCACTATGACCAAGCAAAGGCTAGAACTTCCTAAATTGTGATCTAGATAAAACGTTTTTCTTCTTATGAATTGGTTTGTCTGAGGCATTTTATATGGAACTCTAATATACTCTAATTTCGATTTTTGTCTCTTTTGACCTAACATGTGGTCTCTACTGGAGAATGTGTCACATAAGTGTAAAAAGAGTATTTAATCTGTTGTTATTGTATACATGCAATGTTCTGTATTTGACTATCAGACCTTGTCAGTCTACACTTAGTCTTTCTATAGTATGGTTTAAGTACTCTATTTGATGGCTATTTGTTCACTAATTGTGAGAGTTTAGGAAGGAAATTCACAGAATTAATTGGGAAATGGGCAGAAACATAATAGTAGGAAACTGCAGTACTCAATTTTCAATAGTGGGTAGAAATACAAACAAATGATTAATGAGGTAACTGAGGCCTGGATTGTCTAATGGTAAAGGGTAGTTTAGAAGCTCAAACTGTCTCTAGAATTTCCATTGGCCATAACATCATTAAAACAGTAAATGGACTAAACATGAAAAAGTACTTATATAGGTAATTTAAACTATAAAATACAATTCAAGAATTAAAGATATACATGATTTAGCAGAGAATTTCTGAAATTGATCAAAAGCAATAAATTTTACAATTTCTACTTACCCTGTGAGAGCAATCTGCATAAATGGATATATACACATTCACATACACATATTAACAGCCCCAAACCCTCCAAAATCATAATTTATCCATCTATCTATCTATCTATCTATCTCCTTGAAAAATTATTGAAAAGCAAAGACAAGAAAATATCAGGGGCCAGGGTATGGGTCAAATAATAAACTGCTTGTGTAGCAAGGAAAAAGGCCTGAGTTTAACCCCTAGTACTGCCAATAAATAAATAAAAATAACTTTGGTGACAGTGGCTTACCTCTGTAATAGGAGATATTGAGAAGGCTGAGATCAGAGGAATGTGGTTGAAGAAAGCCCAGGCCAGAAAATCTGCGAGACTGTTTCCAAACAGTAGAGTACTAGCTGAGTTCAGGGGCAGGCCCAGGTGCACACGCACATACCTACACACAGGCGCAGATGCACACACACAACGTACACATACATATTAAGAAAATGCAATAATATCTTATGAAATAGACATTGACACTACACTACCATAAATCAGTGTTATGTCTTACACCTATAATCTTACCTAATGGGAGGTTCAGATTAGGAGGATCATGGTTCAAGGCAAGCCCAGGCAAAAACCATTATTGAAACACTTTTTTAACTTGGAAAACAAATATGGATGGATTAGGCACAGAAAGCAAGATCCTGTATCAAAAACGTAACAAGGAAAAATCAGGGCTAGAGGTGACTCAGCCACACAAGTGCTTGTCTAGAAAGCGAGAGAACCAAAGTTCAGACCTAGTAGCAACAAAAACAAAAAGGTGCTAGCATAAACTAATATCTAACTACTCTTAAGAAAGCCCCCCAAACAAGAAAACAGTTTCTTCAAACTGCTCAAAAATAGATCTAGCAACTTAAAATCCTACATACAGTGAAAATATCTTTTAAAACTGAAAATGGAATAAGAATATTCAGAAAAGAAAAATGTAAGAATTTTTGTCAGCAGCAGACCAGCACTAATGGATTTATTAATAATGGCATTCAGACAGAAGGCAAATGTTCCCACATTTGCTGCTCAGAGACACAATGAAAGCAGCAGAGATGATAAATTATGTGTAGGGCTATTTACACGTTAGACAATACAACAATAACACTGAAGGGCTTAAATTATGAAGGAATTAAAGCACTGAAATAATAAATTGTAGAAATGAATGAATGTGGTGAACTTTATAAAGGTACCTAGCTCTGTTCAAAATGTACTAAAATGACATGTGGCAATCCTTAGGTAAATAATAGATAAAAATTAGCAATCAAATCAATAGAGATGGAAAAAAGAATGACTCGAATGATCCAAACAATGTCTAAATAGTTGTTGTTGTTGTTTCTCTAAAGAGTTACTGCAGGAGAGAAACAAGCCAGCAGAACTTGAGCATTTGTGAGATCCTGAAGTGACAAACAGAGAGCCCATGAGCCACTTGCTCCAGGAAGATAACTGATACAGCTATGTGAGCTTAGAAGCAAAAGACAAACACCCCAAACTAGGTAGGGGTGGTGATTACTGCAGTTTTCCAATGCTTGGGAAGTAAGAGCCTCCACAGGACTCAGTGAGAGATGCAGACCCTACAAAGAAGGGTGAATGAACCTACATCTGGTGCCTTGGAAGGACCATGCCTGGGGGAGTCATGACTCCAGAGGGGTAGCTAAGTTCTGGTAACATAGATGTGTGCCCTTCAGGCATATCTATCTGTTGTAGACTACTGTAAGTTTGCTTGCAGGTGTTATATTTCAATGAAACAAGCAAACAAAAAATAGTCAGACCAAGTTTAAAACTTTAAAACAAAAAAAGGACATTATTTGAAACATGCATGTTTTACCTTCTAAATTCTGTAAAGATTACGAGAGATGTAGGGGAAGCAAAGGAAAGCCAGCGTTTCTTTTAAGAATGTGAAATGAATCAAATATGAAAAGAGGAGCCATTACCGGAAAAGAAATGAATATTTATCACAATAAAAATTACTAGAAAAATATAAGAGAATTGTAGGCATCTAGCTATATAGTCTTAGAATATATCTAAAGCATATTCACAGGATGAAATGGATCAGCAATTACAGTGAGAAATTTCAGCACACATCTGTTCTTACATAATAGAACACATAGAAAGAAAATTGACAAACACGTAACAGATTTGAAGTGTGCCATTAACCAACTTGACCTATCAGATACAAGTCTATACACCTACCGCAAAACACACACTTTTTTCAGTGTAAACAAAAACTAAAATTCATTGAAATTGACCATATGCTGTGTCATAAAGCAAGCCTCATCAAATTTTAAAGCCCAGTATCATGGCGCATAAAATCACTGGCCACCACAATAAAACATTTATAAAATTAACAGTAAAACATTGATGACAGGACACTGATGAGAAAAATCCTGTTTCAGAAGATAAATCACAGCAGCCTTAGATAATTCACCAGTCAACAGCATCAGAATATAAATTAAAAATATCTTGAAGCATAGTATGTCAAAAGGTGATAGATATAAAGTTGTACTTTGAGAGAATTGCTTGCCTTAAAAGGTATAAATAATAAAGATAATGGGCCATCAGTGACCTTAATTAGATCTTGAAAGGTACCAAAAAAGCAAATTAAAACTAACAAAAATCAAAACATTATACTGAAAAGCTAAAGATAGTAGAATGAATGAAATGATAAAGAAGAAATCAGATTATATTAAAAGAATAAAAACCCCAAATGTATAAAAATGAATGACTCGAGTGGTGGTATGCTTGCCTAGCAAGTGTAAAGAAGACTGAGAGAGGAAAAAAAAAAGAAAGGAAGAAAGGAAGGTAAAATAAGTTATATGTAAACCTAGGAAAACAAGTAGGCTTGTCAACAGGGTAGCAAGGAAAGCCACACAATCTCTTAAAAAAGGCAAAATTGTTTTTTACAAACCATGAGAGAATAGAAACTTTCCACTGTCAGGAATCAGTCCTATAAACTATCTTCTTTTTTCACTCAATATTTGTTATCAGACACCTAGACCTTAAAATATATAAAGAACTCCAGATCCTGCTATAGTGAATTTTTAAATAAAATGTGAAAAATACCATTTATCAACATATCAAAAGTTTTTGACCTATTAAATCACAAATATAATTATAACACCATTTAGTTTTATTGATAAATTATACCAACACTGAACACATAAACACACACATGTATGTACACTAACACACATACACACACACACAAATAGAGAGAAAAGCCTAGGGACATAGATAGATAGATAGATAGATAGATAGATAGATAGATAGATAGATAGATAGATAGATAGAAAATTACCCATCTAGACAAACAATTATCCAATCTAGCAAGAAAATAAAATATAACACTATATTTCTCAACTTGGAAAAAAAATCCAGCATAAACTTGGTATGAATTCCTGAAAAGAACATCATAACAAGTTAAGAATTTTTAAATCAAGGCTGACTATTTCAAGTACTACAAGAAAAAATCCTAGAGAAAAATACTAGCAGAATATGTGTGGTATCAAAAGAATAATAAGTACATGAAGTAATATTTATGGAAATGAACTCCAGAAAATGGAAACTACTTTTTCTTTGTTGCTCTCTCCATTTTCTTTTCCTTTTGTCTTGTTTCTTTAATTATCTTTCTCTTGGAGGGTAAGAGGGCATGGAAATGGTGGGACAAAGGGTGGATAAATGCAGCAGTGATACTAGCTATTATGTTGAAAATGAACTATACAATTTATAGGTGGGGGTGGGAGGGAAAAACTGGGAGAGAGGGAGGGAAGGGGTGACATTGTTCAAAAAGAAACATACTCTTTATCTGACTTATGTAACTGTGCCCCTCTGTACATCACCTTTACAATAACAGTAAAAATGCATGTAAACAGTAAGTATATCATAACTAAGTTAGATGTGTCACAAGCCAAAGTTGCAACTTAATTGGCTTTGTTATTCCACAGAAAAGCAATGCTTCATTTCACAAAACTGGATACATTCTCCTTTTTCTCCTGAGTAGTTTCTTTCCTTGATTAATGTTCTCTTTGTAACTATCTGAAATTCATGAAAAAGAAAAAGAATACACCTAGTGTAATGAGCTAGCAGAAGAGATTGGATTTATAGACAGAAGAGATGAAGAAATCATAGACACAGAGTAAAAAGTGAGTTGGTTATTTTGGAGTTATTTTCCATGTAAGGCAGCAACAGGGAAACAGAAAAAGTAGAGAAATAATTCATTGGATAATATGAGATTAGTTTGAGTTACTTTCTTTGTATGAAGATTAAAGCAGAAGGAGCTTAATTACCATGTATTTGAAACTTGAGAACCTAAGCTGCCTAAGTCTTTGATGCTGACCTCTCAGAAGGACAGGCAACAACTTAGTTTCAGTCAGATGACATATGAATGACTGTTGTGATCATGTTCTGAGTGAAGGAACACACCTTAAAACAACTGTCTCCTGTAATTTTAGGTCACAGATTGTTCCTCAAGTGTATGTTCAGAAGTCAAAATTGATTACTCACTATTTTCATTGTTAAATAAAAAGTAAAACATTATAACTATTGTAATAGGTGCAGAAAACAAAACTAATAAAAGGAATTTTCTTCATTTGATAAAGGGCACATATAAAACCCTAGCAAGCCTGATAATTGTTGGTAATATGTTGAAATTTTCACCACTAAGGTGAGAAATGAAGCAAAATTGCTTACCATCATGGTATTTCTTTAACATTGTCTGGGTGGTTGTAAATATTGCAGTAAAGAAAAAAAATGAAATGTCATTTAAAAGAAAAGATATGTAACTACCTTAGATCAACTTTGTTTATATATGCAGAAATTTTATAATATTTTGTAAGTTTTAATTATTAATTAATAATTAGTTAATGTTTAGACAGATTGTCACTATGCTCCCTATATTGGCCTTGAAATTGTGATCCTTCTACTTCAGCATCTTAAATGCTAAGGCTAAAGATGTGTGCCATTAAACCTTGCTTAAGCCATTATAAATCTGTAAATTAAGCAAGAATATTACATACAAGGTAAGTATACAAATTGTAACTGTGTTGTAACATGCTAAAGAGAATCAGTTTTAAAACAGATGGTTTTATTTAATTTTCTTTTTCTTTTTATTGTGAAAATACCATATAGAAGGGTTACAATTACATGAGCAAGATAATGAGTACATTTCTTATTAAGCATTGTTGCCTCCTCCTTTGTTTCCCCTTCCCATCCCTTCCCATCCCTTCCCATCTCCCCTATCCCCCGCTGCCAAAGTTGTAAAGTTCATTTTTAAACATATCGACTTGTACATCTTATTGTTGCAATGGGTCCACCTGTATCCCTATTTAAACAATTTGTTTTTTCCCTTCCCCTCCACAAATTATACCAACATCAAATACAATGAAAGCAGGGATTATACTGTGGGGGAAGGACATACAAAGCAACAAAGAAATTATCCTATAAGTATGTTAGAAATAATTGCATGAAAGAAAAATCATTTGAATACTTATCATGGGGGTCATTTCACCTAACATCAATTTATCTGGCCTTTTCTGCTTGTTTTTATCATAAAATACAAAATAACATCAACAAACTGTAAATGACCAGAAATAAGTCCAATTAGTCAGGTAAAGTCTAAACAAGAAGCCTAAAACATTATCTAATAAATTATAATTGTAAGAGATAAGAGATAATCCTTTTATCTATAGAAAAATTAAATTTACCAAGTGTCAGTTCTCTGCAATTAATTTGTAGCTTCCCTTCTACTGATAACACTATTAAGAATTTTTTTTTTCAAAAATGAAACTGGAAATTTAGATGGAAAGGGAAAAATCCAAGAAATGTCATGGTGTTTTCTTTATTTTTTCTCTCTTTGTTTGTGTCTCTCTTATTTGTTAGTCCTTACTGGAATTTGAACAAGCCTACATATTTACTTGATAGACACTAAACCAGCTGGGCCACATCTCCAGGCCTTTTTGTTTCAGTTATTTTTCCAGTAAGACCTTGCTCTGTTTGCCTCCGACTAGCCTCAGACTCTCCTACCTATACTCCTGTGTATATAGTATTATAGATATATACTATATTCTTGTCTTGTTCTTTGAGATAGACTCTCATTAGCTGCCCTGTCTCCCGGCACTCAGCTATTAACTGCAATCCTCCTCCCAGTTCACTGGGATTATAGTTGTGAACCACTACATGTGGCTGTACCTTCCCTTTTCTTGCAGAGCCTTAACTCATCTTCCCAATCACCCTGTAATTAGATTCCTAAATATAAAGTCAATAGCAATGTGCAAATTTATGGCCTGCAAAGTAGACAAAGCATACTGGTGGCCACATTATATATAATTGCTAAATGTTGGTCACAGCCTCACAAGATCTACTGAAGGTAGAATACTTCTACAGTAAGGATTCTACACAATAGTCTAGGTGAATCAATTACTATTATCTGCAAGCGAAAAAATATGCATGATTTTCATTCATATATTGAAATCCTTGCCTAAACGGATGGGATAAGATCACAGAGATAGCACTTCTAAGAAGCCTATTAGTGCCCTTATGAAAGAGTCTCACAGAGCTAGGCACACTTGAATAGTAGAGTGCTAAACAGGTAGGTATGAGGCATGGGTTTGGTTCCTAGCACGAGGGAAAATAATTTAAAAACAAAAGGGGTACAAAACTGTGTCTTGCTTCTCACACCATGTGAAAACACTACAAGAAATTGTGACCTGTTTACTAGGAAGTAGGTCCTAATCAGAAAAAGAATTTGGTCGTACCCTGATTTTAGACTTCCAACCTCTAAAACTATAAGAAATAAATTCGCACATTATATATACATATGTATATGTGTGTATGTACATGTATTACATACAACATATATATGTATATGTATATATACATTACATACATATACATGTATATGTACAATGTATACACATATACATAAATAGATATATGTATATATATCTACATATGAAACTCAGTCTGTGGTTATAGAAACCTGATTTAACTATGACAAAAATGTAAGATATTTCTACTTATAAAATTTCTCAAACTAGGAGAGATATCTATGGAGTTACAACAGGACTTTGTTTTTTTTTTTTTGTTTTTGGGTCCGGTCATGAGGCCTGAACTCTGGGCCTGGGCACTGTCCTTCAGCTCTTCAGCTCAAGGTTAGTGCTCTACCACTTGAGCCACAGCGCCACTTCCGCCTTTTTTTTTCTTTTTGCTTATATGGTGCTGAGGAATCGAACCCAGGGCCTCTGGCATGCAAGGCATGCACTCTACCACTGAGCCACCTTCCCAGCCCACAATAGGACTTTGTAGAGAAGCTGGCTGGACCAGATAAGATGATGTTAATCGAAATGAACTCCAAGATAAGGACACAAGTGATTTTTTTCTTTCTTACTATTGTTTCTAATGTATAAGGTACCATGTGATTTTTTTTGTTACTTTGTATGTTTCTCCCCATGGTATAACATGTCAGTATAATTTGGGGAGAGGAAGGGAAAAAACAAAATGTTTAAATAAGATACAGGTTGACCCATTGTAACAATGAGATGTATAAGACACTGTTGAACAACAAAAAAACTTTACAATTTAGTTGGGGGAAAGGGGTAGGGGAAAAACAAAGGGGGCAACAATACTTGATAAGAAATGTAGTCATTACCTTGTTCATGTAACGGTAACCCTTCTGTACAGTATTTTCACAATAAAAACCTTATTAAAGAAAATCCGCAGGGTATATAGAAGAATCTGTTATCCTTGTTATTTTCTTTCTTTTTTGTGGGGAGATGGATGTAGGTAGGGCCTCACACTCTAGCTCAAGATGGCCTTGAATGTTGATTCCTTCTGCCTCTGTTTTATGTACAGTGAGATTACAGAAATGTACCAGTAGGCCAGGCTTCTTTTTTCATGATGTGTGATTATATTAAATGTTTACTCATTGAAAATACACATTTCTCTATACTAAAAAGTATTTACTTTTACTCAGGCTAAACTCTGAGGATCACAGTTTGAAGTTGACCCAGGCAAGAAAGACCATGAGATTCTTATTTCCAATTAATCACCAAAAAGCAAGAAGTGGAGTTATGGTTGGAAAGATAGAGCAGCAGCCTTGAGCGGTGCCTGCTCAGACCCTGAGTTCAATTCTCAGGACTGGCACATACACAAAAAATATATGGAAAATAAAAAGTAAACAAAGTTTACTAGGTTTAATGTAATTGTTTTACTAAAGTTAGTTGATCTGGGCTTGAATTTCTCTTGATAATGCAGACTAGTTACTTAGCCCCAGATGGTTCTTCTATTGCTATGAGAATTTGTTTGCCAAGAGAAGACTAATTTGAACTATGAAGATAGAGAGGACTATGGAAAACAGGAATGCAAAATGTGTTGTAGGACATAACTTAGCTATAAATATAGAGAAATAAGGAAAGAGATGAAGACTGCTGGCTTTGCTGACCTAGACAACAAGTATACTCCTCTTCCTAAAGAAAGGATGTGAGGATGTAAGGAGGCCATTGCTCATAATGTGGTCCATGCAGCTGCCATGCTTGGCTTCAGTCCAAAGAGTGGCCATTTATATTCTATGCACCCTACGATTTACATACAAAATTACATATGAGATGATTAAGCTTGTAAGTGATAGTTCTAAAAACATAAATACGCAAAACCAGGCAGGGACTCATCAAAGAAAGAGAACTATAGACCCATTTCTTTGATGAACATTGATGCAAAACTTCTCAACAAAATTTTGTCCAATCGACTTCAACAATTCATCCAAAAAATCATACACCACAATCAAACAGTATTCATTTCAGGGATGCAAAGCTGGTTCAATATACGCAAATCAATTAATATTATTCATCACATCAACAGGAACAAGAATAAGAACCACATGGTTATCTCAATAGATGCAGAAAAAGCATTCGACAAGATCCAATACCCCTTTATGATGAAGGTTTTGGAAAAATTAGAAATCCATGGAACATTCCTCAATACAATAAAGGCGGTATATGACAAACCTACAGCCAGCATTATACTTAATGGTGAAAAACTAAAGCCATTTCCTCTTAACTCAGGAACAAGACAAGGATGTCCACTCTCTCCACTTCTCTTCAATCTAGTATTAGAATGCCTAGCTACAGCAATAAGACAAGATGCAGATATAAAGAGGATCCAAATAGGGAAAGAAAAAATGAAACTCTCCCTCTTTGCAGATGACATGATCTTGTCTCCACTCCCAATTTACTCCACTCCCAAATTACTCAAGCTGATTCAAAACTTTGGCAAAGTAGCAGGGTATAAAATTAACCCTCAAAAATAAATGGCTTTTCTGTATGCCAACAGTGAGAAAAGTGTGGCTGAAATTAGGAAAGCAACTCCATTTGTAATAGCCCCACAAAAAGTAAAATACCTAGGAATTAACCTAACCAAAGAAGTGAAGGACCTCTGTGATGAAAACTTTAAAATCTTGAAAAAGGAAATCAATACAGCACTTAGAAAATGGCAAAACCTCCCATGCTCCTGGATTGGAAAGATTAACATCGTGAAAATGGCAATACTTCCCAAGGCTATCTACAATTTCAACACGATACCTATCAAAATTCCAACCTCATTCTTCAAGGAAATAGAAGAGGCAATCCAAAAATTCAAATGGAACAATAAAAGACCCCGAATAGCAAAAACGCTCCTCAATGGAAAGAACACTGCTGGAGGAATATCAATACCAAATTTCAAACTCTACTATAAAGCCATAGTAATCAAAACAGCTTGGTATTGGCATAAGAACAGACCTCAGGACCAATGGAATAGAATTGAAAACCCAGAAATGACCCGACAGACCTGTAGCCATCTAATCTTAGATAAGGGAGCTAAAACAATACAATGGAAGAAAGATAGCCTCTTCAGTAAATGGTGCTGGCAAAATTGATTAACTACTTGTAGAAAACTAAAGCTAGATCTGATATATCACCTTGCACCAGAATAAACTCCAAATGGATCAAAGACCTCGAAGTCAAAGCAGACACTCTGAAAACATTACAGGATGGAATAGGAGAAACCCTAGGTCTCCTTGGCTCAGGCCGAAATTTTCTGAATAGAGACCCGGAAACACAACAAATCAAAGAAAAGTTGGACAAATGGGATTGCATGAAGTTGCAGAGCTTCTGCATGGCAAAGGACATAGCTAGCAAGATCAATAGAAAGCCCACGGATTGGGAGAAGATCTTCACTAGCCATACAACGGACAAGGGTCTCATATTTAAAATAGACTTAGAACTCAAAAAAATTAAATCCCCCAACAACAAATCTTCAAAGAAACAACTGCCCAATAAATAAGTGGGCTAAAGACTTAAAGAGAAACTTCTCTGAAGAGGAAACAAGGATGGCCAATAGACACATGAAGAAATGCTCAACATCCCTAGCCAGAAAAGAAATGCAAATCAAAACAACATTGAGATACCACCTCACTCCAGTTAGAATGGCAAAAATCAAGAACTCTAACAACAACAGATGCTGGAGGGGATGTGGACAGAAGGGAACCTTACTTCATTGTTGGTGGGAATGTAAACTTGTTCAACCACTTTGGAAAGCAGTATGGAGGTTCCTCAAAAGGCTTCACATAGAGCTCCCCTATGACCCAGCAATCCCACTTTTGGGCATTTACCCAAATGTTTACAAACAAGACCACACTAAAGCTACCAGCACAACTATGTTTATTGCAGCATTATTTACCATAGCTAATATATGGAACCAACCCAGATGCCCCTCAGTAGATGAATGGATCAAGAAAATGTGGTATATATACACAATGGAATTCTATGCCTTCATCAGAAAGAATGACATTGCCCCATTTGTTAGGAAATGGAAAGGCTTGGAAAAAATTATATTAAATGAAGTAAGCCAAGCCCAAAGAAACATAAGTCCCATGGTTTCCCTTATTTGCAATATCTAGTATATGTATGAGTCAAGTGGAAAAGGTCAGATAATGTGATGTTAGGAAAATGAACCCTTAGATATGTATTTTAATGTTTTTTTCTTTCATGCATTTGTTTCTAAAGCATTTATAAGATTATTTCTTTGTTGCTTTGTATGTCCCTCCCCCACAGTATAACCGTATAACCCCTGCTTTCACTATATTTGATGTCAGTATAACTTGTGGAGGAGATGGGGAAAAACAAGTCGTTTAAGGATACAGGTGGACCTGTTGCAACAATGAGAAGTAAATGTTGTCATGGCGAAAACGAGCTTTACAACATTGGTGTGGCGGGGCGGGTGGGGGGAGGATTGGTTGGGGGGGTTGGGGGGGAGGCTGGGAAGGGATGTGAAGCATAAACAAAGGAGGAGGCTGCAATGCTTGATAAGAAATGTACGCATTATCTTGCCCATGTAATTGTAACCCCTCTGTACAGTATGTTCACAAAAAATAAAATAAAATAAAATGAAAAAAAACATAAATAATTTAGCTAAAATGATCTCATCTCATTTTTACTTACTCTTATTATAATTGACAGATTGACATTAGGTTAAATCACTAACCCAAATTTCTATGTTCTGTATTTCATCCAATGAATTTTTCAGTTGAGAGAAAAACTTAAAACCTATTATCTATTTTGAAATGAAGCAGAAGAAATAAAGCTTTATATTGGTAATTAATGTGGTTAAATGATGATTATTAATATACCCAAATTTATTATGCAGTCAAAAAATAATTTGCTTTGTGCTTAAATAATATTGATAAATATTCCCTAAAGTTACCTGCCACAAAAATGGTTATAAAATGGAAAAGCTCTTCTTAGGGATATTTTCAAAATTTATCATCACTTCCAAGAATTTTTAATAAGTTTTTATTGTGAAAATACTGTACAGAGGTGTTACAGTTACATAAGCAAGGAAATGAGTACATTCCTTATCAAGCATTGCTGCCTCCTCCTTTGTTATCAACTAACTGAACTTTCCTGTCCATCCAGGAAAGTAAAGTCAGATAGTCATAGAGAGAAAGACTTCCTCTTGGAAATTCTTTAACTGTTGTTTCAATGTCTTGGTTACCTATATCAAACAGTATTTTTTGCGAAGCTAAAATTTATTTTTCAATTTTATTTTATTTTTATTGTCAAGGTGATATACAGAGGGGTTCCAGTTGCATAAGTAAGGTAATGAGTACATTTCTTGTCAACTGTTACTCACTCCTCAATTAGTCTCCCACTTTCCCTCCCCACAACTCTTCTCCCCTCCCTCAAGTTGTAAAGTTCATTTCCAACAGAGTGTCTTGTGAGTATTACTGTAACATTGGTTCACCCTTTGGCCTTTGTCTCAACACTTTGTCATTCCCCTTCCCTTCCCCATATCAGATAAATGTATATATGACACAAGTTACCAAAATCAAGTACAGGGACAACAGGTGATAAACCAAAGGAAAAATAAAAATGAAAGAAAAAATAAATTCATACAGTACGTTAAAACAAAACAAAAATCCCTCTTGTTTCCATATATTGGAGTTCATTTTGATTAGCATCATTTTATATGATCATATATGCATAGCTATTGAGCTATTGTGATACCCTGCTAAAACTACCCTAGACATAAACTAATTATTACAAATGAGGGAAATCATGGAGCCCTTGTTTTTGTTGGGTCTGGCTTACTTAACAGGAATTTTTTTCTTGTCAGTCATGGGGTCTGAACTCTGGGCCTGGGCACTGTCCCTCAGCTATTCCACTCAAGGCTAGCACTCTACCACTTGAGCCACAGAACCAATTCCAGCTTTTTATGCTTCTGTGGTGCTGAAGAATCGAACCCAGGGCCTCATGAATGCAAAACAAGCAGTCTACCACTGAGCCACCTTCCCAACTCACTTAACATGATTTTTTCCCCATGTCTTCCCATTTCCTTATGAATAGGGCAATATCATTCTTTCTAATGGAAGCATAGTATTCCATTGTGTATATATACCATACCGGTTGACTCATACATATACTAGATATTGCAAATAAGGGAAACCATGGGACCTATGTTTCTTTGGGCCTGGCTTACTTCACTTAATATAATTTTTTCCAAGTTTTTCCATTTCCTAACAAATGGGGCAATGTCATTCTTTCTGATGGAGGCATAGAATTCCATTGTGTATATATACCACATTTTCTTGATCCATTCATCTTCTGAGGGGCATCTGGGTTGGCACCGTATCTTGGCTATGTTAAATAATGCTGCAATGAACATAATTGTGCTGGTAGCCTTGTTTGTGGTCATGTGAGTAAATGCCCAACAGTGACATTTCTGGGTCATAGGAAAGCTCTATATTTAACCCTTTGAGGAACCTCCATACTGCTTTCCAAAGTGGTTGAACCAGTTTACATTTCCACCAACAGTGTAGTAGTTTTCCATTTTGGCCACATCTCCACCAGCATTTACTATTATTTGTTTTCTTAATTATGGCCATTCTAACTGGGGTGAGGAGGAATTTCAGTGTGGTTTTAATTTGAATTTCTTTCATGTGTCTATTGGCTATTTTTATTTCCTGTCCAGAGAAGTCTCTTTTATTCTTTAGCCCAATTATTCATGGGGTGGTTGGGTTTTTTGAGGATTTTTTATTGTGTGGGGTTAATTTTTTGAGCTCTAGATATATTTTTGATATAAGGCCCTTCTCTGTTGTATAGATAGTGAATATCTTCTCCCAATCGGTGGGTTTTCTGTATGTCTTGCTATAAAATCTCTTGTGTCCCTATCTTGCGGTTCATTTCACTTAGCATCAGGATATATGGTTATATGAACATAGCTTTTGAGCACTTCTGCTTGTCCTAGATATATACTAGTTATTGCAAAATAAGGGAAACCATGAGACCTATGATTCTTTGGGTCTGTCTTACTTCACTTAATATACTTTTTTTCCAAGTCTTTCCATTTCCTAACAAGTGTCATTCTTTTTGATGGAGGCATGGAATTCCATTGTATATATAACATATTTTCATGACCCATTCATCTACTGAGGGGCATCTGGTTTGGTTCCATATTTTAGCTATGGTGAATAATGTTGTGATAAACATAGTTGTGCTGATAGCTTTATTATGGCCTTGTTGGTGATCATAAATGCCCAGAAGTGGGATTGCTGGGTCATAGGGGAGCTCTATGTGCAGTCCTTTGAGGAACCTCCATACTGCCTTCCAGACTGGTTGAACCAGCAATGTAGGAAGGTTCCTTTTTGGCAACATCCCCTCCAGCATCTGTTCTTATTAGATTTCTTGATTACAGCCATTCTAACTGGACTGAGGTGAATCTCAGTATCTTCCAATAATGAGAAGAGCAGGGCTGAAATCAGGAAAGCAATTTTTTTATTTGTATATTTTTATTATAAAAATACTGTACAGAGGGGTTACAATTACATGAGCAAGGTGATGAGTAATGAGTACATTTCCAATGGAGCATTGTTGCCTCCTCCTTTGTTTTTCCCCTACCATCCCTTCCCTCCCACCTCCACAACTACCTCCCCCCCCAACTGAGGTTGTAAAGTTCATTTTCAACATAGTGTATTCTATATCTCATTGTTACAATGGGTCAACCTGTATCCTTATTTAAGCATTTTGTTTTTTCCTTTCCCCTCCTGAATTAGAGAAGTGTATATACAAGATTCAGGGCACCAACATCAAATACAGTGAAACAGGAGTTATAGTGTGGGGGAGGAACATACAAAGAAACTAAAAAAATCATCACATGGTACAATATAAATATGTTAGAAACAATACCAAGTAAGAAAAAAGATATTTGTGTCCTTGTCATGGGATTCATTTCCCTTAACATCATCTTATATGGTCATATATACATACCTTTTGATCATTTCTGCTTCTCCTATACACATGCTAGTTATTGCAAATAAGGGAAACCATGGGACCTATGTTTCTTTGGGCCTGGCTTAATTCATATCATATAAATTTTTCCAAGTCTTTTCAATTCCTAACAAGTGGGGTGATGTCATTCTTTCTGATGGAGGCATAGAATTCCATTATATATATATATATATATATATATATATTATATATACATTGATTTATATGTATATTTCTTGATCCATTCATCTACTGAGGAGCGTCTTGGTTGGTTCCATTTCTTAGCTATGATAAATAATACTGCGATAACCATAATTGTGCTGCTACCCTTAGTATGGCCTTGAAACCCTAGGTCTCCTTGGCACAGGCCGAAATTTTCTTAATAGAGACCTAGAAACACAACCAATCAAAGAAAGATTGGACAAGTGGGATTGCATGAAGTTGGAGAGCATATGCATGGCAAAGGACATAGCTAGCAAGATCAACAGAAAGCCCACAGATTGGGAGAAGATCTTCATTAGCCATACAATGGACTAGTATATGTAGAACTCAAAAAATTAAATCCCACAACAACAAATCCTCAAAGAAACTACTGCCCAATAAATAAGTGGGCTAAAGACTCAAAGAGGAACTTCTTTGAAGAGGAAATAAGAATGGTCAATAAACACATGAAGAAATGTTTGACCTCTCTAGCTATAAAAGAAATGCAAATCAAAGCAACATTGAGATTCTACCTAACCCTAGTTAGAATGGCTATAGTCCAGAACTCTAATAATAACAGATGCTGGAGGGAATGTGGACATAAGGGAATCCTACTGCATTGTTAGTGGGAGTGTTAAAACTTGCTCAACCACTTTGGAAAGCAGTATGGCGGTTCCTCAAAAGACTCCACATAGAGCTCCCCTATGACCCAGCAATCCCACTTTTGGGCATTTACCCAAACTACCACAACTCCTTTTGTAATAGCCCATGCCCAAATAAAATACTTAGGAGTTAACTAAAGTGAAGGACCTCTTTAAAACTTAAAAAATCTGAAAAAGGAAATTAAAGCAGAACTTAGAAAGTGGAAAAACCTCCCATGCTCCTGGATTGGATTGGATCAATTGTGAAAATGGCAACACTTCCCAAGGCTATCTACAAATTCTATGCGATACCTATTGATATCCCAACCTTCTTCAAGGAAATAGAAGAAGCAATCCAAACATTCATATGGAACAATAAAAGACCCCGAATAGAAAAAACAATTCTTAGCAGAAAGAACAGTGCTGGAGGAATTTCAATACCAAATTTCAAACTATATTACAAAGCCATAGTAATCAAAACAGATTGGTACTGGCACAAGAACAGACCTCAGGACTAATCAGATAGAACTGATGACTCAGAATTGAACCCACAGACCTATAGCCACCTAAACTTTGATAAGGGAGCTAAAAAAAAATAGAATGGAAGAAAGACAGCCTCTTCAGTAAATGGTGCTGGAAAAATTGGTTAAACACCTATAGAAAACTAAAGCTAGATCCCTATATATCACCCTGCACCAGAATCAACTCCAAATGGATCAAAGACCTCAAAGTCAAAGAAGACACTCTGAAAACATTATGAGAAGAAATAGGAGACATTCTATGACTCCTTGGCACAGGGTGAAATTTTCTTAATAAAGACCCAGAAACACAACAAATCAAAGAAAGGTTGGACAAATGGGGTTGCATGAAACTGCAGAGCTTCTGCATGGCAAAGGACATAGCTAGCGAGATCAACAGAAAGCCCACGGACTGGGAGAGATCTTCCCTACCCATACAACAGACAAGAGTCTCATATCTAAGATATACTTACAACTCAAAAAATTAACTCCCCCAACAACAAATCCTCAAAGAAACAGCTGTCCAATTAATAAGTAAGCTAAAGACTTAAAGAGAGACTTTTCTGAAGAGGAAATAAGAGTGGCCAATAGACACATGAAGAAATGCTCAAATTTTCTAGCCATAATAGAAATGCAAATCACGTTTTATTTTATTGAAGAATTTGAGGAGTATTGGAGTACGTTCTTCTTTGATAACCTTGTAGAGTTCTGCTGTGAATTGCTCTCATTTTTGGTTTTCTTGGATGGTCTTTTATTGCCATTTCTATTTCAATACTTGATATGGATCTATTTAATTGGTTTAGATCTTCTTGGTTTTGTTTGGGTATATCAATATTTTTTCTTCTTTGCAAAACGTTATGTCATACTGTTAATATCTGTGTGTGGTTGGTAGTCATATCTTGCTAGGTATCACGAAAAATAACAAAGCTGTGATTGTCTCATTGTTAGACAATTGGATTGATGGTCTGGGAAGGTGGCTCAGTGGTAGAGCGCTTGCCTTGCATGCCTAAGGCCCTGGGTTCGATTCTTCAGCACCACATAAGCAAAAAGAAAAAAGCCGGAAGTGGCGCTGTGGCTCAAGTGGTAGAGCGCTAGCCTTAAGCTGAAGAGCTGAGGGACAGCGCCCAGGCCCAGAGTTCAGGCCCCATGACCGGACCCAAAAACAAAAACAAAACAACAATTGGATTGATGACTGGATTTTGTTACTTGGTTACCAGCTTCAGTGGTGGATATGAATTTGAGGTTGAAGGTGTTGGAGGCCATAATAAGTAGCCCTGATATATACCTTTTTGGTAAAATTATTATTTTATCTTTTTATTTTCAGCAGACATGGAAGAAGCTCTGAAAAGACTGAATTTTTTTTTTCCTTTTTATACAGGGTCTATATCCATGGTAAAGATCTCTTTGTGTCTCTTCTGAATATCTCTCTTCTGTCTGTCTGTTTGTCCGTTTGTGGTATGTGTTTGTGTTGTATGTAAGAGAAAAAAGACTAAATTGCAAAAGACTTTTCACTGCAGAACATATCAACTTACATTTCCAGAGCAGAACTTACTATTATTTAGTAGTTACACTTTTTCTGGCTACCTCCCTCAGACAACTTGCCTTCTTCTCATTTTTCTTTCTCTATATTACTTAAAGATGCTCTATAAACTGCAATTCTAAGCTGCCTCTTTGATATATACTTGTGTTCTCAGGTATTTTTTGTGCATCTGTAAGATCTACTTGTTATTTTGTTGTTGTCATTAAACTGCTTTTTGCTTAGAAAGATAGAAGGGAAACTTTTTCCTCCTCTACAAAGAAAATAAACTTAAGAACAAACTAAATGGTGGTGGTAGTGCTGTGTGTATATATGACGGGATGATAATATAAAGTACCATTCAATGGAGAGTCACTATGAAACAAGACACAAGACTCAGAAACTACTCAGCATGGCAAATTTTCTTTCTACAGAAGGGTGTACAAGCTACAAGACTCAAATTAGCCAGTGACTGACTTGGCAGTACACCCAGGTTTTATCCTTAATGCCTTGCTTCCTTTGTTCTGATTGATTACTCTCCTATGTGATTGGCTACCTGGAAATGAGGTCAAGGGTTTACTTGGTTAATCACTCAAGAGCAGAACATTGGACCAAAGCTGAAACTGGCCAGGGAAACAAGCCTTTGTCCATAATAGGAGGGGGCTCAATTAAAATAACTTTTTTGTTTCAGCAGCATTTTATAAGGTCGACCAAAAGAACACATTATTTTTCTCAGAACCTTAGGTTGTATAACAATTATGAGATGACAGCTACCTTTAAAATGCCCTGTCAAGTCACATTTGACCAAAAAATCTAAATTTTTACAAATTTTATAGCACTGCTAGAAGAAATTGTGAATGAAATCATCATGCTTGTAATCTTAGCTACTCAAGAAGCTGAGAGACCTGAGGATTGTGTTTCAAAGCCATCCCAAGCAGATAAATCTGACAGACTTTTATCTGTGATTAACCAGCAAAAATCCAGAAGTTGTGTAGCTCAAGTGACCATCAGCCTTGAATGAGAAAGTCAGACCAGAGCACAAGGCCTTGAGATCAAGCCCTGATGGTAAGACTCTATCTATATTTGAGGGTTATATATAGGGAGAGAAGACATTAAATAACTATATTAGGTTTTGTCCAAGGCATTGGATAAGTATGCAGTATACAATGTAAGAATATAATGAAGACCAGATGAAGTCATATCATAATCATCAAATTTCATTATTTTGTCTTAATTAAATTTCTCAGATGGGGGGATGGGGATTTAGCCCAGCGGAAGGGCGCCCGCCTGGCGCGCCCAAGGCGTGGGTTCGGCTCTCAGCCCTAGATTAAAAAAAAAAAAAAAAAAGACACATAAATTTCTCAGATGGTAGAAATGCTATGGACATTGTGGCTTATTTTGTGTGTGTGTGTGTGTGTGTGTGTGTGTGTGTGTGTGTGTGTGTGTGTGTGTGTGCGATAATACCATACAGAGGGGTTACAATTATATTGGCAAGGTAATGAGTACATTTCTTATCAAACACTGTTGCCTCCTTTGTTTCCCCTTCCCATCCCTTCCCATCTCCCCCCCTCCACTGCTCCCCCCCCCACCCCTCAGGCCAAAGTTGTAGAGTTCTTTTTTCGACATAACGTCTTGAACATCTCATTGTTGCAATGGGTCCACATGTATCCTTATTTAAACGATTTGTTTTTTTCCCTTCTCCTCCACAAAGTATACCAACATCAAATACAGTGAAAACAGGGGTTATGCCGTGGGGGAGGACATACAAAGCAACAAAGAAATTATCTTATAAATATGTTAGAAACAATCTCAAAGAAAAAAAGATTTGAGTCCTTATCTTGGGGTTCATTTTGCCTAACATCAACTTATCTGATTGTTTCTGCTTGTCTCAGACATATACTAGTTATTGCAAATAAGGGACACCATGGGATCTATGTTTCTTGGGGCCTGGATTACTTCACTTAATATAATTTTTCCAAGTCTTTCCATTTCCTAACAAAAGGGGCAATGTCATTCTTTCTGATGGAGGCATAGAATTCCATTGTGTATATAAACCACATTTTCTTGATCCATTCATCTACTGAGGGGCATCTGGGTTGGTTCCATATCTTAGCTATGGTAAATAATACTACAATAAACATAGTTGTGCTGGTAGCTTTAGTATGGTGTTGTTTGTCATCATTTGGGTAAATGCCCAAAAGTGGGATTGCTGGGTCATAGGGGAGATCTATGTGGAGTATTGTGAGGAACCTCCATACTACTTTCCAAAGTGCTTGAACAAGTTTACACTCCCACCAACAATGCAGTAAGGTTCCCTTCTATCCACATCCCCTACAGCATCTGTTGCTATTAGAGTTCTTGATTACAGACATTCTAACTGGAGTGAGGTGGTATCTCAATGTTGTTTTGATTTGCATTTATTATATGTCTAGGGAGGTTGAGCATTTCTTCATTTGTCTATTGGCCATCCTTCTTTCCTCTTCAGAAAAATTTCTCTTTAAGTCTTTAGCCCACTTATTTATTGGGCAGTTGTTTCTTTGAGGATTTGTTGTTGGGGGATTTAAAATTTTGAGTTCCAGGTATATTTTAGATATGAGACCCTTGTCCATTGTATGGCTAGTGAAGATCTTCTCCCAATCTATGGGCTTTCTATTGATCTTGCTAGCTATGTCCTTTGTCATGCAGAAGCTCTACAATTTAATGCAGTCCCATTTGTCTAACTTTTCTTTGGTTTGTTGTGTTTCTGGGTCTCTTTTAAGAAAACTTCGACCTGTGCCAAGGAGACCTAGGGTCTCTCCTATTCCATCCTGTGATGTTTACAGAGTGTCTTCTCTGACTCCGAGGTCTTTGATCCATTTGGAGTTGATTCTGGTGCAGGGTGATATATAAGGATCTAGCTTTAGTTTTCTACAAGTAGTTAACCAATTTTGCCAGCATCATTTACTGAAGAAGCTGTCTTTCTTCCATTCTATTTTTTAGCTTCTTTATCAAAGTTTAGATGGTTATAGGTCTGTGGGTACATTCCTGGGTTTTCAATTCTATTCCATTGGTCCTGAGGTGTGTTCTCATACCAGTACCAAGCTGTTTTGATTACTATGGCTTTGTAGTAGAGTTTGAAAATTGTATTGATATTCCTTCCGCACTGCTCTTTCTGTTAAGGATTATTTTTTGCTGTTCAGGGTCTTTTATTGTTCCATATGAATTTTTGGATTGCCCCTCATATTTCCTTGAAGAATGAGGATGGAATATTGATAGGTATTGCACTGAATTTGTTAACCCTCAAAAACCAATAGCTTTTCTGTATGACAACAATGAGAAAACCATGGTTGAAATTAGGAAAGCAACTCCATTCGTAATAGCCCCACAAAAAATAAAATACTTAGGAATTAACTTAACCAAAGAAGTGAAGGACCTCTATGATGAAAACTTCAAAAACCTGAAAAAGGAAATCAAAACAGAACTTAGAAAGTGGCAAAACCTCCCACGCTCCTGGATTGGAAGGATCAACATCATGAAAATGGTAATACTTCCCAAGGCTATCTACTGTAGCTTATTTAAATGCTCAAAATGAAAGCATCTTTTGTGCTGTTATACCAGAAAATCCAGTTACATAAGTTGACAGACAATACTGAATAAACTTCAGTTGGTTTTACAACTATAAAAATGATGAAAATTATTAAGGGACTGGTCTCAATCTGGAAAGAAGTTCCTATCGATAAGCAGAAAGGCTTACATTAAAAGTTAAAGACAAGTTCATTATGCTGCTAGGTTTTTAAAAGCACAACAAAGACAGGAATGCATTGGTTGATTGAATCAGTCCTTGGATAATATGATAGGCAAATTCTGACAAGATGAAATTTAATATGGAAGAATGACATGATCTGCTGGTGAGTTCAAAAAAAATGATGTTAGAAATGGTAAATGGAACAAATATTGCTTTGCTACAGCACACAGGAACAAAATTTGTGTTCATAACACAAATCACTGGTGAGGTGTTATTGCCAAAAAGATAATGAGCTTATGGACTGAATTAATTAAAATATAACACCTCATCAACAGACACCATCATCCTGCACATGATTAGACAGCTCTCACTTGCTGCTCAGTGTGGACTGTGTCTGGAAGTAAAATGTGGAGCTGGAGCAGAGGCAAGTAAACAGGAAGGAAGGAAAATTATCAAATTATGAAAAGATGATTCAAAGATGGGGATATTACAAGATGCTTTTGGACCTCCTCACCCCAAGTCCCCTTTCCCTGACCAGAACACTTATGCTACTGAAAGTACTGGCTGTTAATGGACTGCAGCTCTTTTTATCCCCCTTTTTTTTTTTTTTTTTTTTGTCGATCGTGGGGCTTGAACTCTGGGCCTGGGCGCTGTCCCTCAGCTCTTCAGCTCAAGGTGAGCGCTCTACCACTTGAGCTACAGCACCACTTCCGGTTTTCTGGTGGTTTATTGGAGATAGGAGTCTCACGGTCTCTCCTGCCCGGGCTGGCTTTGAACCTCGATCCTCAGATCTCAGCCTCCTGAGTAGCTAGGATTACAGGTGTGAGCCACCAGCGCCCGGCTTATCCCCCTTTTTAGAAAACTTTTGCTAGGTTAAATGGGAATCCTTCCCCAGGAAAGCCACATCCGCTATTCACCAGCCCTTTGCCTATCCTTTCCCTGTTCTATCCAGGGACCAGCCCGTGCCCAGGACTGATGGCACAGAAATACAAAGTTTCAAATTCTTCACTCTAAATTGGGGTAAACCCTGTGGAGTAATTAATTTGTATTCTAGAACTATACAGTACCTCAGTGATTATGACTTTGTTTTTGAGATTAAGACATGTTATCAGCTACCTGAAGTATTCAGATAACACAAATCATATAAAGAATGGAATGAAGACGAGAGAGAATGGTAGAGAAAACAATAACAGTTCAAAATGCAATGCCCTTCTTAAATTCAATTAAAGTTTGCAACCGTTCAGTGCAAGGAACTTGGGAGTAGACTAATGTAGAGAAGTTTTAAATTTTCTTTTCCCACTTAAGAGTCAACAAATGTAGTCTATGTAATAAGTTGAAAATAAACAGATTAATAGGAAGAAGAACCCATAACATATTTAGAAACACAGGATTCAAACACGAAGTAGGAGACTCAAGAAGAGCAAGATAGGGATGGTCCTGTGGATATGAAAAGTGGGATAAAGCAGAGACTGGGGCCCCTGAGGGAAGATCTAGGGCAGGTATCTGAGACTGAAGAAAGGAGGTACAAAGCAGACAAGGCTTGTCTCCTGATGTGATCCAAGTCTTCTGGATTGTAGACAAAGGTTGCTAAGTTTTGTGAAGGGCAGGTGTAAGATGTCCACCCTGTCCCCAGGTGCAAAGATCTTTCCTAGGCTGAGATGGAATCTTAGAGAGAAAAATTCTGTTTTCTTTGGCCAAATTGTTTATTTCACTTATGTAAATTTCCTGAATAAACACAAATTTCTTTCCTTTCAGAACTGATCCTATCTGAAGGTTCTCAGAATAGAGCTGTCATAAAACATGGCAAAGAAATATACTTCAGAGTGGCACATTTTGAAGTGTCACAGGGGACCATGGAGATGCTCCAGGGTTGTTCTTCATGAGTTGTGATGCTCACTTTCAAAAGTGCTAGCAAATGTTTATAACCAACTTGTGAATGTTGTAGTTTAAAATTTACGTGTGTGTGTGTGTGTGTGTGTGTGTGTGTGTGTGTGTGTGTGTGAGTTTGTGTGAATAACGAGGCTTGAATCAGGGCTTGGTCACTGTCCCTTTGTTACTCAAAGCTAGTGCTCTACCACTTAAGCCACAACTCCATTTTCAGGCTTTTTACTTGTTAACTGGAGATAAACGTGTCATAAACTTTCCTGCACATGTTGGTCTCATACCATAATCATCAGATCCCAGGTTCCTGAGTAGCTAGGATTACAGGTATCAACTACTTGCCCCCAGCCATATTTACTCTTATAATCAAACCTTTTTGTTTTTCAGAGCACCATTAAACTTCATCATCTCCATAGCTAAATATTCATCTTAAACATTAAATGTTTTCTCAAAAACGTGCTCGTATAAATACTACACATACACATGTATATATATATGTTATATGCATACTAACACAAAGGCACACAAAAGAAACAAATCATTTAAACATTATTTAATCTTATTGTGTGTGATGGTTATTAGTATTTTATTGTATTACTTGCTTAAATGACCATTAAGATCATGTTACACAATCTAGGTTACCAAACTGAGTTTCTACCTGATATTAATCTTGTTTATTTTTGAGGACAGGGTATTTTATGGGCCAGAATTCCCTCTTAAAACCCACTTGGATCTAGGATGGCTACTGAAGTAGGCACCATCTTCATGCTCACAGGTACACTCTCTAGTGCTATGACAACAGACAATTACCATGGAGGAGTCTAGAAAAAAATCATAAAATGAACATAAAAGCTGTACCTGCATTTCTAGAAAATAACTTCCCATTCTCCCCCCCCCCAAATATGTGAATATGCCTCCCACTTAATCTGTCTTTGCCATTTTATTCTGACTCCCATGGAAGAGAGAAGTTGATTGCAAGTGCATTTCCCATTTCTTCTCTAGGCTAAGAATGAATTATATTTTACCAGATACTGGTGGCACATGGCTAATTCTAGCTACTCAAGAAGCTGAGATCCAGAGGGTCAAAGTTTGAAAGCTGATCAGATAGGTGAGAAAGCACTGGCAAGGAATAAAAATGGAAAGAGAAAAATCAAAAAAGAAAAAAGAAAGAGAAAGGCAAGCAGGCAGGCAGGCAGGCAGGCAGGAAGGAAGGAAGGAAGGAAAGAAGAAAGGAAGGAAGGAAGGCAGGAAGGAAGGAAGGAAGGAAGGAAGGAAGGAAGGAAGGAAGGGAAGAAGGAAGGAACGAAGGAAGGAAGGAAGGGAGGGATGGAGGGAGGGAGGGAAGAAAGGAGGAACAGGAAGGAGGGAGAAGAGAAAGAGGAAGGAAGGAAAGGAGCATGCACGAGAGAGAGAGAGAGAGAGAGAGAGAGAGAGAGAGAGAGAGATTCATTCCCTGTTAACTTGGTCATTTCCTGTTAACTTGGTGCCCTCTTGTTTTATTTCTTCAGTTCAGTTCTGGGAGAGAAAAGTGACCACATTTGGGGGCAGAAGCTCATAACAAAATCATGGTATTCAAAGGACCACAATACTTCTTCAAAATCCATCCGTCTCTATTTTAGCATACAGAAAGTCACACATAAACCTCTACCACACACTGAAAACTGCTGGTGGTGTGGGAGGGTTCAGATCACTGAATATAAGGTAAATCAAATTGTGTTGCCCATCTGGTTGCTGAGTCTAGCATCCCTTAGACATCTAGATTTCATTAGTTTTGATCATCCTCCCACCTGCAACCTATTCTAAACCTTAGAAGAGTCATATCATCCTGCTTTATCTTTGCAAACCCCTGCATGCTTGCTTTCTTAAAACAGCCTAGAATTTGTAGGCAATATTTTTCCCCAAATTGATAGAGGATGTGTGCCATAATAATAGAATTAGGATCTGAGAGAGAATGAATTTTGGGGCAAAAGCTTTCATGAAGGCTCTTGCTGAAAGAGAAGAGGACAGGGAGGAAAAGAGCATGAAATCTGGATAAGGGAAGATTTGTGGGGTACAGTGGTGGTAGAGAGATAAGTCTCCCTAGTAAATGGAGAAGCAATCACTAGAACAATCTAGGGTCATCTGATTGTGTGCTACTCATATGAATGGCATTTGTTTTTATTTAATTTTGTGGTTAGCATTTTTAAAGAAATTTCCTCCTCATATAAAATATAGATCAGTATCTGTAATGTCCTTGGTGCCACCCTATACCTAGTTGATTTTGTCTTTGTAATAAGAGTAGGAGGAGCCAGGAGCACGTGGCTCATGATTGTAATCTTAGCTACTCAGGAGGCTGAAATCTGAGGTTTGCAGTTAGTCCAGGGAGAAAATCTATGAGACTCTTATTTCCAATTAATCAGCAAATGAAAAGCTAAAAGTTGAGGTGCAGCTCATTTACAGAACCTCATAATTGAATGAAAAAGCTGAAGGACAGAACCCAAGTACTTATTTCAAATTCTAGTACTGGTACAAAAACAAACAAAGAAAGCAATAAATGAACAGAAGGAGCTAGGTAACTAAGGAGGCTGAGATTAGAGGATTGTGGTTGAAAGCCAGGTGAAGGGAAAAGGTCCAAGAGATTTCATCTCCAATTAACCAGCAAAAAGCAGTCTGGATGCATGCTTTAAGTGGTGGAACACCAGTTGAACAAGCTATGGAGCCAGGCCTTGTGTTCAAACTCCATACTTACTGTTACTGGCAAACACACACACACACACACACACACACACAGAATGAGAGTAGGAGGGAAAGGATGGGCAAGGGAGTATCTTACTTTAGTAGATAGCGGATTATGAATTAATAGTAGACAGTGACAGGTCATCTACTTCAAGACCATCCAGTCAAACCATTCCTGACTATGGTATTTTTAGGGAAAAGTAGTTTCCTTTTGTTATAACAAAAGTACAATTGAAGTAATTGATCTTGATTAGATTTATTTTGGGGAAGTGGTGCTGTGGCTCAAGTGGTAGAGAACTCGCCTTGATCTGAGGAGCTCAGGGACAGTGCCCAGGACCAGAGTTCAAACCCCATGACCAACAAAAAAAAGATTTATTTTGGGTTACCAGGCAAAATTTCACTCTATATCCATTACATAAACATCTGCATGGGTTGCACAAGCAAAAATGGTTTTGTTGACAGAGAAGAGAAAAGCTTGATGAAAGCAGAGACAAAAACAAAGAGTAAAAATATTGATCAGTTTTTAGTTGCTGCTTTTGTTAAGAGCTGAGAAATAGCCATTAAAACAAACTGATTAGTTATCATTCAGTTATTTCGGGTCACTTTTGTGCCAGAAGTAAATCAGAAGGCAAGAGCTGAGAAATAGCCATTAAAACAAACTGATTCGTTAACATTCAGTTATTTCGGGTCACTTTTGTGCTAGAAGTAAATCAGAAGGTTAAACACCGTGGTTTTCTTGTAATCCCATCTATGCAGGTAGCGTAGATTGGAAAATCTCATTTGGAAGGCAAAAGTGTGAGAGCCTACCTATAAAAGTAACTAAAGGAATAAACAATGAGGGAAATGGCTCATGCCATAGTAGATCTACTTAACAAGAGCTAGGCTCTGAGTTCAAACCCTTATACTAAAAAAAAGCAAGAAAGAAAAGAAATAAGAAGTAAAATAAAGGAAACTTCGTTATCATGTTGATTGAAACTGCCTGATCTGGGCCTGGCTTACTTCACTTAATATAAATTTAGCTACCTCATGAATCTTGAGTTTTTAGAAAATTGGATAAACAGCCTGATTTTAGTTTTATGCTTTGACATGTTAGTGTGAATGACTCCCCATTCTAATTTTTAGCATGTTCTGGAGGTCTCTGTGGGAATTTAGTGAAAAATAAATCATGACCTTCTATAATTTATATTTAACACTT
Organism: Dipodomys spectabilis; assembly: GCF_019054845.1. NCBI lineage: Eukaryota > Metazoa > Chordata > Mammalia > Rodentia > Heteromyidae > Dipodomys > Dipodomys spectabilis. The sequence goes on along the minus strand of NW_024870864.1, from coordinate 11,538,615 downwards.
CATAGGAATTAACTGTCATCTTCAGTGTCACCATATGAGACATGGTGGACACTGTACATTGGGCCATGTCATTGGTACCCATCATTCCCAACTCCTCTTGCTGGTTAGACAGCATCTTTTCTCTATTCCTAGGACCTTGTTTTTTTCCCCCCTAACCTATCCTAATCTCATCCCATGATGCTGAGCTGGCAGGGACCTGGTAGGTTGCAGTTTCTCCATCCAGCAATAGATAGATAGCTGCTTTCAGGGAAGATGATGCTAAAGCAACTAAATGCGACTTTTCATTTGGTTCTGCTACATATAGTTCTATCTTGGGAGAATCTTAAAGACTGGCACAGAGGCATAAAAGAAGGAAACAATTGTTCAAAAGCTGCCAACTAGAATGATGAAAAAATAAATATATGCCTTCAACACTGGGGTGAACAAAATGATCCATGAACTTCATAGTTAAGACCAAGCTGGGGTGGTCCAGCTGGCAAGGATAGCATCTATAAGAGTGGTAAGAACTGAGATCACAGCTATTGACTGACCACAACAACAGGGCTTTTCTGCAGCTGGAACTAGAGGAAAAATGGGTTGAGAATGGCAGACAATTGATGTGAAGGACTAACATAATGGGGACTGGGAGGGACAGTGACACATCCCAGAAGAGGGTTCAAGATACTCCAAGGCTGATGGTCTCCTAGCTGGGGGCGGGGATAACATGGTCAAGAGTACTGTCAAGGTAGGTTCCCATCTGTGTCTCTCCAGTGGTTCTCAGGGGGAATTTATGACACTCCCCTTATAAACACCATGGTAAAGAGTGGAGTTTTTTTTTAGTTTCAAATAAAATGTGTTGGTGTAGGAAATGTAGTAATGAAAATTTTTTTCTCAGACACCCTTTCCTGTTCTCTATCTTTTAAAGGTTTTTTTGTTATTGTTATTATGAAAGTGATGTACAGAGAGGTTACAGTTACATAAATCAGGTAATGAGTATATTTCTTTTTGGACTATCTCTCCCTTTTCCCCACTCTCTCCCAGTTTCCCCCCATCTCACCCACCAATTGTATAGTTCATTTTCAACACAGAGTCCAGTGAGTACCACTGCTGCATTTGTTCAAGGCTTGTCCCTTAAGTTCTGTGCCTCCCCTTACCCAAAGACATATAAATGAACAAACAACAAAAAGATAAGAAATCAAAAATATTGAAAAAGAAATAAAACTTCTTGTTTTCATTTCCTGGAGTTCATTTAAATAAATATTATTGCATATGATCAGATGCACATAGGCACAAGGGCTTTCTGTTGTCTAACTTTATTCTATAATTGATTCATCCAATATCTTCCCACATTTTCTCATGTTTATTTCCCTTTAATAGGCTTCATACTTCTTCAATCTGCATGTCTTCACAGAACTATATGAACGTGTCATGCATCATTTCATTAATATTTATTGGACTTTTTCTATGTGCTGGAATTTTGTTGTTGTTGCAGGCTGAGTTGCATAAGAAAACAAAAAGCCATGGCTCACTATTCAGAAATGACATCTAGGAAAGAAGAGATTCAAGGCAACAGCACCAATAACTCTCTAGTATATGGAAGTTACCCTTATATGACACAGAAGTAATTCTTGCTAATTATCATCATGAGCCTAGTCACTAGGCCAAGAAAGACCATGTGTTACTGTTTTGGTCTCCAGCCTGTGATATTATTTAGAGGTAGTAAAACCCTTAACAGGTGGGACCTTGTGGGAGATCTTAAATGAGAGTGGGTATGTCCTGAAAGGGATTCTGGAAAGAAGCCTCTTCCTCTTGAGTTTTATACCATTAAATGAACTGTTTGCTATGGCAGTCACTTCTACCATGATATTCCGCCTCTCTGCAGGCTGACAAGCAATAGGGCCAATGAATCCTGGATTGAAGCCTTCAGAATTTTAAGTCCAAATAAGCTTTACCTATTTTTAAGTTGGACATCTCAAGTATTTGTTGTAGTAACAGAAAACAAACTAAAACAGTTACCTATTACTTGTCTCCGAAGAGGATGGAGAACCAAAGAAAGTTTCCTCTTATCCATTAACCCCATCAACTCTCTTTCTATTCTGAAATTAAAATACATCGACAGACTTGGCCCTTTTCTGTTTTTCCAATGTCCTCTCTACACAGATTAAACAATCACTTGGGGAACAGAAATGGACCAATAATACCTGGGTATTGAATGGAAACAACACTCACTTTATATCAATAAATAGATTTGATTGAGTTTCATAAGTTACTTTTTAATTGGTGCATTTTTCCATAAAAGCTGTGCACAAAGCTACATAGGAGTTAAGAACAAAATAGTCTAAAAATCTGTTTGATAGTTTCACACTAGCAATGGTGAGACAAATAATTGCTCTATTCAAATAATGATTAATCAACTTCAATATACAACATAATTTCATTGCTTTCCAATAGAAGATATGTATTGAGAGAAGAAATACAATTAGATCTGAAAGAATATATCAAGTATTGTTCTCACAGACTGAGAGGCACAAGATCCAAGTTACTCAGTATTGGCCAGGAATCAATGGCTCATACCTGTAAACTGGATATTCAGGAGGCTGAGATCAGGTGACTGTTGTTTGAAGCTAGGCAAGCAGAAGAAACTGACAGATTTATCTCTAAGATAATCAGCAAAAGGCTGGAGTTGTGGATCAGGTGATACCTTACCATAAGGTCCTAAGTTCAAGCCCTTAGTACCTTAAAAAAAATCAAACATCTTGGGGAAAACACTGGGATTAAGTCTGTAACAAACTGAAAATATTTTTTTAAACAATGTGAGAACACTGACGTGAAAAAATTGAAAGATCAAATATATAAAAAGAGTCATTTGTTAAATATCTGCTAAGAACAGACACCCATAGCAGATGTTTCAAGATGAAAACTGGCAAGAAGACATAAAGTTTATTAAAGACATAATAAAAAGAAGACAACAGATAATATGATGAAGTTTTAAGAGAAACTCTTCCATAAATTACTCAGTCTAGAGAAAAATAAACCTTTTTAAGTTCCTAGCCATAAAACCAAGTGGGGCTGAGAATAAACTTCCATTGTCACAGGGTAATGAGGTCAGATATTTTTACAGAAGTGTCAATATTTATTATGAAATATGATCCTCTATGTATGTATATATATACATATATAGAATGTACGTATCGCTTTTTCTTGGCCCACTTATCCATTGTAGGGCATCTAAGTTGCTTCTGTAAATTGGCTATTGTAAATGGTGCTGCAATGAACACAGATGTGCAAATGTCTGCACTCTATCCTGACTTGTAAAATTCTGGGTAATATTCCCAAGAGTGGTACCATCAGATCATAAGATAGTTCTATGCTTAGCTTTTTGAAGAAGTTCCAAACTGTCTTCCAGTGTGATTGCACAAGTTTACATTCCCACAGAAGGACAGGCATTTGACCCCACTTAGGCAGTTAGTGAGTTCATTGTTTGGCCTTTATTCTCCTTTATTCTCATTTCAGTTTTTCACTGTGCCATTGTTGGTTTTGGAGGGTGACATATTTATTCATGAATTTTATGATCCTTTGCTGTGATTACACATCTGGATTTTGCATTTGTGGAGGCTTTGGTCTCCTGAATGTTTTCAGTTAGTGATTACTTGGAGCTTCCTTAAGATGGGGTGATACTATCTATATACAGTGAGAATACAGATCTCAGTCAGCAGCTAGTCAGTTTCCACACTCTAGTCTCTATGTGAAACTTTTTCCTCTTTGGATGGGGAAGGCTTGGACTTAAAGGTTGTTGTAGATGCTAAATCAATGTTTTGTGCTTTTGTTAAGATCAAAATAAGAGTGGTCACTGTCACTGTTCCACCTTTTAGTTCAACTTAGGGTAGGGACTGAGGTGAACCTTTGTGTTCTTGGCAGCTTTCTTTTACCAAAGTAGAAGTGGTTGGGAGATTGAGGGGCTATTCCTGTCCTGTTGGGAATAATTCTAGGTGTTAGTTTGTATAGGGAGGGGAAGGATGGGAGTTAGGACTTTTAGGAGATGTTGACAGGAAGACAGAATGAGGTGTTCAGGGAGGGAGAAAAAGTGTCTAAAGTTGTATTGGGGAAGGGGTTGTTTGAGGGTGCGGTTGAGCAAAAAGAATATACATACACACAAAGATGGTGTTAATGGTGAAGGAGGAAGAGGAAGGGAAAAGGGAAAAGGAGATTTTGTGGGTTAATTTTATACCCTGCTATTTTGCCAAAGTTTTGGTTCAGCTCAAGTAACTTGGGAGAGGAATTCATGGATTCTTTAAATACAGGATTATGCCATCTCCAAAGAGGGAGAGTTTTACTCTTTCTTTCTCTATTTGAAAAGAAGTTTGTCTCTGGCCTTAGTGCTTTAGTTAGGATTTCCAATACTTTATTCAAAAGGAGTGGAGAGAACAAAGATCCTTGTCTCATTCCTGATTTTAGAGGAAATGGTTTTCAGTTTTCATCATTAACTATAATGTTAGCTGTTGGTTTGCAGTACATGATCTTAATTGAATGTTCCATGGATTCATAGCTTCTCCAGAGCTTTTAGCATAAAGGGTTGGTGGATCTTGTCAAAAGCTTTTCCTGCATCTATTGAGATGATCATGTTGTTCTTGTCCTTGCTGGGTTGATCTTTTGAATTGACTTGCATATATTAATCCAGTTTTGCATCTATGGAATGAATCCCATTTGATTATAATGTTTGATTTGTTTGTTTACTTATTGAATTTGATTGGCTAGAATTTTTATCTTTCTTTGTTTTTTAAATTTAATTTTATTGTCAAGATGATGTACCTACATAAGATAGTGAGTACATTTCTTGTTGAACTCATTACCCTTGCCCTCATTTTTCTCCCAGTTTCCCTCCCCCAAAGGACAAAGGGTGAACCAATGCAACAGGGATACTCACAAGACAATATGTTGGAAATGAACGTGCCAGGATTTTATTGAAAAGTTTTATATTAATGTTCATAAAAGAAATGGGTCTATATTTCTCTTTCTTTGATGAGTCCCTATCTGGTTTTGGTATGAGGGTTATGCTCAGAGAATGAGTTTGGTAGTGATCTTTTGCTTTCTATTTTATTGAAGAGTTTGAGGAGTATTAGAGTGAGTTGTTCTTCAAAGGCTTTATTGAATTTGGCTGTGAATCCATCTGGTCCTGGGCTTTTTTTTGGATGAGAGGTCTTTTGTTGCCATTTCTAATTCATTACCTCTTATGGGCCCATTTAGTTGGTTTAAATCTTCTTCAAACTCTATTACAAAGCCATAATAATAAAAAAAAAACTTAGTATTGGTACAAGATTAGGCATGAGGACCAATGGAATAGAACTGAAGACCCAGAAGAGACCTCACAGACCTATACCCACCTAATTTTCAACAAGGGAGCCAAAAACACAAGATAGAAGAAAGGCAACCCCTTCAACAAATGGTGTTGTCAGAACTGGCTATATACATGCAGAAAACTAAAGCTAGATCCTATGTATCACTCTGTACAAGAATCAGTTCCAAATGGATCAAAGACTTTCAGTATAAGATCAGATACTCTGAAAATATTATAGGAAGGGATAGGGGAAACACTAGGGCTCAGACTTTCTATGTAAAGATTCAGAATCACAACAAAGCAAACAAAGACTAGATAAATAAGACTGCATCAAACTGAAGAGTTTCTTCATAGTAAAAAGACCTATCTTTGCTAGCTATGCATCAACAAGGGTCTTATATCTAAAATATACTTAGAGCTCAAAAAATTAACCTCCCTAAGAACAAATCCTCAAAGAAACAACAACCCAATTAATGAGTGGACTAAAGAGTTCTCTGAAGATGTACAAGTTGTTATGTTGAAAAATGAACTTTACAACTTTGGTGCGGGGGGTAGGGGGGTAGCGGGGAGGATTGGCTGGGGGAGCAGGGGAAGGATGGGAAGGGATGGGAAGGGGAAACAAAGGAGGAGTCTACAATGCTTGATAAGAAATGTACTCATTATCTTGCCATGTAATTGTAACCCCTCTGTACAGTATTTTCACAATAAAAATTAAAATTAAAAAAAGAGTTCTCTGAGGAAGAGCTAAGAATGGTCAATAAACACAAAGAAATGTAAATCAAGACAATATTGAGATTCCACCTCAGCCCAGTTAGAATGGCCATTATCAAGAAAATCAACAATAACAGATGCTGGCAGGGATGTGGTCAAAATGGAACACTACTACACCACTGGTGAGAATCTAAACTCCTTCAACCACTCCAAAAACAGTATGAAGTTTCCTCAAAAGGACTAAACATAGCATTTCCCTATGACCTAATACTCCGGGGCATTTATCCAAATGACCACAAACTAGGCTACACTGAAGCCACCAGCACAATCACATTGCAGTGTTATTTACCATAGCTAAGATATGGAGTAAACTCAGATGATCTTCAGTGGATGAATGGATCAAGAAAACATGGTATACATGTATACATACATACAATGGAATTCTATATGCTTCCATCAGAAAGAATGACATCATCATCCCATTTGTAAGGAAATGGAAAGATGTTGAAAAAATCATGTTAAGTGAAGTAAGCCAGACCCAAAGAAACATAGGCTGCATGGTTTCTCTTATTTGTAATAATGAGAATGTGCCTATGAAGTCTATAAGTAAACCTAATGGATAGTAAAGACTATTCTTGGACATGATTAACTAAACAGAAGTCTATCTAAACATTCACATAGTGAGATCAAAGGAGAATATTTTTAGGAGAGGATCAAAAGGACTCAATAGCTAGGTGCATATGACCTACAAAATGATGGTTATTGAGGGCTCAGAATGTGGCTTAGTGGTATAGTGCTTGCCTAGCATGCAGGAAGCCCTGGGTTTGATTCCTCTGTGCCACATAACCCAGAAAAGACAGAAGTGGCACTGTGGTTCAAGTGGTAGAGGGCTAGTCTTGAGCAAAGAAGCTCCGGGACAGTGCCCAGGCCCTGAGTTCAAGGCCCAGGACTGGCAAAAAAAATGAACTTATCAAAGAGCTTATCAAAATGAACTCCAAGAAATAGAAACAAGAGGTCTTTATTGTACTGTTTGCAGCCATTTTTTCTTTTACTTCCATTTTTCTTTGGTTTATTCCCTTTTGTCACTGTATTTGATTCTGTACTCTTTCTCTTATAAATAAGTTTATCTGATTTGGGGAAGGGATGGGGAAGCACAGAAATGGTGGAACAAAGGGTGAACCAATTCAGCAGCCATACTCACTAGATATTATGTTTCAAATGAACTATACAACCCTGGGGGCAGGGACTACTGGATGGGAAATATTGAGAGAAAAGGAGGGAGGGACTGACATTGTTCAAAAGGAAATGTACTCATTACCTGACTTATGTTACTGTAACCCTGTACATCACCTTTACAATAAAAATTTTAAAAATAATGAATAAATAAATACAGCAAGTTATGGAGCAGAGGGATGTAAAGCTTGACTCAAAGAAAGCAGTGTTTGAATGCTTCCAATCAATCACTCATTAATACAGTGTTTATCTCTGAGTACCTGACTGGTGTTCTCCATGCCTAATTTTTCCTCTTCCATCCTTCCTCAATATCATTCATTCATCCAACAAATATTTATTGTACTAATATATTCCTCTCCCCATGGGGAATGAGAAATTGCAAAGAATGGTTTACCTCTGGCATTGCTCTTAATATAGGACGAGAAAGAGAAAATAAACAGACAGCACCATAGTGTAATCCAGAGTTGCTTCTGGAGAAAAGGGACAAAAGCCAACTAGATTAGGGAAACATTTCATCAAAGCAGTCTTGATCCAAGCAGATACAACTAGCCAGTAGTGTGTTTGCCAAATAGTGGACACTTCGATGGAGAGATGGAGCAGTCTAATTAGAATAAGCACTGGATAAATAAAATAACTGCTGGAATGTGATAAGCAAGTGTTTGGTTTACATAAATTTCTCTTTCAATAAAAGCAGGAAGGGAAGTTTCTGTCTCTGGAGCATGTCCCAGTACCCAGCACATTGGATCTAATTAGTCCTGAACGAATGGCTATTGGAGTGAATGAACTGCCATTGTACTTGAAAAGATGAAGTAAACTGTATTTGGCCAAAATAAACACCATTTAAAGGACATTCACTTTACTAGTTCCAGACATTTTAGACCTCTGAAAGTCAGTCTTGCTATCAGTAAGGTCTATGCACTAAAATTCATGACTGTCTGACCCAGAAGTACCATATAACACAAGAGGGTATAATACATGGGGCTAGCTAGAGGAAAAAGGGAAGAGAAATGCAAAATTTAAACAAGAGCTAGTTTCTATCCAGTATCTTTGAATGACTGTTTCCTTATTCTTTAAATAATCTAGTTGCTGTGTATTAGAATAGAGGTTTGCTATACCCTAGGTTACATTTCCTAAAAAAGAAATAGGAATGCAAGAGTATTTCCAGGAGAATGTTAACACTGCATATGTAATGATCTTCCTTAGAAAGATAATAAAAAGCTTGTATTACCCAACATGTGACAATTGAAACCATGGAACAATTTAAGAGCAGAAAGTGTTAAATCCAGAGATCTTGACTGGTATAGCTGATCTGACCCTCTTTTGGTGATTGCTTCTTTTAGGCAGAGTATAACATATGAGGACAATTCATCCCCTCCTCTTCCACCAATATTAAATGAAGGAAACCTGATCTGAGCCATATGATGGAGTTTGTCATTGGCTATTGTTTATTCATTCATTCATTGCTTAATGCATTCTTTGATTAAAATTACAAAAATGAATTCTACATATTTCTTACCCTCAAAGAATGTATAGACAAGATAAACTTAGGAATTAAGAAAGGCAATTAATGGAATTAGAGCTATGGCTCAAGAGGTAAGAGTGCTTTGAGCAAAAATCTCAGGGACAGTGCTTGGGTCTGATTTAAAGCCCCAGGACCAACACACATATACATACTCAAAAGTATGCACACACACATACACACACACACACACACACATACACACACACATACACACATGCACACACACACATGCACATACAAGGTAATCAAGTGGCAACAGAGCAAGATGATTCTGACTGAAGTAGAAAGAAGGGGTTGTAGGAAGGGCTATAGTGAAGAGAGATGGGTTAAAGTTAGCTTCTCCTAGGGCAGCAAACAATAGAAAGCAGAAGGATACCCATGCAGAGAGGAAGCAATGGAGCAAGACAGGAAGAAGTGTGAATCTTGTGCTCTTGTCATGGTTGGACAATGACCTCAGGAAATAGAGATGTCTTCACTCCCTGTTATAATCTCCCTGATATAATCATAGAATATGTGACCAGCTCCTAGAACATTTTCAGCTATAAATCCAAGAGTTGGGACTATCAAAGTTACAAATTTATCAAGACAGTGTGACTTGACCCTGCAGGCTTATATGCAGGAATGAGTGCCATAAGCAGAGAAAAGTCTCAGCTCAAAACATTAGCACCGCCACCCCCGCCCCCATAACCTAGGTTCTACCTCTGCTTTGGATTTCACCTGTGAAGTAACTCAAAGCAACTAAGATGCCTAAGAGGATATATACCAGAAAAACAAGCATGATTCAGAGTAGGAAATGTATTAATATAACAGTGTATTGGTTAGGTTTAAAGAAAAATTATGGGCTAGGGATGCAGCTCAGTGGTGAATCACTTGCCTAGAATTCTCAAGACCCTGTGTTTGATTTGCAGCACTATAAAAAAAGAGGAGAAAAAAGAAAACATTATATTATCATTCCCCATAGATGTCAAAAACTCAGGTTCTTTTCTGAATTTTAAAGATTTTACTCAATATCATGAATGCGATGTACCTACCTCATGCCAAAGTTATCTAAGACTAATGGGGAAGTGTAAGAAAGCACGCTCACTAAAGCCAAGTATAGCACCAGAATGTTTTAGGAGTGGCTACCTTTTCTGTCCTGGAATCACAGGTAAAATTTAATCTCCACATAAAAAGGCCCAATACTCATAAAGTAATGAAAATTAGAAACAAAGTTACATGTAATTAATTCTTAATGGTTTGTATTTATATGCAAATGTTTAGATACAATTCTATTAGAAAACCAGTTGAAATATTCCCATTCCTAGGCAACTACCCAACTATATAGTAAGTTATAAATGAAAAACCAAAATATTGAAGTGGATATTGTTAGCATTTTTCATGCTTGGCATCTCAATAAGAGGGACCAACAAATATGCACCTTTGTGTGTACATAAATAAGTCTGTAGTCAGCAGAGCTGTGAAGCCAAGAAACCTAGTGACTACAAGGATCTTGGTCATTTGAGATCTGATTTTTTCAAATATTAACCCTACTCAATGAAATTCCAAACAAGACAAAGTATTAACCTCTTAATTGACTTGGCAGTTGCTTTCATTGAAAACTCAGAGTGTATGCAAAACAATTCAGAATTTATATGATCTCCCTGCTTCTAATGTCTTTAGTAGAGATCATAGGGGTTTAATGTCCTTCCTGCTATAAATGCTTGGGTATACCTAGTGATTCGTTTGGGATAATAATTTACTATTGATTCCAGTTTAAAGATAGTTATAGCCCTATTAGACTTCTCTTTACCTTGTGTGAATTCTGTTAAGTTTTTGTCTTTAATTGAATTAGCTTATTTAAGTTATCAATTTTGTGGAATAAAACCACTCATATTATTTCTTTATTATGATCATTTTTTGTCTATGGAATCATAAGTAATGGTCCTGCTTTCATTACTCATATTAGGAATTTGTATTTTTTCTCTCTTGTTCTTAGCTTATGAGTTTATCAATTGTATTGATCTATTAAGATAAATAGCCTTCAGTGTTTTTGATTTTTCAATTTCATTGATTTCTCCTATATTTATTATTTTATTTTATGATTGTTTTCAGTATACATTATTCTTTTCTAAATTCATAGAGTGGAAGCTTAGATATTTAATTTTAGATATTTTTTCTTTTCTAGTATATTCTGCAGGTTTATGTCTGAAATTCTGTTATACTGTATCCCATGAATTTTAACAAATTGCATTTTCTTTGCATTCAGTTCAAAATATTTTTATATTTTTATCGAGATTGCTTCTTTGAATAATAGGTTCCTTAAAATAATTTGGTTGTATCTAACTCACTTCCTATTACAGATTTCAGTTTCATTCTGGTTGCAAAAGCATACGGTGTGACTTCTACTCTTTTAAGTGTGTTAAGATGCATTTTATGATCCAAAATGCCATCTAATGTGATGAGTATGCACTGTGAGTTTGAAAACAATGTGTAGTATGGTGTTATTGGGTGAATTCATCTATAGTGAAATGTAGATATCATTTTAAATCCACTTGATTGGTGATGTTGTTATGTTAAAATATGACCTTACTGTTGAAGGTATCCATTTCTGATAAAGTGATATTTTTATAAGAAGAGGAAAGATTTATTCTGGATTATAATTCCGAAGGGTTCAGTCCATGTTCACTTTACCCCAGGCATTAGGATAGGACATCATGGTGGGCAAGAGCAGATGATGAAAGATCTTTACTTCCTGGAAGACAAAAGAAAGAGAGAGAGAGAGACAGACAGACAGACAGAGCCAGAGAGAGAGAGACAGAGGCAGAGAGACAGAGACAGAGAGAGGAAGGGAGGGAGAGAGAGAGAGAAGCAGGAAAGGATTGGGGACAAGATTCTATGGTTTATTATTTTCAGCTAGGTCCTACCTCTTAAAGTTTTCAGGAATGCCAAAAATACCATCACTAACTGATTGGGACCAAGTGTCAAAAACATGAGCCTGTGGGTGATATTTCATTTTCAAAATATAATATTCTGACCTCCCCCCCAAAAAATCTCATGGACATCTCATGATGTGATATGTATTTAGGTTAGTTTCAAGAATCTTTGAAGTCTTAATAGTTCAAAAATAATGTTCAGAAATCTAAGTCCAAATTCTGTTTTGAAACTCAAGGGAACTGAACAGGGTAGGAACATAGGAGTATAGAAAAAAGGCTTTCAACATCTTCCTCTCTATGAATTCTGGGGTTTAAAATCATGTAAGCCAGTCTGTCCCAGGACACAGCTTCATGTCTATCTGATGTTTCCCATGTGATCTAAACTTTAATCTAAGAAGTTTGTTTCAGTTTATGATCTGAAAGGAAAATATAACTATAATCCCCCTGAACTTAAGTCAGATACTAAACAGCAGAATCTCCACTTTCACCCAGTGTATATTTAAAGGAAGTTATTCGTTCTAGAAGAAAACTGGATTGCATTATACATGTAGTAGTTGAATGTAAATCATCTTGGAGAGCTTCAAAGAAACAATCTATTGAAGCAGTGACATTGACCAAGAAGCACTGCCCTCATAAACTGGCTTTTGGAATTGTAACCACTTTGTACAACTATGTAATAATAATAATAATTGATATAGAAACTACTAATATAAGTGCGGTTTAAAAATATAAAATGTATGAGATGCAGAAACTAGGGTTTTTCCATCCCCTCCCCTTTCTCCCTCTCTCTCCCTCACTCCTTCCTCCTTCCTTTTCTCCATTTTTACATTTCTCCCTTCCTTCCTTTCCTCCTTCCTAACTTTCTTTCTCCTTTGGCTCTTTTCCATATTGCTTTTTTAGTGAATAAACTTAAGTTTTTACAGCCAAAAAGATTCTGCCATCTTCCAGGGGCACTTGGAGGTGATGTGCCCTTTGTTCTAATGGCTCTATCTCTATATAAGTTTGTGTCTTGTCTACTTGAAAGTCACTCCTAGGTATGTATGGCATGTTTCCATGATTTCTTCTTTATTCTAATCCTTTGAAAATGTTTTAACTATTTATGTAGAGATAAATATTTATATGGACTGCTGTGCTGGGGTAAGTAGATGATGAAGGGAAAAGTGAAAGCCTGGAGTGTTTGATGAGCTTGGACAACTAGGAAGGAAAGGCTTACCTTCACACTTTCATCTGCTCCTCTTAATAATGCCCTGAAGTACAGTATCATTCTCCTTCACCGACCTGGAACTGAAATTTAGAGATGAGAAGTCACTTCATGAAGTTTAATGCAGCAGAAGGACCCAACCAGGATTCACAGTAGGCCTGCTTCAGTGTGAAGTTCAAGATTTGTGTCATCCCCCTGGGCTGCTTCCTCCGTGATGGAAAAAAAAATGTTGAAGGTCAAAAATGAAAGGTATTCATGAATGAATTAGTAGGGCCTGAATGACAGGCAGATGAGTAACTTGCTTAAACTGCTGTTATCAGAGGCAAAAGTATGCTGAGGTCAGGCAGCAAGCTGACAGGCAGCAAGATGACAGAAGGAGAAAAGGAAGGAGGGAAGGAGTGAGGGTGAGAGAGGGAGGAAGGGGAGAAGATGGAAAAAAAGATTAGTTTCTCACAGTTGGCATTGCTACAGAAGAGCAAATCCTCGGGACACTTGGAGAGATCTGCCACCCTTACTGCAGGTGTTCAGGCATCCTGGAGACACTGTGATGACTGGGCTGGGTACTTGAGCACACAGGTCTGCACCTGCTCCCAACACTAATAGATACTGAGGAAGAAGATATGTCATCTGATGTCAAAGTGACCTCCAGTAATTGCAGTGATCAGAGAAAATTGGGGAACCAGACAGAGGACCCCACAAATATGAGCTATGTAGGAAGATAGACTTGCTATATGTGCGATAGAGAAATTCTATTCTTTTTTTTGTGTGTGTGGGGGGTCCAGTTGTGGGGCCTGAACTCTGGGCCTGGGCGCTGTCCCTCAGCTCTTCAGCTAAAGGCTAGCGCTCTACTACTTGAGCCACAGCGCCACTTCCGGCTTCTTTTTGCTTATGTGGTGCTGAGGAATCGAACCCAGGGCCTCATGCATGCAAGGCAAGCGCTCTACCACTGAGCCACCTTCCCAGCCCAGAAATTCTATTCTTAAGGCACCCTGTCCACAGAAGTGGCTGTGCCCTCTTGATTCATACAGTATTAGATGGACAATTCCAAGTTAGACAGAGAATACGGCACTGCCAGAGACTCTAGTATTCCTTGTTAGTATGTCTGCTTTATTGCTTTTGTTTTCCTCATTTGATGTTATTTGCTGCATATCAGTTGTAAAAATGAACTTAGGTCTTAATACCTGTTTGATATCTCCAAGCCTAGCATATTTATCCTGCACCTGCCTATCTCTCTGTATGCGGCATTACTATTGATGAGCCTTCTTGTTCAAAAAGATTCCATTTTTTTATTGCTTCCTTTGGTTCAGGATGGTATCTTTCTACAATCTCCCATGAGTCCTGACTTTTCAGAGTTTTTCCACCTGAGAGAGCTTTGCAGTTTCTCATGTCCTTATCTGACCCTCTCAAAGGCTTATCCAGCCAACATCTGAGGTGGTGTTGGTCTTCAAAAGAAAACCCTGAAGGACAGGACAATTTTTTCTGAGGACTGCAAATCCTACTCAAAGTCTCCTAAACCAGGATCTTCTACAGTGCCTGAAATGACCATTTTTTCCTTAGAATATCGTATTTTTGTGTTTCCCAGTGTTATCCAACCTTGAGGATACTCATCTCTGCCAATGCTGCTACAGGAACCCCAACAATCACCACTTCTTAAGACATCATGATGGTGAATCCCTGGCTGGAAACAGCGGGAGTCTATGGAACTTCACAGAGCTGTATAGAGATCGCCTTGCAAAGACTCCAGAAGCATAGCTGTGTTTTCACAAAGCTGGGATTAATCCAGATGAACTGTACAAATTACTTTATAGCTTTTTCTTTATTTTCAGATTTTAATATCTGAATCAGATAGTCTAAGATGAAATGATCAAAAACCTGCTGTATGCGCAGTATTCTTTTAGATGACTTGAAGATAAGATCCTTGAGAAGGTGAGATATGTGGGAGAAACATATGAATCAATGCGTAAGTAAGTATGAGGATTTCAGGCAAGCTGTTATCCCACAGGTATGAGAGAGCAGGATGTTAGAGTTCATTTACCTGGTTTATGAATCTGTCTCCTGAGAACTACAAGCATCTCACTCCAGAGAAGCTGGAGTCTGTGGCTTAATCCTGACTCTGGTCTTACCCTGGCAAAATTTGCATTCTATACAAGAGGACAAGCCAGAGCAACCAATTACCTAAACACAGGGAAAGAGTAGATTCTAATTTAAAATAATATGGTTGCTAAATTGTTTATTAACTGTAGGAACTAGTATATCTGTATTTTGAAAGTTGTACTTGCTCTCTGAGTGGCTAGGAGTCTGTATGTCTGTACATACAGCAGGAAATAAAAGAAGGTGTGGTTGGGCCTGAATTCTCATGCACAACAGGTACAATGCTTAGAGCCAGCCATACTTTAAGGGCTAAAAAGATCATTTCTCATAATTTCTTTAAAATCAGAAGACAAAATAATGCATATATTAGTAATGAGTATAGAATATTGACTTCACCCTGGATCATATTCACCTTAATACCAATGCATAATTTTTAAACATTCCTATGGAAGAAGTAAATAAGTCTCTGCAAAGGCAGGAGTGATGAGGGACTAGGAAATCCTTTTGCAGCCTTCACAGCTAAGTAAAAGAGTAAATCAATGTGTTTATAATGATCATGTTAGAACTAAAAGGCATTAAGTGATTGTTTCAGTCAACTTTCCATTACTGTACCAAATAGTAGAGATAAATCAAGTTACAGAAAGGAAAAGGTTATTTTCGTTCATGGTTTTAGAGGTTTTGATCCATGATTCATTGGCCTGTGGCAACACAATAATTGCATTGCAGAGGAATATGGTCAAGGGAGACTCTTTGCCTCAAGGTTGAGAATTAAAAGAGGGGAAAAAGAAAGGGCTAGAGTCCCACGGTTGCCTTCAAGAGCACACCCCCAACACCTAAAGACCTGGACTCCAACTCCTAGAGGTCCCACAATCTCCCAACAGAGCTATAAATAGGACTAGGCATTCAACACATTAGCATTTAGAGGAAATTCCAGATCTGAACTATAGCACTATCCATAGACGTCTTCTAAAGGAAAAAAAATTCTTCTTGAGCGCCATATATTTACTGCCCAGGAAAGGTTAGCATCTCTGAGCCATTGCCCCTCCTCAGCCTTGTAGCTATTTTCTGCATATGAGGCAACATGTGTAATGGACATTCTGATACACAACAGATATTCACTTCTACCTTTAAGTTCATCCTCTGCTTTGTCCTCAAACTTCTAACTGATGCATATGTGCTTCCTAATTTACTAATTTGATAATTGCTATAAAAGGTTCACACCACATACCTCAGGATGCTGACTGCTACCTTCCACAAAGTCAAGTTTTGTTGTTTTATTTTGGGGGGGGGGGAGGACTGAGGAATACTTGCACATAGACCTACAATAACTTGAGATGGAGTGCTTTCTCAATGGGAAGAGCTATTGAGCATATTTTCCTCCCCAGCTTCTCACTGAAGTACTGATTGCTTTCTCAAAAGCTGCCCGTGTTCCTTTACATGTAATATATTCATATATAATGAACACTGTAGATTGTGGCCATAAGGTAGCCCAAGTGATATATCCTTAGCTTTTACCAGAAAGGTTTGCCCACACTTACCTGCCAAGCCCATTCAACTTACCACAACAGGTTTGGTTCTCAATAGTCTCTACTCTGAGACATATCCTTTGATCTGTCCACCTCTTCTAAGATACCTAACTATTAGCAACCATCTCAATTCCCACCCCCTTGGGAAAAGCAAGAGAGAAGATGCTCTGAGTTAGTGAAAGTGAGAAAACTGTGGGTCTTAGCATAACAAAGCTCACAAACAACTGCAGTGATACTCACACCATCTTCACAATTTAAATTAGACTGTTTTTAAGTAAAAATATTTGAGGGTCCCAGAGGATTTTGTTATTGCAAATTATAATCACTTATCAGCTTTCTAGGATTCTTTGTCTTGATTATAGATAGCAGCATAATTTTGCATGTATAAACTTTTTGCTTTTATTAGCACCAATTAGTTTTAGAAGGGGTTTTCATTTTAACATGTCCATTTATGTACACAATATATATTTTGATCAGAGTCCATCCTTCCATTATGCTCCCTCTCCCTTCCTCCCTTGACCCAAATGAGTGTCAAGTTTCATTTTCACATGAAATGTTGTGTACATGAACTATTGTGGCTGCATTTGCGCTCCCTCCTCTCCATTCTACTTTCTCACTCTTGCTAGTACCTAAACTCTGGAGTGGACATTATTTCAGCCTTTTGGTAATTACTTTTGTTAAATAACAGTATAATTGTTTGAAGAGGTGTGGTTTTAGTCAGATTTATCAGATATATATATATTCACATAGGTTTATATATACTATAGCACATACACATATGATCTTGTATGTATATGACATGTTTATATTTTATATCCACTTACGAAAAAAATGTGACTTTTGTCCTGAGGCTGGTTTAGTTCACTTAATTTGATAGTTCCCAGATCCATGTATTTCCATGCAAATGACATTATTTCATTCTTCCTTATGGCTGAGTGATATTTCATTATACATAGAATACCACATTTACTTGATCATTCATTTGTTTCAGGGCATCTGTGATGCTTCTATAGCTTAGTATTTGTGAATAGTGCTATACTAAAAATGGGTATGTAAGTGTCATTATATTCTGATTTACATGCTTTAAGATAAATATACAAGAGTGTTATTGCTGGATTATATAGTAGTTATATTTTATATTTTAAGGGTTTTGTGTGTATGTACACACACACACACACACATACACACACACACACACACACACACGCAAGCACACACTGATCCCTTAGCTTTTACACTCAAAGTTGGCTTTCTACCACTTCAGCCACAGTCCCACTTCTAGCAATTCTAGTGTTTATTGCAGATGATATCTTGTAGATTTCCTTTCCCTGGCCTGTTTTGAACTGCAAACCTTAGGTTTGCAGTTAGCCTCCTGAATAGTTAGGATTATAGGCAGGAGCCATCCTGCCTGGTTTATTTTTAGTTTTTGAGGAACCTCAAAACTTTCTATAGTGGTTGACACAGTTTGCAGTCCTACCACTTGAGCATTCAGGCTCTTTTCCCCTTATCCAACATTTGTTGTTTATAGTCTTGATAATGATCATTCTGAGTGAACTGAGATAGAATCTTTATTGTTTTGATCTATATTTCCTTTATGATGGGAGATGTTAAGCATTTCTTCATGCAAAGTCTCTTGATTATAGGTATCAATAGAATGTAACATAGACAACTAATAACTGGTGAGTCTGAGTCTCTTTAGGAACATTTCTCCACTTGCAATGTAAACTCATTTGTCAATGTTAAGGAAACCTGACCATTTTCCATGAAATGACTTTTGCTCTATAACTGAGATACCAAGAGAGGTGGGAGATGGCACAGGCTATGTCTTCTCATTTCTACCAGTTCAGTTCAGTGGAGTATGAAGAGCAAAAATACTGGAGTCAGACCTTTCTGGGATCCACTGCTTAATAGAATGTGAAATTGAGCAAGGCACTGAGTTTCTCTAAGCCTCAGCACTGAGGACAACACTATTTATCTCTCAGGATTGTCCTAGGCATTAAGAGAGATAATGGAAGTAAAGTGTACGGTGTAGAGCATATGGCCAATAGATGGTATCTAATGCTAAAATGTCTGTGTTTATCTAAGACAGATGTGCTCTGGTTTGGTTTATTATATCCCCAGTTACCTGATGTTAAACTATCATAACTGCTTCAGAACTGCTGTGTGGCATCATTTTGCTTCATTAAGTATAAATGATTTAAAATATTGCTCAGAGTAAAATGTAAGCTGGGCATAAGTGGCTAATATCTATAATACTAGCTATACAGGAGGTCACGATCTGAGGATCTTAGTATAAAGCTAGCCTTTTAATCTCCAAATAAATGACAAAAAACTGGAGGTGGGAATGGTTCAAGTGCTAAAGCTCCAGTCTTGAGCCAAACAACTTAGCCAGAATGGAAGGTCCTGAGTTCAAGCCCAAATACTGGCACATACACACACACACACACACACACACACACACACACACACACACACACACACACACACAGAATGAATATACTTGCATGTGTGGAGAAAAAAATGAAACATACGTATATGTGTGATATGTGTGTGTGTGTGTGTGTGTGTGTGTTCTTGGATAAAACTTTTTATAATGAACCTTAAATGTTAACATGGTTTCATTTATCAAAAATTTTACAAATTTTTTAATCAATACAAATGTAACCTGATAATTCCCTATCAGGTTACAAAATTCCATGAAGTTTCTTTTTCAGTTGAACAAGTGGACCTAGTTATTTCTGCAGGGATTAGGGTCTTCTCCATGGAAAAGTGAGGAATTTAGAAGCTCTTGGGAACATCTCAGTATAAATGATGAAGACAGCCTTGTCTATATAGAACATGATCCCAGTGAAGAGGAACCAAAGTAGTTTTATCACAGTCAGTAGATTTGTACTGTTTCCCATAGTGATGCTAAGAGATAATGCTCATTTAGTTGAATATATTCTGTTGCAAAGTAGTATTTGTTCCACCAATGTGTGTGTGTGTGTGTGTGTGTGTATGTGTAAGAGAGAGAGAGAAACAGACAGAAAGACAGACAGAGAGAGGTCAAAATGGGGGGGATGCTATCCTTAAACTTGTTACTGACATGATGTACATTTTAAAACATTTTAATATTCTTGAAGTTATACTTTATTTTAAAATGGCTTTGTGCTATAGAGATATTTTACAACTTAATTTTTTCCCAGTGGAATATGCAATCAAATTCTTCCCCTGTCAAGAAAGAAATTTCTATAAGCTATTTTAGTAGCTGCCTATTATCATATTATATGACTACACTGTAACTTACCTAACCAGTATCCTATCATTAAAGATTTAGGTTTCTCTTTTCATTTTCTTTTTCTAGCAAAACTATATGGTAGAAAAAACTTTTATATATACTTTGTCATCTTGCCTGGTTGCTTGGTCCAAAAGCATACTCATTCGTTCACAGCTTGAAGTGCTCCCTAACAGATCTCTCTCTGGGAGAAAGTGAGCTCTTCTCTGTTCTCTGCTGTCTGCAGGGTGGAGATCATATGATAAAATCATGTGATATAACCACGTGATCCCCCTCAGGAGGGGGATCCCCCTTCATTCCCTTCTTCAGTCTTAGTCGAAAATTCTGGATTTTTCAGGCTTTTCATGGTTGCAAACGAATGCAGCAATTTTATATGTTAGCTAGTTTCTGTACTGGTTTTATAAATTACCTTGTTATGTTTTTACCTTAATTCCAATTATGATATGTACCATTCATTATATAAGAAATACATTAAAACTTCTTATATAAATGCATACTACTTTATATATTACAATCTGATGCCATTAAAAAATTACTCCCATTTTCATCTTGACAGGACAAATTATTTAACTTTATGCAATTAAATTGGTTGTGATTCTTGAAAGTAGCCCAAATCTGGTCCACCTACATATATGAGCAATTTAAGTTTAGGAAACACACACGAAAAGAACTCTCACAAGGAAGCACCATTACCAGTGAATCTGGAACTTTGCCAAAATACAGCAGCTCTATTATTTTTATATGAAGATTTGCTAATGCTAAACCTTCACGGCCAGCCCAAGAATACACATACTAATACCCTCAACAGATCTGTGATAATCCTTTGGACACATATTGAGATTTCTGCAAAGAAGGTGAATGTGTTCCCAAGATTTAAACATGGTTAGTGCATTAATCTGGAGATAGATATCTATCTGATCAAACAAAAGAATGCTTACATTTTCCAGTGGAAAAAATTAGCATCTGGTATCTTCATCAAATCTAGAGTACCACATACTAACGAACGAATTAGGCATCTGATTTAGGATGCAACATATCTACATGCCACAAAATCACTTTATGCCATTTATATTGTTTTAATTGATGGCCTCTTATACTAAGAGAAATGTGTTTCATTGATTTAAAGCATTGCGTTATTTCCAGGCACTGGTGGCTTACATTTATAATCTTAGTTATTCAAGAGGCTGAGATTTGAGGATCACATTTCAAAGCCAGCTTGGGCAAACACAGTTGAAAAACTCTTATCTCCAATTAATAAGGAAGTATAAGTATGGCTCAAGTTGAAAAGCATTTGAGCAAAATGCTAAGCAAGAGTACAAGTTCCTGAGCTAAAGATCCAGTGTCAACACACACACACACACACACACACACACACACACACACACACACACACACACACACACACACATACACACACACACACAGAGCAATTTTTACAAGGCTTTGTTTTAATGATTTATCATGATAGATATGTACCAGAATCTTGGGGTGAATCCATACTGTCCCAGAAAAACATTGGCTGTGTACAAGCAGGTAGTTACTCTCTTTGGTGATTTTTCAAATGATACCAGCTAACCTGGTCACTATGTTGCCTTTCCATATTGCAGGTGGAGGATTTAGAAGCTGACCTCTGCAGGTTTGATTTTCTTGACCAATTAACCTACCAGGAATAGTGGGGAGTGGAGAGAAGAATGGTACTCTGAACTGTTCATTTAGGCAAGGTGAATATCACTTATAAACCTACAACGGGGGAACAAATGGCACCCAAAGGGACAATTCTCTTTACTATTATGTGTACTTGGACAATTGAAAACCACACACTAGAGTCAATTTCTTATAAGCATTGATTCCATTTTCCCAGCATGGAACAAGGTAGCATCAGAAATGGTGGTTCACCACTGTGTTTCTATTAATTATATGCAGACACTGGGAGCTGATTGCATAAGATTGATTGTAATTGACTCATAAATTTCACACAGAGCAACATCATCCATTTATTTGGATGGCTCTTTGCTGAAAGATATTTCTTTCCATTTCAGGAGCTGGGAGAAGAGGAAGAAAGGCTAAGGATAACAAATGATAAATGTCTCCTACCTATAGCCAGGTAAAACATCCTTAGCCAAAACTGGAGACCACTGAGCCAGCAAAGTCTCACGTGGCATGAATCATGCCAAGTTGGAACACGTAGAGTATAATTTATTACTCAGGACTTCTATATCAGGCAAAAATCCCTATGAAGTTCTGTATTTAAATCACCTGCCTACTTTCGTCTCTGTTCAGCTGTGTAAATTCCGCCGGAGCCCAGTCAGATGCGTAGACAGTGTCCATGCACCACTAGCACTGAGGCAGAATTGCCCCTGGGCTTCTGCGAACCTCAGGTCTGGTTTACAAAGATGCCAATGAGTCACTGAGACCCTGTGCTACAACCAGATTGAAATTTAGATGTCCTCTGTTAGGGCCATAGATGGTACAACTTGTGCTATTGACAGGAAGCTTTGGAGGAAACAGACAGCGAGGAAAATAGTGGCCACATGTCCCTTCATACCCTTTCTAGCTCCAAGCCAGCAAATCTCTACAGTGGAAGAGGAGGAGGCCCCAATGTGGTACTGGCCACAAAAGAGCTAACCCAGGGAAGTCAGAGGGGCTTAGGCTTTGGGATTGGTACATATACCTACAGAGATGTATCCAGGCTGAGTAGAACTTATGAAATCAATTTCAATTTGGGATTGTCAGGTATTAGGAAACAGAGCATTGGGAAGGATGATGGAACATTGACTGACTCAAGGCAGACAGCAAGTTACATTCATAAAAGCATGGTGAAAGTGGGAGATTTCTGTCTGACAGAATGGAAGGAAATGTGATCGCCCTGGTATCTAACACTAGGGGCTTATAAACAGGCTGTGTGGACACAGCATAAGAAAGTGGTGAATCTAAGTTGGTGCTCATGCATCCCAGGAAGAGAGAACCTCCCAGCAGGTAAGAAAGGAAGCATAGGGATGTGCTTAGACTCCTGGGAAACTGTCTGGCACAGGAAAAGACCCTGGGCACACATGACTGTAACAGAGATTGATTATGGATGAAATACCAGTCAAGAAATAATTACGCTATCATCACCCATGCCTCCCCAATCCAAAATGGAAGGAAAATTACAATGTGTAAATTAAATAAAACAGGAGATTGTTAGCCGTAAACCAAGTTAGTAACACAAACATAAAGAAAGCAGACATTTCCACTCACCATTATGTAATTGTAACCCTCTGTACATCACCTTGACAATAAAATTAAATTTTTAAAAAGCTTGTATCAGCTTTAAAAAAAAACAAAAAACAAAAACAAAAATCCTTCTGGGCACTGGTGGCTCATGCCTATAATCCTAGCTATTCAGGAGGCTGAGATCTGAGGATCATGGTTCAATGCCAGCCCTGGCAGGAAAGTCTGAGACACTCTTTTTTTTAAACACACCATCTAGGGAAGTTTATTTGTATTTCTCTAAATGGTACACTTTTCTTTGGAAAACAAGCCCTGTGGAGTTCCATTAAGTTGTATCAGCCTAATACATATTTCTAGAGGACTAGTACATGCAACATTAACTACAAGGGATTGAAAATTAATTGGACCTTTTCTGATGAAACTCATCTGTGAGATTCTTTAATAAACCATCAGAAAACTAGAAGTGGTGCTGTGGCTCAAGTAGTAGAGTGCTAGTCTTGAGCTGAATTGCTGGAGGACAGCACCCAGGCCCAGAGTTCAAGCCCCACAACCAACAAAATAAATAAATAAATAAATAAAACAAAACAAAAAAACCCAGAAATTCCATAGCATAATCTGTGTTGTATCTCTATATCTCTCTCTCACACACAATACAAAAGATTTTAAAATTCATTTAACAATTATAGCTGCTAATAGTAGTAGTACTATTTTGAAATTACCATATGAATTAATGACAAAATAAATGGTTTTGTAAATAACTTAAATTACTAAGCCAATAGACAATTGAGTTAGCATAGTTTAAAACAATGTTTTAGGGTGCAGGGAAACAATATAAACACAGAAATTAAAACCGTATGTAAGAACTCTATCATTTCAAATTCATATGAGAACTACAAGGACAGACTCGTGCCTTTTTTGTTATTCTTCTAAAACAAAGATATTTCCTAGTTCTGTTCATTAGAATGCAAGTAAAGTTAATGAATAAATATGATGACCCCCAGCTCCATTTTCTTGCAAATAATATAATTTCATTTTATTTATGGCTGTGTATTATTCCTCAGTATATACTTACCATATATTCTTTAACCATTTATGATGTTGTTGGGATCCTCAGCTGATCCTATAGTTTGGCTATTATGAACAGAACTTCAATAAACATGGGTACATAGCTATCTCTCTCATATTCTTCTTTAAATAGATGCCCAGTAGTGGTATGGCGGAGTCATAGATAGATTTAGTTTAAATTTCCTGAGCTATCTCCATACTGATTTCCATAATAGTTGCTCTCATTTATATTCTCCCCAGCAGTGTATGAAGGTCCTTTTTGCTCACATCCTCCACAACTTTTGCTGATGTTTTCTTTCTTTATGTTTATCATTCTGACTAGTAGGAAAGAATCTTAGTATAGTTTGTATTTGTATTTTCCTTATGGTTCAGGACGTTCATTATTTCTTCATGTATTTATAAGCCACTTGTATTTCTTGTTCTGAGAACTGTTTGAGTCATGTTCCAGATAAAATTAAATTATTTGTTCTTTTGGCACTTAATTTTTGAGCTTGTTTTAAATTCTGGATATTAATCTGGTGATTATCTCCTTTGGTGTACAGAGACTTTTCTTTTTTTTTTTTTTTTTGGGTCCGGTCATGGGGCCTGAACTCTGGGCCTGGGCGCTGTCCCTCAGCTTTTCAGCTCAAGGCTAGCGCTCTACCATTTGAGCCACAGCGCCACTTCCAGCTTTTTCCTTTTTGCTTATGTGGTGCTGAGGAATCGAACCCAGGGCCTCATGCATGCAAGACAAGCGCTCTACCACTGAGCCACCTTCCCAGCCCGAGAGACTTTTCTTTCTTTTTTTATTTTTTATTGTGAAAATACTGTACAGAGGGGTTACAATTACATGGGCAAGATAATGAGTACATTTCCTATCAAGCATTGTAGCCTCCTCCTTTGTTTCCTCTTCCCATCCCTTCCCAGCCTCCCTCCGTCCCCCCACTTCATCCTCCCCCTCCCCACCACAGTTGTAAAGTTCGTTTTTGACATGACAACTTGTACTTCTCATTGTTGCAACTGGTCCACCTGTATCCTTATTTAAACGACTTGTTTTTCCCCTTCCCCTCTACAAATTATACCGACATCAAATACAGTGAAAGCAGGGGTTATACTGTGGGAGAGGGACATACAAAGCAACAAAGAAATAATCTTATAAATGCGTTAGAAACAAATGCATGAAAGAAAAAAAACATTTGAATACATATCTTAGGGTTCATTTTCCTAACATCACCTTATCTGACCTTTTCTGCTTGACTCATACATATACTAGATATTGCAAATAAGGGAAACCATGGGACCTATGTTTCTTTGGGCTTGGCTTACTTCACCTAATATAATTTTTTCCAACTCTTGCCATTTCCTAACAAATGGGGCAATGTCATTCTTTCTGATGGAGGCATAGAATTCCATTGTGTATATATACCACATTTTCTTGATCCATTTGTACAGAGACTTTTTAATTGGGTGCTATTCCATTTGTCAACTCTTGCTCTTATTACTGGGATACTAGAGTTCCATTCAGAAAAGAATTACCTATGTCTATATCTTCCAGTATTTTCCCAAAGTAATTTCATTGTTTCAGATCTTACATGGAGATATTTAATCCATTTGAAGTTAGTTTTTATATTGGGTGAGGGGTCGGGGTCTGAAAGCAAACTATTTCATGTTCTCACTCATTTGATGAGCTTAGATATAGAAATGATGATGATGATGATGATGATGATGATGATGATGATGATAACAGGACATGAAGAAGAAGGAGGATTGGTGGAGGTACAAATTAGTGGGTGGGAATAGAAGGATACTGAGGCATGAAAAGGATCAAAGTATAGAACACGCATTTATATTATATGTTTTATTTAAAATGAGGTTATAGATTTTGAGTTGTTTGCACAATGAATAACTATGAACAGTATTGGGATTTTTTGCAACTATTGCTTTTCATTACTTTAGTTAAAAATTTGTTAGAGTAAAATTAAAAGAGCACTAGGTAGATCATAATAAAACAAATTTTAGATGCAAGCCCAATTCTTGCAGTAATGAATACAAGAAGATTAAGAAGATATCTTTGTGTACCTCCTCTACTAATTTCAAAGTGAGGAAATGAAATGAAAAGGAGAAAAGAGGATTACCAGTACAATTCAGGCTAGTTTACAAGGC
The DNA here is from genome assembly GCF_019054845.1 of Dipodomys spectabilis. NCBI lineage: Eukaryota > Metazoa > Chordata > Mammalia > Rodentia > Heteromyidae > Dipodomys > Dipodomys spectabilis. Next base: position 11,512,414 of record NW_024870864.1, on the reverse strand, counting down.
ATATATCCAATAATCAGGATGAGAAAACCTACTTTCTTTTAGTCATAAAGCTTAGATAGAAGTATCTATTCAAACTAGACCAACAAGTTTGCAATCTGTCCTGATGATTCATAGGAAGGTCAAGAAAAGGGCTGAAAAGACTCTGGTAATGGTTTGTCCTTCCTCTAGTCCCAAGCTGTATCCTCTATGCCCTGTGGTTTTCTGGAGTCCCAGCAATACTGCACTGACATAACTTAGACTGGAGACTTAACTAGCACTCCTGGCTGTGACATGTGATCTAAATAACTAGATCAAATGAAGTACTATAAATAAAACCCTCAGCAGAAGAGATGGTACCAAGTAAAATCTATGAGACATAGTTTTACATTGATGAAAAAAGTATGACTGACAAACCAACTTAAAGAAAGGGCAGGTTTAAAGGTTCCAGTTCCTGGTCAGTTAGTAACCTGACATCTGCACCTGAAGTGAGGCTGCTAGCACATTATGGTAGGGAGCATGTGACTGAGGAAGCTTCTTACCTCATGACTGCTGGAAAGTGAAAGAGAGAGCCAGGAAGGGACCAACCTCAATTTCCTCTTTAAGAACACATCTCCAATGACCTAGCTTACTCCCACTGAGCCTCTCATTTCGAAGAACCCTCAACCCAATCATGCTATACAGGCAAATAAGCATTTAATTCATAGGCCTTTGGGGGACACTTATCCAACCTCTCACAGTATACATTAGAAAGGGATTAATATTGGCCACTTGAGAGTGCCTAGATACTGCTTTTGCCTTCTCCTAACCTATGATTTTCCAACTGGCCAGGTCTAACGTTTTCTCCATGTTCTTTTTTTATTCTTCCTCCCCTTGTCCAGTGCTGTGGTTTGTCCCTCACAAACACAATGCTCAGACCTCTGGGATTCTCGAAACTCACAAATGACTTTAAGAGGAAATGAGAGGGTTGTGTGAAGAGACAAACTACATGAGTAAAATACCCTGAAATGTTATTCTACCAACCTTTCCCTCATAGAACTGATTATTCAAGGATGTGATTGTTAGCTTAAATCCCAGTATATTCATGCTTGGGTGGGGGGTAATGATGAGGGGAGAGGAAAAACCACACTGGATTGGGAGACATTGTTACCTTTAGTTTCTCTAGAATAAGAACAGGGGTGAGGCCACCTATACACTAAGCTAAGACTTACACCCCAGCTTGCACCTTCTAAAATTTCATTTTCAGTGTTCAATGATTAGGTATGAATTTGTCTGAATTTTTCTATGCATTTATTGTTAATTTTTCCAAATCTTTTAAAGTTAATAACACACATTTATAAATTCATTTACTTTTACCTTGTGTATGTAATATACATATATGTGTGTGTATATATATATATACACACATATACATCTATCTATCTATCTATCTATATTCTGATTTTCTGGTCTAAACAGTCACATGCTGAGAAGACTATAAATCACACAGATCCTTTTTACATTGGGGGAAATGAATCTAGAGAAACACTGCTTGCTTAGGGCTGAATCATTAATTCAGGACATTAAGGACATTAATTCAGATCTTCAGAATTTAACCCAGAAAACCAGATATTTCTTCCTCTAAGCCAGAGTAATGAGAAGAAATTAAAACTGATTAATTATCCTTTTGTCTCATTTTTCTGATGAATTTTAAACTTAAACTCCCAATAATTATACTCAGACCACATTTTTTCTACCTCAGTAGCATATTTCCAACTACATATGCAGCGATATATTTTTGCATGCTGATAGGATGTCATGTTTGCTTGCTGTAAGTTTTAATAGGCATGAGGTTTATGGCGGTGAGACAGATATAGTAGATTCCAATATACAAGCAATTTCAGTAATTTTATTTTTCTCACTTTTCTCAGTGACTTCTGGAAAATGTACAGTGGTATGCAAACACATAAACTTCCAGATAAACATTGAATTGTGCATAGTGTAGAAAAATACAGAGTTTTGGAAGTAGAGGTGTGGCTCAACTGGTAGACCACCAGCCCAGAGTGAAAATAAAAAAGCAAAGCAAGGGCTGAAGATCCTAAATTCAAGCCCCTCTTCTGATCCAAACAAAAATACATCGTTTTGACTATTTGTCTAGTTTCTCAAGCTATCACCTATTACAGATTTGTCGAGAACAAACTCAGTAAGGAACTCTCTCGAAAGCAACTTAAAATGGAGCATATTCTGATTTGAAATACTGTAGTTTTGAAGAAATAATTTCTATTCCATTTCTGTCTATGATCCATGATGAAGTAGTGGCAACATACCTATACTCTTATGAAGAGAATCTAGGCAAACTGGACTACATGAGTCAGGTGCCAGTGGTTCACACTTGTAATTTTAGCTACTGAGCAGAAAAATCATTGTTTGAAGTCAGCCTGAGCAGAAAAATCCAAGAAACTCCATTTCCAATTATCCAGCCAAAAACAGAGTTGGAAATATGGCTCAACTGGTAGAGTACCAGCACAAGTGTGAGGTCTTGAATTCAAGCCCTATAACTGGCAAAAAATTTTTAAAAATCCCAGATGAAGAAAGACATGCATTTGATCTATTCAAAGTGCTAATAATCCCCAGAGGTATCCAGGAATTGATTGCCCCATATCCTTGTGAGAAGTACTTCAGAGAGGAGTGGGCATAAATGCCATGGCTTTTTTTTTAATCATTGGAGGCATTGCCAACTTTCAGTGAGAGGAATCTAACAGTGCAGTGGCTCATGATCAGTTTGGAAGATAAAGAGCAGGAATGGAACATTTGAAATCTTGTAGTGCTGGAAAGCATAATTTGAGAGTGCTAAGGCAGCAAGACTTGTGATGCTAAATGTAGATGATAAAGCAAGTATGGGAAATAAGGGTTGTACCATGGTTCATCTCCTCACATCTTCAGAAAGAAAGAGTTTGAAAAATCAGAAAGAATATGTTGAAGACAGTATGAATGGTTTGTAGGGTGTATGGAAAAAAAATCATCTTTTCTTGGATATTTTTTCATTCATTGTTGTGTGAGTACTTGGGCTTGAACACAGGGCCTAGATTCTGTTCCCTATCATTTTTACTCAAGACTGGCACTTGAGCCATGCCTCCACTTTCAGTTTTTTTCTGGTTAATTGGAGATAAGAGTCTCATGGTCTCTCCTACCTGATCTGGCTTTGAACTGTGATCCTCAGATCTCAGTCTCCCGAGTAGCTAGGATTAATAGTTAAGCCACTGGCTCCCTACTTTTTAAAAGTAATCTTCATATACCAAAGAGAACTCTATTAAAATGGACCTCAGGATTGTGATTGGAATGCCTAATTAGGGTGGGGATGAATGAGAGTTTGCTGCCACTTCTAAGCTTTACTACTAAGTCTCTGTTTGGTTTATGTTTGATTTAAGATGATCCATCTCTAATCTAGCTGTGCCTCAGAAAAGGCCCTCTTTTGAATAAGTAAGGTTATCCAGAGTTTCTACTGATTGCTTAAAATGTCCAGCATTAAAAAATAAATTGTCTTAGCATAGCAAAAGAAAATGGTCAAGGGGAAATACAAAGAAAACACAAAGAAATTGATGTACATAATAGTAATTATACCTTCTAAATTTTTGTGAGTACACAAATGTTCATACCTAGTGAAACATTTGTCAGAATGGATACCATCAATTTTCAGTGATATACACAATATATATACAACATAGGTATCTATCTGTACATACATTAGAATCTATGTATGTGCATTCTGTATACAAAGTATAGGGTGGTATGCAAACACAAACTTTCAGATTCATGTAAAATGCATTATATCTATGCATGTTTAACACACAGAGAAAAACAGTGGTGAGAATGTTTTATGTCTCTATAAGGAAGTTTAAGAAAACTCAGTACAGAAGAACTGACATTTGGATTGAGTCTCAAAGAATGAGAAGGAATGGAAATACTAGAAAACAAAAATAAGGAAGACAACAGAGCATATGACTCCCAGAAATCTAAAGTAACCTCAATTAGGATCCTTAGAGTCTGGTGGCTAGACACAGAAGTTAAACCAGTCAGGTGTCTGAGGATTGCTTTGAAGAATTCTGAATTTGACTCTAATGACTTGAGTTCTGTCCCACAGAGAACTAGGAGCCAGAAGAAGTCACTCAATCTGTGGTTTCATTTGATTGTTAGGAAAATGTGTGGAGTTGGAAGAAAGTAGTTTTACATTACAGATATACTGATGAGGAGCCTGGAAGTGGATCTTCAGGAGGTGAATCGGCACATATATCCCTGTAGCTGCAAAGATGGAGCCAGTATTAGAAGGTGACCTGAGTGAGATTTGCCAGGTCTTTGAATGAGTGGAGAACTGGAGAAAATGGCTTTGAATTACACCCTGGGGATACAATCAAATAACAAATTATAGGCTGGAAGTGAACTTGGTGAACAAATATGAAAGGGTTAGATATAATAAGTTCAATCAGAGACTAGATGAGTGTGTTGTTGTTTTAAGTTTCTTGTTTTGGTGTTGGTACTGGGGCTTGAACTCAGGTACTATCCCTTAACTTACTTTGCTCAAGGCTGGCACTCTATCATGTGAGCCACAGCTCCATTTCTGGAATTTTGCTAGTTAATTAGAGGTAATAATCTCAGAAATTTCTGCTAAGCCTGCCTTTGAACTGTGATTCTCATATCTAGGGCTTCTGAGTAGTAGTTAGGATTATGGGCATGAGCCATTAGCATCTGGCCAGATGATATTTTTGTAATGGTATATCTACCATTAGCATGTAAGATTAGCACATGTGTTCCTAAGACATAGGAGAAAATATACTTTCTCAAATGCCCTAGCCTTTAATAGCATGAACTATAGGGAGAGGGGGAAGCCTATGCTAGTGGCCATTAACAAGTTGAGAGTTTCAGTTACAGGTTGTGGTGTGCCAGTGCTGGCTCTGAGACTATAAAGTGATGGTAATTTGCTCCTTTATTTGTCCCTTAAAATTCAAAGAACAAACTCCTAGAATCAAACAGATACATTATACATCTTTTTAAAAATGAAAGACCAAAAATAACCTAAGAAGTAACCACACAAAGAAAGTAAAAATTATCAAGAATTCTTTCAACTTAAGTACTATTTTTTAAGATGGGAGAAAACGGACAATGGCTGTTCTTTCTTTCACTGATAATTAAAAGCAGCTATTTTAATGGCATGGAATAGTATTTAGGGAGAGTTGCCTGACATCTTTACAATATAATCTAAGCCTTACACAAATGTTTTCAAAAGCATTTAGCAGACAAAAGTCTAAATTGCTCTTATCAGGATTTAGGCATTCATTAAAACCACAGTGCTGAGGGTTTCTTAGAATATAGGTTGGTCTTATTATTACATACTTTAGTAAGCACAGTCTTCTTTTCAGTCCTTTTGTTTATTTTGAAGCTTCTATTTCTTGTGGTAATCACTGTAAAGGCCAGGATTGTGCCAGGCATCAGTGGTGGTGGCTCACTCCTCTAGTCAGATCTCAGCAGGCTGAGATCTGAGGATTGTGGTTCAAAGCCAGTACAGACAGGAAAGTCTATAAGACTCTTATTTCCAATTACCCAGTAAAAAGGCAGAAGTGGAGAGGTGACTAAGTGGAAGAGCTCAATACTTGAATAAGAAAGCTAAGAGTAAGTTTCCAGGCCCTGAGTTCAAGCCCCAGTACCAGTATACATATGCATATGCATGCATGTGTTCAGACACACACACACACACACACACACACACACACACACACACACACACACACACACACACAACCATGATTGTGCTTAAAGTAACTGTAGAATAGGGTTAATGAATTCATTCTACAGTGGCTTGGGATCCTTTCATTGCCATCACTATTATTTTTTTGTGTAGTAATTATGCAAAATTATAGATGTGGAAGGTATAGGACATAAAACCAAATGGCTTTTTAGCTCAGGACAAATCATGGATGCTGCTCCTCTTATGCATTGGTTTTCTTGTCATTTATATGTTACTTCTACATCTATCCCTCTTGTTGGAATGAATTCAGGCCTACATCTCGAACATCTACTTTATTCTGAGCCTCTAGTTTCAAGAAAAAATATTTGCATTTAAAATCACTTCAATTTGACTACATGAAGAAGTATATTTCAGTCCATTTGTTATGCAATGACAAGTCAAATTTTACTGAAATAACTAATGATTTTCATGAGCTTGTGTTTGCTACAGGTTATTAAGGAGTCTTAACATTCTGGAAGGGATGTTGACTAATAAGTAGAATCACAGTTCTGTTGTACTTTAAGCCCCAATCCTTTCTTAGGGAATTTCAAGGGGTGGTAGTCATAAGGCAAGGAAATGAGAAAGTTTCTTCATCACTGGCCATTAGTAGAACAGTTAGTGTGGCAAATGATGTTTTCCTTTAGTGACACAGATATCAAGGATCCCTGAGTTCACAGCCAGCTTTAGTCACTTCACAGGCAGCAACAGCATTTAGCACAGCTGTTTCTACTCTCTTAGAGACACCAAACAATCAGTGTGTGTCTTCATCATATCATATACACAGAGCTAATGTGCCAGCTTAACCATGAGCAATCAAGGCTAGGAGAAATGAATCACTTACCCAAATACATACAATATTGGTGAATAAAATCAGATCTCAAATTCAACTTGGGTAATCAGCAAACTAACTGTCCAGTACTGTAGTCAGCTGTGAGGTAACATGCATGCTCCCTCATTTTTATCCTAGGGGCACAGCAGGAGCACCAAAATTCTCAGGGACTCTGAATAATGCCAACACTGTACTGAGAAATTCCTGCCACTTCTCTGTTCCATTTCTATGATGCTGAGATATGTATCTCTATCTGAGTTTTTAAAAGGTAAGTTCTATGAGTTGTGTTACAATTGCCCTGTGTTACGTTCATTCTCATTGTGGAAGTTAGAAAAATACTTTAGCATAGGGTTTCTAAAATACTTGTGTGTGATAGTTCTTGAACTCTCTGATGAAATCTGTCATCCCAGAAGGGGACCCAAGTTCATAATCCAAGCACTAGAACACATTGCAGAGAAGCACCATGAACCTACTCCCATCCAATCCACATTTCTATTTATTGTGACATGATATTGGTTACATTGGTAAACCAATGTTTTTTTGTCGGTCGTGGAGCTTGAACTCAGGGCTTGTGCATTGCCCCTCAGTTCTTCAGCTCAAGACTAGTGCTCCACCTCTTGAGCCACAGCACCACTTCTGGCTTTTTCTGTTTATGTGGTGCTGAGAAGTCGAACCTGGGGCCTCATGGATGCAAGACAAACATTCTACCACTGTGCCACCTTCTCAGTCTTGGTAAAGCAATTATTTTAAAAAAGAAACCACTGGAGCATATTAAAATTATTTTGGTTTGTTGGTACTGGGGCTTAAACTCAGGGCCTGGGCACTATTCTTTAGATTTTGCACAAAATCTATTTGTACAAAGATAGACAGAGTACAGAGAATTGGACAAAAGTCTTGAATAAAGTGTAAGAAGCAACCATGAAACTTTAGGGCAGAAAGAATTGCAAGAGGAAAATCCTAGGACGGAACCAGGCTTAGTGCATTCAAATATAGGTGGAAAAGCCATGCAATTGGAATGGAAGGGGCCAAGGTGAGAGTTAGGAAAAGTAAGCTAGAACATATTTGAAGGATACCTTTCCATAATACATCACTATTTCCTTACATTGTGAAGAGAAGATATTTGACAATGTTGAAAAAAGAAGTGACATAACCATTCTTCCTTCACTGAATACTGATTAAAAAAAGCAGAAGCAGAAGAGTGTTGGACAATAGCAACTGTGATAGTTCAAGCAAAAGTACAGCAATGTGAATGCCACAGTGACTTTGAGAGGAAATGACTGGACTCAGGATTGCCTAGAAGATGAAGCTATCAACATTTTCTAATGGATTAGATAAGGCATGAAAGAAAGTATAAATGATGCCCAGATTCTATGAGAAGGGGAAATCAGGGAAAGAAGTTAATTTGTGAATTAGCTAGGATTTTTGGTTTGGAGTCTTCTGAATTTCAGGTGAGATTAGAAATGCAGAAAGAAGTTTGACATGTGAATTTAGAGCTAAGGGCAGAGGATTTAACATGAGACAAGAATTTGAGACCCTCTGTAGTGAGGTGCCATTTGAAGGCATAGAAATGAGGATCCAGGATCAATAGAAAACTCAAGAACTGAGCTCCAAGGCTGTCTACTACTTTGTTGTCAGAATGAAGCAGAAATTCAAACTTTACCAAGGAAGTGAAGAAACTCTACAGAAAAAAACTAAAAAAACATTGAGAAAAGAAATGAAGAACACATCAAGAAGTGAAAAAGCCTTTCATATTTCTGAACTAGTGGAATTAGTGTGGCCATACTGCTAAAGGCAACGACAAATTTAATGCATTACCCATCGAAATCCCAGTGTCATTCTTCAATGAGATAGACAAAACAATCCAAAACTTCATATGAAATCACAAAAGGCCTTGAATTGCAAAAGCAATCCTGGACAAGAAAAATATTGCTGGAGGTATCACAATTTCAGACTTCAAATTTTATTACACAGTTACAGTAGCCCAAATAGATTAGTACCAGCACAAAAATTAAGCCTGGAGGCCAAGGGAACAAACTAAAAGACCCTAAAATAAGCCAATATACTTACAGCCATCTCATATTTGACAAGAAAGCCAAGAAATATATACTGAAAGAAGGACAGCCTCTTCAACAAATGGTATTGGAAAATTGGATATCCATATGCAGAAGACTGAAACTGGATCCCTGTCTGTCACCTTGTGCTAACAGTAATTCAAAATGGATCAGATTTCAATGTAGGAAGTGAAATCTTAAAAATAGTACAAGAAAGACTTGGAGAAATATTAAAAGTCCCAGGCACAGGCATAAACTTTTGAGTAGAGTTTCAGGCACTTAGAAAATCCAAGAGAAAAATGACAGATGGGATTCCATCAAGCTAAAAGGTTTTTCATACCTAGTTGCTAAGCTGGAATGACAGCCTACAGAATAGGAGAAAATCTTTACCAGCTATGTGTTTGACAAAGGCCTAATATCTAGACTATCTATACAGAGGTCAAGAAACTAATTCCTCAAAGAAACAGCAACCCTATTAATAAATGTCAAAGGAGCTAAATTAAAGCTTCTCAGAAGAAGTAAAAATTGCCAAAAAACACATAAAGAAATGCTTAATATCTCCGGCCATAAAGGTAATGTAAATAAAAACAAGACTGAGATTTGTTCAACCCCAATAAGCATGAGATTATCAAGAGCAGAAACAACAACAAATGCCAGTGGGAATATGGGGAAAAGGAACCTAATATACTTTTGGTGGGAATGTAAACTGGTAAAATCACTGTAGAACTCAACTTAGTAATTTCTCAAAAAAAATAAACAGGACTAGCCTATGATGCAGCAATGTCATTCTTGGGCACTTATCCAAAAGATTACAAATCAGGATATAGTGAAGACACTTGCACAAACATGTTCACTGCTGCACTATTCACCATGCCAAGGTATGGAAACAGCCTAGATGTGATTAATGGAGCAAAGGATTTAAAAAAATGTGAGATCTATATCTATATCTAGTCTGGAGGATGTGATCCACATGTCAAATGACCAAAGTTAGCAAGACAATGCTGGAAAAGGCTTTTGGATTTGTCTGGAATGTAAGTTATTGGTGAACTTGACAGAAAAAAAGGAGGGAGAAGGGAGCCAATGCACTGATAGAGATACAAATCTGAATAGGGGATGTCCAAGCAGTAGGCAAAAGAGATTGTCAGTCAAAAACAACCCAGAAGTCTCCTGCGGTGAAGGCAACCAGGAATAAATGCCCAAGTAGAGAAGGAAAAGACTTGAAAGAAATTGCTGGCAGAGAGTGACGTCTGCTGCAATCATATGTGGCTGGCAAAATTTCAAATGACATCTGCATTAGGATTGCCAAATGATTCTAACAAAAATACCTGGCACATTTTGTGAAGGATCATTGTGTGCCATTTTAATTTAATGAGCAAACTCATAATAGCAAAGGGTGAACGTCAGGAAAGTAAGCTATAGAAACAATACCCAAGCTGTGTTAAAATGGAATAATAAAAACTTTCTAAATTTGAAAATGCCAAGCATCAGATGTTGAGTATTTATAAGAAAAATTTAGCCCAATAGGAAGGTCAAATACCACACAATCTGGTTCAAAACTGGACAGCACAGAACTCTGGTCCTGTTTTCACCCAGACTTTCTGATGAGCAATGTGTAAGTTTAGAAGTGGATGTTTGTCATTTAGAATTGGATGTATATTTCATTTTATAAGATACTTCTGAAACTTTCTCCTATTAAAATCCAACTGAGGCTACGTCTTTATACTATGGTTGATTAGATACTAAACTAGTTAGCTTTCCATCACTATATCCAAACACTTGAGAAAAACAATGTAAGACTATGATATATTAATTTTTCTCACAGCTTCAGGAAGGGAATTCAGTTCATGGGTCCTTGGCCCCAGAACTTAGGCAGAACATGATGGTAAGGGCAAGAAAACAGATCGTGCCTAGACAATATAAGCAAAGGTCCCTCTTCCTCACCATGTCTTTAAAAAGTCTTCCATTTGTGCCCCAATGCATCATATCATTGCCCTAGGAAGACTTTCATGTGAACAGACTGATTAAACTCCAGAGATGTGCTCCCAAAGGGGCATCTAATCAGGGAGGCTAAAATCCATGTGAAGAGTGTATGCCTGATTGGGTCTGGTACTGATGTGGTTCATAGGCTGTCCTTTAATCTTGAGAGTCACATAACTCTTTCCTAGAGACACCTAATTAATTCCTGCACAATATGTTCCAGGCACAATCCTCCCTTGGGACCCCTGATGTCTAGTGGGAACACTTCTTATTTTTTCTTCAGAGATGAGCAAAAACTAAGTATGTGGTATAACCTTCAAAGTTAAGGTCCCAGTGACCCATATCCTCTGTCTTGGTCTCACCTCCCAGGGTTTTCACATCCTCCCAACAAAGCTCCTAGCTGGTGGCCAAACTTTCAAACCATGAACCAGTGAGAGATTATTTCATACTCAAGGCATTCAAATACTAAATAATAATAAAAAAAATTATTGGCATTTTCCATTATAAAAAACACCCTGTGGCAGGCACTGAAGATTCACACCTATAATCCTACCTACTCAAGAGTTGTAATCTGAAGTTCCTGGCACAAAGCCAACGCAGTCAGGAACCCTTATGAGACATTTATCTCCAATTAACCATAAACTAGCTTGAAATGAACCTGTGGCTCAAGTAGCAGATTGCTAGCCTTGAGCCAAACAAAGCTAAATCACAGCCTAGGCCTTGAGTTCAAGCCTCAGTAACATAATCTTTTCTTTTAAAAAAAAAGCCCCACTTGCTGCTTGATATTTCTATTTTATCTCTTGTGAACATTTTTTTTTTCTCTTCTTGTCCTTTCAGCTGCACAGACACTTTGCTTTCCACTGGCCAATTTCTGTTTATAAAACTTTTCCTCTATGATTGCTTCTCATGGTGATTCTTACCTTTAACCTCCAGTTGGCCTTTTCATCTTCTTGCCAGCTTATCCTTCGGGTACCTGAACTGCTTTTCTCTCCTGCTTAAGCATGTGCGGATGCAAGGTGTACTCTACACCTTTACTCTTAATGGCTTTCTGAATTCCCTTAAGTGGAGTAATCTCACAGGGATGAAAGCACTGAATCCTTCCAAGATTTTGTTGAGGTTTACAGCAAAGGCTGTAAGGTCCTCAGCACTGTGGCTGGGTTATGTTTCTGAAATCATCTTTGTTGGCTTCATCATTTCTTTGATTTTTTTTATCTTAGTCACTTTTTCAAAAGTCAGATTTTCAGAGAATAATTTCAATAAGAAATTACTGAAAGCTGTAATTAATCTATATTCAGAATCCCAGCTAAAAACAAATAAACAAACTAAAACTTTGTAACTCAAGTAAATGGTAGTTGGAGAAGAATTTAATAATGACTAGTACAAAAGGAGCAGAGTATAGAGAAACAGGAGTCATTTAGGACTCTAAGGTTAGCAATAACTATGAACCATTACTCAAGACCCTGAGGAATGAGGAGAGGGGCAGGTGGAAACAGAAGCCAGTAAAGCTACTTTAAGAGAACAGTGATACTGTAAAATCATAATACCTGGATCAGGTCCTTTGCTTCTATGTTCTCAATGAATGAGTCCATGGTACAAAGGGAGAAGAAAATAGCCAAGATTTATTAAAATAAAACAATAAGATAAGCAGAGTTCCTACTAGACAGTAGGAATCACAAGGAAAAGCATTACCCAGGATGGGTTGTGCAAGGGTTAATAAGGTATCTCTAGGAGACACCTTAGGTAACACTCTAGATCATTGAGCATCCAGTGGGCATATCAGTCCTCAGACCCAATCAGAGGCTCCATGTATCTTCCACCAGCTCTCTGAGCTTTGTTCAGCCCTTTGGACTAGATATCCATTTTCGCCCAACACTTTGGGGCCCATTTAGCTCATTGAACAAACTTTCCAGAAGCATGAACCATGATGTGATGGCTTGGGACCCATACATGTGACTTCACACAGACATAGTGATGTGATATCTAGGAGCCTGCACAAAACTGCTCAAGGCTATAATGAGTAGTGCAGAATCTCCACAGGAGAGGGAACTTTATCTAGAGTATCTTGCTCCTTTCTTTTTCTGCTCTCAAAAACCTTATGGAAACTATGAAAAAAATCATGTCAATCAGAGGTTAAAAAATCATGTCAATCAGAAGAATTCAAAAGGACAAACTCTCAATCTTTCCACATCTCCCACATTAATCCCTATTCCAGGCAAAACCAATGGAGAGGTCAACTTTTGGGGATACCAGTAGATGAGAAAGGGTTAAGGTGACTTTGGGATGGGAACCTGGATTTAGTCTTTTAAATGAGGCTAGAATTGCCAGTTAGTCTAACTTATGAAAGATTGATTGTGACTTTCACAATTTTGATGTATGATTGAATGGATTAATAAGTCTCAGTAAGGATCCCTATCTTTAGATCTGAATTAGGTACTTTCCTGTGAATTATTCTAGGCACACCCTATAAATTCATACTTACATTTATGACCTTAGCTTACAGCTGCAATTGTCATTATATTTACATTTTTATTATAATGACTGTGCAATGAGTGTGTCTTAATTAGATGATGATGTTATAAGTAATACCCCTCACCACTTAATTCATAAGGAAGATCAGAAACGAAACATCTATGCCAACTCCTTTCAATTAGCTCTTCAGAAGCACCTTGGGCTCTGCACTGCTTTTGCAGTTGAAGCCATCATTGAGGGATAAATCTGTAAATGTGAATTAAATATACACATTTACATAAGTGTTTGTTAAGGTTTAAATTTTCAATGGCTGCATAGCCATTTTCCCACATTTTTATTACTATCAATTAATTGTAATAGGTGATGTCCTTTTGACATGTGCATAAATACATACAATATATCTTAATCAGATTTAGCCTCTCCACCATTCTTTATGATCTCTCCTCCCCTTTCCCAAATTAATCTCAGCAAGCTTCATTGTTTCATTTTCATACATCGCCATGAAATATTGTGACAATATTCACTCTCCTTAGTCCTCTCTTTCTCATTCCTCTGGTACTCACATCCTGGACAGATCCAGTTCTACAATCCTGTCATTGACTGGTTTTAGCATACACCAATTTTTCAAAGGGGCTTAATTGTGGTATTTCACATATACATATAAGTAATGTAATAATATTGGCTCTCTCCCTTTCTTTTACTTTCCCCATCCTTGCCAACCCCCATTATCAACAGATTTCAATGAGTTTCATTTTATTATCTTTATTTTGCTATGATCATTTATCTATCTTTGTATCAATTTATCTATGTATCTATCTATGTGAGATAGAGAATGTTAGAAGGTGTGCACTATTGAAATACATTGCCTTTATAGAAGAGAGTAAAATGAAACTCACTGAAATCTGTTGATAATAAGTGTTCATGAGATGTGGAAAGTTAATAGAACAGGAGAAGTCAATATAATTAAAGCACTCTGTGTGTGTGTGTGTGTGTGTGTGTGTGTGTGTGTGTGTGTGTGTGTGAAATATCACAGTGAAACTCCTTTAAACAATGGACATATATATATATATATACACACACACATATATATGAGAGGGAGAATGTTATCTGAGCTTACATATGTGTATGTATATATCATATATTATACATATATAATCAATCCTGCTTTTATCTAATGTTTATCTTTTATATCTTATATCCACATATAAAAGAAAGCATATTTGACCTTTGTCCCTCAGAATTTGCCTTGCTTTTCTTAACATGATGATCTCTATTACCATGCTTTTCAATTGTATTATAGTTAAAACATTAAGTGTGTGGAACAAGGAAAGAATACTGATAGTCATTTCTTTTTCAGTTAGGAGGAGGAACCTTATCCCATAAAGAAAACCACACTAGCCGGGCACCAGTGGCTCATGCCTGTAATCCTAGCTACTCAGGAGGCTGAGATCTGAGGATCGTGGTTCAAAGCCAGCCCAGGCAGGAAAGTCTGTGAGACTCTTATCTTCAATAAACCACTAGAAAACCCGAAGTGGTGCTGTGGCTCAAGTGGTAGAGCACTTGCCTTGAGCTGAAGAGCCCAGGGACTGCACCCAAGCCCAGAGTTCAAGCCCCACAACTGACCAAAAAAAAGCCCCCAAAACAAAGAAAATCACACTGGCTATGGTAGCACATGTTTATCAACCCAGCAGTCCAGAGGTATAGACAAGAGGATCCAGAGTTTGAGGCCAAATTATTTCAAAAACGGATGAGGAGGATGAGGAGGATGAGGAGGATGAGGAGGAAGAGGAAGAGGAGGAGGAGAAACATATGTGCTTCTAACTGATCTTCAGCATTAGATACATAGAAAGGAAGCTTAAAGGCCCAAATTATTTTTGCTTAACTCTACATACTTATTAATAATTGCAGTCACTATGTTTTATTTTCTTTTTCATTTGTCTTCATTTCCCCATACCATATTCCAATTTTGATTTCCTAATTTAATGTTCTTTTAAATTACTCTAAAGTTTTGAGAGTGTGGGCAAATCTCTAATGATAAAGTACATTTTACCATTTGTAAATTCCACATCAGGCATGTTTTTATAAGCTTTGTGGGTTATGTTCTGATAGATGCCAGTCCCAAAATTGCAGAGCTCATTTCTTCATGGAAGATTAATTGCTTACCAAATTGTGTCAAAATTGGTACATTTTTTAATCTATTGCTTTTCTACTGAACTGAAATCAACCACAAGACTCCTTTTTATGACTTTACAATAATAGTAACAATAACATATAGAGAAACCAACATTCAAATAAAAAACCCTTATAAAATCCTGAAGCAAACCTGTGCAGAGCTGGGTAATTCCACTCAGTCTTTATAATTATGAAGACCATACATTTGCATTGGCAGGTGCACCAAATAGGGAAATACAGCTCCCAGGAGAAAAGAATCCCTCACTCATACAACACTAGAAGAGTTGCAAACAAATTTCATTTGTAATAGCTCTTTGGTGTTGACACTGAGCAATCCAAAAGTTGTTTATACGATTAGTAATCACAAGTAATTTTTATACCTCCAGAGCAATTTAGGCTAGAAAGTTCGTTGAAACTGCAAAGCTTCTATGCGTGGGCCAGATGTTCCATGATGAATTATCCCAAACAAAGGAGCCAAAACCAATTCAAATCTGGATAGTGAAATTAGCTCTCTTTATTGATGGGAAATGAGAAGGTGTAGAGTTTAGTGTCTCTGTGGATGCATCCATCTACCTTATGAAACTCAGTATGTTCATGAGCCACTCTCAACGATTTATTTTAATCTTGAAAGATGAAGTGTTAAACCCTGAAATATTGTACAGTGTTAGGTTTATTCTCAGAAGATAAAGCTTTTTTGAAACAATTGGAAGTGGAGTTTCCAAGTAATGTGACAAACGATCTTCTACCTAACAGCCCACTCATGTGGCTCATCACTGAGATCACTTAGTACTTAGTGAAGCCTAGTTCC
Organism: Dipodomys spectabilis; assembly: GCF_019054845.1. Taxonomy (NCBI): domain Eukaryota; kingdom Metazoa; phylum Chordata; class Mammalia; order Rodentia; family Heteromyidae; genus Dipodomys; species Dipodomys spectabilis. The sequence continues at coordinate 11,496,374 of NW_024870864.1, read as the reverse complement.
CTAACGGTACAAATAGCTCATTGCCTGAGTCCACCAACTGCTTTTAGCATTGGACTGCATAATCCTGACTGGATGACTTTCTGCAAACCCAGAAAGGAAGACTGAGGATTAAAGGTTTATCAGTAGATAGATTAAGCTGAGATGTAAAATAGCATTATCCTGCATTCCACTGATTTTGTTCCCAAAGCAGTTGATTATTTTAAGCTGTTTGTATCAAAATAGATTTTTTTCAGACTTTCAAAGCTGTGGATTAGTGACTTAGATGCAAAATATACACACTATAGAAATAGAACAACAGCCATTCTTTGCCTGATAAGTCATAGGATCATAAAGGACAGATTTTTAACTTGACAATACACAGGAAGTTTTATTTATTTTTTATTTTTATTTTTTTAGCAGTACAAGTGTTTGAAATGAGGGTGTCACACTTGCTAGGCAGGTGCTCTGCCCCTTGAGCTCAGCCCTTTCTGCTTTTAGTTATTTTTCAGAAAAAGTCATATATTTTGCCTGCGCTGTCCTCAGACAATAATCCTCCTACCTATGCCTCCTATGTAGATACAATTTCAGCTGTGTACCACCATGCCTCACTTTTATGTTGAGATGGGGAATCTCATGAACCTTTTACCTGGGCTGGCCTCAAACACTATTGTCCCAATGTCTGCCTCTCCAGTAGTTGGGATTGTAGGTGTGAGCCACTATGCCATCTGGGCTTCTAAGGTTTTGTTTGTTTGTTAAAATATTTTATTATTTTCTGGAGTATGTGTGTTAGTAATATACAAGGAAGCAATAGGAACATTTCTAACAGGGAAGAGAGGCAGTCAGGGGTGCCTGCTAGGGTCCTTCCGGTTTATAAATGTCCCACTTTTGACAAATAAAGTGAAAGTGACTTACTGCTTTGTAACCACCTGACTGATGATCAACAGTCCTCACAAAAAAGAGAACTCTACTGGATTGACCCCAACATGCCAGTGTTGGTTTGGAGAGTTACACTACTTTAAGGTAAGTATATCATATCCTTATCATAGTTTATTTAAATATAATTCCTGGTCCTGATACTGCTGATCATTTGACTTCCAAATGTTTTGTGGTAGCAACTCTCAGGAACATATTTTGAAGTTTATTTATTACAGAAATGTCTGGCGAAAATATCTAAAATCAGGAATATCATAGAAAATCTTTAATTCAAGCAATGTTATAACTTCTGGTCATGCTGCTTAAGTTATGATCCTGTACTGATTTCTAATTATACTTTGCTTCACTATGCCTTGTTCAATATTTCTTTTTTCTTTCTTGCTCTTTTCTTTTTCTTTTTCTTTCTTTTTTGGTGTGTGAGTGTGTGTGTGTTGGGGGGGTGGCGTGTAAGTCCTGGGACTTGAACTCAAAACCTGAGTACTGTCCCTCACCTTTTTTGGTCAAAGCTAGCACTCTTTCATTTTAGCCACAGTTCCACTTCTGGGTAGTTAATTGAAAATTAAAGTCTCAGGGACTTTCCTGCTTGGGTTGGCTTGAACCACAATCCTTAGATCTCAGTCTCCTGTGTAACCAGGAATACAATTGTGAACCACTGGCACCTGGCTTGTTCACTGTTTCTTACTTTTCTTTTATTTATTAATTAATTTTTTTTTGTGGAACCTTGGATTCTAATTTCTGAAACCAACAAAACAAAAAAAATTAATTCTCTTGAAATGAGCAACACAGGAGAGTGAGAATTAATTATCTAAAATGAAATTTGCGTGTGTGTGTGTGTGTGTGTGTGTGTGTGTGTGTTAATGGGTATTGAATACTACCACTTGAACTAGTACCACCCAACCCTTTTGTTTGTAGTATTTTTTTTGGTCGATCATGGGGCTTGAACTCTGGGCCTGAGCGCTCTCCCCTAGCTCTTCAGCTCAAGGCAAACGCTCTACCACTTGAGCCACAGCACCACTTCTAGTTTTTTAGTGGTTTATTGGAGAAAAGAGTCTCATGGACTTTTCTGCCTGGGCTGGCTTTGAGCCATGATCCTCAGATCTCAGCCTCCTGAGTAGCAAGGATTACAGGCGTGAGCCACCAGTACCCAGCTTGTAGTATTTTTGAGAAAGAGTTGTGTCAGCTTTGCTTGGCTGGTTTTGCCCATGTGATCTTCCTACCTCTGCCTACAGTGTAGCTTGAATTACAAGGATACACCATCATGCCCATAAAAATGAACATTTCTTAGCTTATTTTATAAAAGCACTGTATTATATACCATGTAAATGTTGACTTAATTCATGTAATCTTTATAATTCTGATATAATTTCTATATTACCTCATTTTACAAATGAGAAAATAGAAGCACAAAGAGGTTCCAGACCTTGCTCAAACGGGCTTGGCTTTAATCCATAGACTTAAATATCCTTGCTCAAGCAATAATAATTTTTTTTCAAAATTTTAAGTTAGTGACTTGATAGTCAAACAATGTACCCGATATCTTCTTTATACAATAGTCTCCAGGGCTAACAGGGAAATGGGTGTCATGGGAAGAAATTTTAGAAGGTTACAGATAGTTTCTGCCCTCAATAGTCTATTGTAGAGAGCTAAATATAAAACCTGGAAGTTAAAGACATGCCAAACCTCCAAAAACAAGGTACATCATATTTACATTACACATATAATGTGCACCCATTCAAGTACATCTAGCCCAGTCTCCAAGGATTATTAGTTCCCAGACTTGCTGGTTATTTCAGACAGCCAAATAATATAGACATCAATGATACTAATCAAAAGAAGTAATTGCATAAAACACATTTAACCTCCACAAAAACACGGTTTACATAAATCCTGGCTGTGTGTTTAAATGTTGATCAGGCATCAAAGATAGGCAAATCATTAACGAATTCTCCTAGGCTAGCAGGCGGGACAAATAAAGTAGAAGTAGAGTATTATTATAACTATAGTAAAGTCCCCAGATTTTGAAGGACTGAGGCAGATACTTTTAAATATGGCAAATACCATGAGATTGTGGAATTTGGGGGTGATTTCATAATTATCATGGAAATTATTTTTAATGAACACTTCTTGGCTGGGATATCACAAGATTGGCTTAAGACTTGTTCCTGAGTGCCCATGGAACTCCAGTTGGACAGAGACAATCACACTGGTGTGATAGCACACATTTATATCCCTAACATTCAGGAGGAATAAGTAGGAGAGTGGCCAGTTAGAGGCTAGACCTAGCCTCATTGGTGGAACATTAACTACTCCTTTACTTACGGAATATCCAGGCATAGAAAAGTACTGGTATTACCATTAGAAGAGACTTATTTATCTCTTTTTATTTTATTTCATTATTTTTAAGTGGTTGTAAAAGGAGTTGTCATTTAACAAAACAGTTAATGAATACAAAATATCTTAATCAATGTCACCCCTTTCAACATTCTCGCTCATTCCTTCTCTCCCATCCCTTCCCTCACGTCTTTATTTTGTAGGCTATATATGGAATTCTTGACTTCATCTTCCCTCCATTGTTCTCATTGTGTCCTTCCTAGTTCAACTTCATGACTCAATTTTAAAACTTTGAGAGAGGAGGACACAAGTCAAAAGAAAAAAAGTGTCAGGTACTAGTGGCTCATGATTATAATCCTAGCAACTTAGGAGGCTGAGATCTGAAGATAACAGTTCGAAGCCAGCCTGGGCAGGAAAATCTGTGAGATTCTTTTTTTTTGTATATTTTTTTATTGTAAAGCAACAATGCTTGATAAGAAATGTACTCATTACCATGCTCATGTAACTGTAACCTCTTTGTACAGTATTTTCACAATAAAAAACTTATTATAAAAAAAGATATTCTACAGAGGGGTTACAATTACATGAGCAAGGTAATGAGTGCATTTCCTATTGAGCATTGTTACCTCTA